>NC_135785.1:261937644-262240977 GCF_051106095.1 Pogona vitticeps
GCAGGGGTGGTGGTGGGGAGGATCATAATGGTAGCACGCAAGAAATTGCTTTTAAATAGTGATGCTGCACATTGATTCCCATGCCGGAGGGACTTAGAAGTGAAGGGTTGTTTTAAAAAAAAAGCAAAACAATTATATGCGTTTTGCATGCCTTCAAGGAAGAACAGTTTGATAGCAAACATAAAAGGCCTTCTAAGGTAAGTGTGATGTTTCTTAGCCGTTCCACGCACGCCACATTCAGTGAGTCTCCATGGCTGAGCGGAGATTCGAATCCTGGTCTCCTGAGTCCTAGTCCATCACTCTACCCTCTAGAGTGGTAACGTACTGTTCACTCTACTCCAAACCCTGTCAATCAAATGACATGGGGAAAAATATCAGACCTTCTAAATGTGTAGTGCCTTACTCGTCTAGTAAATGTCCAAACAGGTAAGATCAGCACCCAAGAGTTTGTTTGGACGGCCTTGATTCCAAGGTGGAATCAAGGGGGACACCTGCCTTGGACGCTTCCCACATGAGAAGTGAGACAGGTGTTAAGAGCAAAGGTAAATGCCGTCCTTTTTAGGCCTGCTTTCAACTGATGGGGATGAATAAGAGTGTGGCCACATGGCAAAAGAGACTGAAATCTGAACTGCTTCTGGAGCTGCCCGGTGAGATTTATTGCCCGGCAACCCCAGGACGGACGGATCCTGCGCCCAAGGTGGTGGACCTTTCTGGTCCAGCTGCAGGACGTCTACTTTTGAGGATGGGTTAGGATGATTCCCCGACAGACGTAACAGCCACTTTAAGGGAGATCGCTCCCTGAAAAGCAATTCTTTCTGGCGAGATCGGATAGGTGCCTCTGCAAGCCACCTGATGGCACTCTAAATGTTATTATGGGATGCTGTATTCAATTTTTGTTTTCTAACTCATCTGAGGTCATGTCTATTTAAGTGTTTATAAACGGCAGCTTTTCATATTTTTACTTGTTCAAAAATTATATTCCGTTGTGTTTTCTAAATTGGACTTGTATCATTTAAATGAGTGTTAGATGCTGTTATTGTTGTTGTTATTGTTGTTATTGTTGTTATTGTTGTTATTGTTGTTACAGAGGGCACCAGATCGAGGGCAAGCCCCCACCTCCATCAAACAGTTCCCCCTCTCCTGCCCTCCGTTATCTGGACCCCTATAATTATTGGCAGGAAATGTGTTTTTCCTGTACATAATACAACCTTACAACAGGCTCATAAAACTAAGAGAAGGCAGTCCCCCTTAAATATACCTCCTTGAAATGCAACACTATTTTAGGATGGATTTGCTTTTGCAAATCCAGCACGCAGGACAAAGCAGAACAAGCACTTCAGTTGTCATCCTGCAGGAATTTTCCTCTACACGTGACTGCCTGTGGCAGGTATTGTTCTAGCGAAGAACAATGCGATGTTTTGAGGTGGTAAATAAGCTGGCTCATAATCAGGAAGTAAATATTCATGCGCCTTCTCTATCCCTCTGAGTAATGAACAGAATTATAAGCAGAGAAATATATTTTCTTTTCCAGCTGCAAATGGACATGCGCGGTTGATCCCAAAGATGCTTTTGCAGCCAAGGGCCAAAGGACCCCCCCCTCCTGAACATGCACATGAGTATGAATACAACACCCATCATCCCCAACCCATGGATGTCGCTCAGAGGATGATGCCTATCACAGCGTACTATGTCTAAGTTCATCGTGCGCGGCAAAGACCGGCCGAGATAGAGTCGCAGCGTTGGCACGCCGTTGGATGGTGCGAAACAGCAACACACCCTGCGGGACCATGTTCACACATCTTGGCAAAGTGACTTGACTGCCGGGGAGAAGTGGAAGACACGTCGTAGGATTGCTATAAGAGCAAGACAGCCGCGCACCTGCTCTTCAAAAGTGAGACGGGCTCTCTGCTGAGCTGGCCGAATCATCTTTCACAAGCCCGAGCGACTTGTGAAGGCATACTGTGCTTGTGACGATCATGGCCAGCCGATGCTTGGAAAAACTGCTTTTTTGCACTGGCTGTGAAAGCTGGAGGGGGTGGGGAGAAGAGGCTACAAAGAGCTCTTCTCCAAAAGAGTTCCCTTTCCCAGCTTTACAAACCGTTTCCCACTTCTTGTTGTAGTTACGTGCCCTGAAGTCACCCCTGACTTACGGCAACCGTACCAAGGAGCCCTCTCCTCAAAATCTCACCTGCAGTGCTCAGCTCCTATAAACATAAGCCCGTGGTTTCCTTGAGGGAGTCAGTCCATCTCACGTTCATTCTTCCTCTTCTCCTGCTGCCTTCCACTTTCCCAACCTGATTGTCTTTTCCAGAGAATCCTGCCTTCTCAGGAGGTGCCCAAAGGAGGACAGCCTCGGTTTCAACGTTTTTGCCTCCAGAGCAAGTTCAGGCTTGATTTGATCTAGGACCCCCCACTTGTTTACCTTTTTGGCTGTCGAGGGTATCCAGAAAGCTCTCCTCCAGCACCACATTTCAAACCAACCAACCATTTTCCTGCCAGCTTTTTTTTGACTGTCCAGCTTTCACACCCATACATGGTGATTGGAAATATGTGGATGATCTTGGTCTTGGTCTCCAAGTGAGGGCAGGGAAAGCGTCATTGATTCCCATGAAGCTCAGAAAAGTTCTCATATTAATCTCTGCTCCAGAAAACGCATTAGGGCTTATTTTCAGGGGATGTTTTATTTTTTACCATGTACAACAATCTACATTGATTCAAACACAGTCAATGTCATCTTCTTCTGGTGGCTGCACAAGGGTGGAGGGCTAAGTTTCACTGAACTGGGGCTTATTTTTGGGGTACGGCTTCTATGACGAGCATCCTGAAAAATTCTACAAGGGCTTATTTTCAGGTTAGGTCTTATTTTTGGGGAAACAGGATAGAGGCCAGGTGGGGTATGTTTTTTTCCAATTAAAAAGAAACAATTAAATATTTTTTAAAAAATATTTGAGGCTGAGGGCCCAGAAGTAGGTCCAACCCTCCCAAGACAAATGGATAACCATATGGTGGCTTTCACATCTCTGGAAACGAACCTTCCCTGCGCTACACCACCAGCAAAGGCAATTTAACTACGTTGGGCTGCATGATCACTGCCGATGGAGACAGCAGCCACAAAATTAAAAGACACCTGCTTCTTGGGAGGAAAGCAATGACAAACCTCAGCAGCATCTTAAAAAGCAGAGACATCATCTTGCTGACAAAGGTTCGCATAGTCAAAGCTATGGTTTTTCCAGTAGCAATGTATGGAAGCGAGAGCTGGACCATAAAGAAGGCTGAGCGCCGAAAAAAATGATGCTTTTGAATTGTGGTGCTGGAGGAGGCTCTTGAGAGTCCCCTGGACTGGAAGGAGATCAAACCTATTCGTTTTGAAGGAAATCAACCCCGAGTGCTCACTGGAAGGACAGATCCTGAAGCTGAGGCTCCAATCCTTTGGCCATCTCATGAGAAGAGAAGACTCCCTTGAAAAGACCCTGATGTTGGGAAAGTGTGAAGGCAAGAGGAGAAGGGGACGACAGAGGATGAGCTGGCTGGACAGGGTCACTGAAGTGACCAATATGAATTTGACCCAACTCCGGGAGGCAGTGGAAGACAGGAGGGCTTGGCGTGCTCTCTTCCATGGGGGTCACGAAGAGTCGGACATGACTTAACGACTAAACAACAACATGTTGTCTTCATCTCATTTGATTTGTAAACTGCCCAGAGTGACCACTAGTTAGATGGTCGGTATACAAATCTAATAAATAAGTGAATAACATGTTAAGACCACTGTCTGGATCAACAAAGTACATCCATCAAATCAGAACATGTAGTGGGATTTGAAGAAGGTCAACAAAGTACATCAACACACATCATAGGGCATGTAGTCACGACCAACTGTGACAGTGATGTAGCGGAAGCAGGGCTCACAGGGCTGAAGCCCTGGGACCTTCTAAGTAGCAAGATCTTGGACATCATCCTTCAACCTCACCTTGTGAGTTTAGTTGCAATCTTTTTCGTATCTCGGACGTTCCCCGGAACAATTACAAGCTACCCCTACTGCGATGCAGGTCTTGAATGGCAACGAGGAGCCGTTAACTTTACAAAACACCTGACCCTCGTTGGTCAACAATGTCAAATCCAGTTGCCTGCTATTTCTGGACTCTTCTTAGATGGGATGTGGTTCTTTTGGGGAACCGTCGGCATTCGCCGTTCTGAATTTACCACTGCTCTTTGACAGACACCCTGGATAGATTTGCCAAAATATTTCAGTTACAAAAGGAAGCACAATTCTTTCTCGCTGGTTCACCTGTGGAGAAACACACGACTATTTTGTTCCAACGTCTGATTTTCACAAAGCTCTGCAATTAGCAGCCGATCGCTGGGTAAAATATTTTGTCCAGCTTCTAATGGGGGGGGGGAGAATCGCCCTCTTCAGACTCAAAGCAGTGATTCACCCTTGTTCAGGAGCTCCGCTAACAGCTCCCTTAAAACAAGGCCATCTTCAAAGTCACTTCCCTTCCGGCTCCCGATGGAAAAACGCATATTACTGGGATTCGACATGAAGGCTGAAAAACCCACACATACTGATTCACAAGGAGCACAAGAAGGTTTTTCTGCTTAGGATGCGATCAAAGCCTAATTGACTGCCTACAAAACCTGTTGCCGAGGCACAGAAGGGCAGCAAAGGAGCAGAGGGGTGGATGCGTGCCAATTCTTTTTTTAAAAAAGGCACATGCAATAACAGAATTCAGTTTATTCTCTTAACACCCATTATAGCTCCAGCAATATTGTACTGTTTTAAAGGAATAAATCACACACACATACACACACCATTTCAGGACCCATAGCATCTTCCTTCAGGGGAATCTTCTCAGCGAAAGGCAGCAGCAACCTCTAAAAAGAGGAACATTTGGAGGAACATCTGCCTTTGATTCAAAAGCTTCACGCGGACACTAACTTTGAAAGAAAGAACCGCCTTTAGACCTGCTTTTAGTAGGCCTTTGGTTCCATTTTGGTAACTTGTGTGATTCAGCCCCTAAGCAAAGCTCAAAGGCAGGCCATCTTTGGGTCCATTCCTGTTACCACGGAGACAGGAAAAAGGACCGGCCACGGGGTGGAGGCTACCACGATGGGGCGCCTCCACCAGGCCCATCAGCCCTTTCTACTCATATCTCCCATCCCTAATAGAAGACGACACAACTGGGTTTGTGGTTGTGGGTTTTTTAGCTAGGAAGGCTCTAGACCAGGGCTTCCTCCGGTTGATACACGCTTTACACGGATGGTGGGGAGATGTCCAAACTGGCCCGGACTAGCTTTCCTTGCACTGAGGCCACCCCACTTCACCGGCAGTCCTGCCCACAGCAGCCATTAACCTCACAAGATCCTTCCCATGTTGGAACTGGGACCCCCTGACAAGAAAAATGCCCCCCTCCTATTTTACTAACCCCCATCAATACTACTTTTAGAGTCAAGGCACTCAGTCAAACAAAGCTGTCGACAAATCTCCCCAGCACCCCATCAAAGCTGAAAGACAGCGGCAGCCATTCTCATGGGGCCTGTGGTGAGACAGGTCTGACAGGTTTTTGTACGATTCGAAAGCCTCTAAAACCTATTTGACCCTCGGAAGAAGTCCAGGAAAGCCTAGAGCCAGTAAGACGGCTTTTCAAAATGCGGCCCGTTCCCTGACTCTCTGCTGGGTTTAGTCGTCTCCGGTTACCTTTGAAGGCCGCAGGATGCACAAAAGAGGCAACTCAAGGGCCGTGGGAGAAAAAAGTCCCCGCTGTTACCCAGCGAAATGAAATACGAGCACGCCAGCCAGCACATCGAGGGGAGGTGATGGATATCAACCTTCGAAGCCAAGGCTGTAAAAAGATGTGAGCCTGGAACGGATCCTGACCATTTGGAGCGAAACGGGCATTTGTGAGTTTCACACTGGGCTGCCATAAATGGGTCCTTTTGGTGCTCCTGACGTTTCCTCCCAGCTGATGGTGTAAAGCAGGGGGGTGAAAAAACGGCAACTTAAGGCCAAGATTAGACACAGCAAATGGCAGGTCATAGTCATCCATTCAACTGCCCTGTTCGAGGACAGCCAGCTGGGTTTTAGCTCATGGAGTGCTGGGCTTAGACCAAGGAAAGGTCATTTTGGTGGACTCTGGGGACGAGGGTGCAAATCCTCAACCCCTCGGTGTTCACGATGGGGCATAATAGTCCCAGAAGTGTTTGGAAATGCAAATAAAGGGGGGCAGGGAGGGAGAAAATTGGGTGTACCAGGTCATGGGGGGGAGAGATCCAGATCTCCCTAAAGCAAACTTTAAAAAAAAAATACTGGAGAAGCAAAGCAAATACATAGGAGGCGCAAAAGATCTGGCTGATTATTAAGAAAGGTGCAAATAACCCATTCATGGCTTCAAATTCTTAAGCAAAGAATTTGTCCTCCCGGTCCCGGGGCTCTTCACACACTTCACGCAACTGCACACACCTGTGCCGTTACCCGCAGAAGAAAGGGGACGTTTTGTGCAAAAGATTGTTCTTGTCTGTACAGGAACACCATCGAGAGTGTTAAGGAATTGCTTCCGGTCCTTGTGAGCAAGAAGAATCTCTTGCTGGCTTTAAAACAAGCAAACACTTAACATCCCGAAAGAAGAGCACCACAACAAAATTGTGAAACGAAACCGCAACCCCTACAGAAGAGTCAAATTTACCCTCTGTCGTTCTCATCCACCACAATGCACTTTCCCAGATTTGCAAATGAGGATCCTGTTCCAGGAAAAAGCTTTAAAGGGAGCCTCCGTGGTGCAATAATCCACGATCAGGTGCATGGGCTGCTATTACACAAATCTCTCTCTCTCTCCCCCCTTTTGCATAGGTGATCAATCAACCGCCTAGCTGTGCAAAAGGGGCAGGGGGGAGGCTAGCTGCACTGCATCCTTTTTGATATCTTGAAAAATTAATTGGATCAGGAAATTCCCATTTGGCATGCACTCTTGTGAATTGGGATTAGAAAGAGGAGTCTGGAATCCTCACTCTTAACGACACAAGCCATAGGGGGTTTTGTAGGTGTCCTCTCCTCTCGTCATGTAAAAGCAAATAAACAAAACATAATTCTGCACAGAGGTCACCCTTTCCCCCCCACCTTCTTCTTCTGTTCCGACCCGGAGTTAAAAGAAACGATAAGAGATCATCATCATTTTCACCGTGTAGTAAACGTTTCGCAATGACTTCATTTTAAAAAAATCTGTTAAAGGTAGGTAGACATCTGGTGCCTTCCACATTGTTGTCATCATCCTCCTCCTCCTTTTGGTTGGTACCTCCCATATTCCCTAATTATTGTCTTTATTGGTTAGAAATGATGGAAGTTGCAAGCCAAAAGGACTGCAGGGCCCAATGGTTGACAACCTCTGCATCAAAGAATTCCAAAATGGCATCATTTTCTATTTATTTATTTATTTATTTATTTATTTATTTATTTATTTATTTATTTATTTATTTATTTATTTATTTATTTATTTATTTATGCCCCGCCCCTCTAGACCATCATCCCCTTTTCGGCATATAGTAAGTACACAATACAGTATAACAATTATTTTGTAATCATGACATAAGAACTCTACCGTTCTGTTGGGATCCATGCTAACAGAACTGTAAAGGTTTTTTAATCGGTTCTTACATATAAATAGAGATGGGCACAAACCGGTTCATCTGAGATCGCCCTTGTTCATCAACATGGCAGCACAAGGCGCTGCTGCTCTCCTCCCCTGCCTCCTCAGCCAATCAGCTACTCCCCAGGCCCGTCTTGCTTGTTTTTTCCCACCTCCTCGGCTAATCTCCCAATCACAGGCAAGAGCACAGATTTCTCTGCCCCGCCCTTTCGTCTGAGTGGGCGATCAGCCAAGGGGGCGGGGCAGAGAAGCTTGAGCTGCTGCCGGGGATTGGCAGATCAGTTGAGGAGGTGCAGGAAGCTAGGATGATGGGCCTGGCAAGTGGATGATTGAGCCAGAGGAGGCAGCGGGAGGGGAGCAACAGCATCTGTGCTGCCGCCTTTACAACCTGGGACAAATTGGGACAAACCAGTTTGTGCCCCATCTCTATATATCAACCAGATTGTAGTACAGTCATGCCCCACTTAACAATTACCTCGCACAACGATGAATCTGCTTCACAACAATGTTTCTGTGATCGCAAAACAATTTTTAATGGTTTTTTTTTTCGCTTTGTGATGATCGGTTTCCTGCTTCGGGAACCAATTCTTCGCATTACGACGATCAAAACAGCTGATCGTCAGGTTTTCAAAATGGCCACCGGCTGCTCAAAATGCCCCCCGCTGTTTTCTAGGACGGATTCCTCGCTTTACAGGCACCGAAAATGGCCGCCGTATGGAGGATCTTCGCTGGACGAGCAGGTATTCAGCCCATTGGAACGCATTGAACAGTTTTCAATGCATTTCAATGGGCTTTTTTATTTCGCTTGACGACGTTTTCGCTCTACAGCGATTTCGCTGGAACGAATTAAGGTCGTCAAGTGAGGCACCACTGTACTCAGGAACAGCTCTGAAAATAGGGTGGATTTGATTGAAACCATAGGTTACATTTTAAAAATCAGATTTATTTTGATGATTAAAAACCTGATTTTTAAAATTCGAATTGTGATTTAAATTCATTTGATTTTTTAAAAAAAATAATTGATTTTTATCCACCCCGTCGGCAAAGAATGCTATATTTCTCCACCCCAGTTCACACAAGGAACAAGAGTGGTCCTATTTGATCGGCCAAGCATTCCGCATTTTGTACCATCAACTCCAAAAAGATCTTGGCTTCTCACGTTTCAAGACTGCGCGGTCACAGCCGGGAACATTTCAAAATGGTGGCCAAGCCACCCCAAAGGTCCTGGCCACTCACCTTGGTGGTGTCATCATGTGACCGCTGGTACCGTTTCCAGCGGCAACCGTAAATCCCCGTCAGACATGATAAACACAACTGTGGCTCGTAGTATTGGAGGGGTTGGTGCTTCACCATGCTCTTCCGGGCGCCTCACCAGCCAGCTAAGAGAAACCCATCAGGCCTCCAGAAGAGCACCCTAGAAAGGAAACGAGCAAATTGAGACAGTGAACGGATGTGGCAGGTTTCAGAAAAACATCCACTCAAGGGAGGATAGTAACGACCAAGACATTTTTTTTGCAATGGTATGCCGTTAACAAGGGACAAGGCGCTCTTTGTCGGTTGGACACTGACACCCTGACATGTGGACTCTTAAATATAAATTAACTCAAACCCACTTGCTTGATTCCCACGTTTTCGTGATACCGTCTCTCACACCATGGCAAAAGGCCACTCGACGATGGAGGCCATTTTGAAATGGCAGCCGCCAACCTCCTGTCACCAATGGCCACCAAAGGTCCATGGAGGCCATCTTGGAGAAGGAGCTCACAGGCTGGCATCTTGCTGAAGGTTCTCCTTAGACAGGGAGCCCCCCTGATTGTCCAGACGTTAGCAGTGGTGGGCAAACCGTGGAACATATGGAGATGTTACACAGAGGATATTTTTGAAGGCTGTGTGTGGAGCCTCCTTCCAGCTAAGCTGGCCCATTCCTGCTATTTTTCTACGCAGCTCAGCTATCCCCCAAATCCAAAATCCAGTCCATTATTTCACCCTACTGTTGTCTGCTCTGACCACGAACCACTCTCATGCAAAGATCATGACCATTTCCTGCTATCTTAAAAAAGCAAAACAAGACAAAATTAAGTGATGCTAAGAACTCAGCAGAGAACATCTGCCTGCACAGGCACATCATGGTCTGTCTTCTTAATACCCTATCTAAGAGAATCTCTCTCTTTTTGTACTGAGATCTGAGATCCACCAATGAAGGAAGCTGTTTAGTTCAATACTTATACTCCACTTCTCTGCTAAAAGAAATCCAAAGTGGCTTACACTTTGGGAAGGCCATGCTCCTGTGAGAGAGGGGTTGAATAGCTGAAGAAAAGGAGGTGAGGAGTGTACACCGGCTGATGAATGGGGGATCCAGCCAAGAAGGGCGGGAGAAGGAAACGACAGGTTGTTGTTGTTTAGTCGTTATGTCGTGTCCGACTCTTCGTGACCCCATGGACCAGAGCACGCCAGGCCCTCCCGTCTTCCACTGCCTCCCGGAGTTTGGTACCAAATTCATGTTGGTCGCTTCGATGACCCTGTCCATCCATCTCGTCCTCTGTCGTCCCCTTCTCCTCTTCTTGCCCTCACAGTTTCCCAACATCAGGGTCTACCTGTAATTGTAGTTCTTTGAGTTGACCTAACTGAAGGGAGAGCATTGGTGCCAAAGTACATCTACCGGGGGGGGGGGGGGAAGGGGTCTATGCTAATCTATTTTCCTTTGCTGCCGCAGAAGCTCTAGAATATTCCGACAAGGCTCCGCGTAGGCACGGATTACCCATAGTGTGATTCGCAAAGGCCACGAAAAACAGCCACGCAGCACGAGGGGTGCCACATGTACGAACCAGCATGAACCTCAGTTCAGAGGTTCATGCCCATCTCTAGTAGCCCACTTCAGCTCAGAGGTGGGAGGTCATGCATTAAAAGAAAATGTGCAGTAGGTACTCTGAAGAACAGATGAAAAATAACACTTTTCTGGGTGTGATAAGGAACACCAAGGACTTGAGAAGAAAGGGTTAGCTGTTCTTCTAGGAAGCAAAGAGTATTTGATAAGACATGTGTCAAGTCTATTAAAGTCCTTTTGGGATCTGACGCCGCCATTTTGTCTGTGTATCACAAGCAAGAAACTGCAAAGATTACTTTCTTGGACTACAGCTCCCAGAATCCCCCAGCGGTCACGCTGCCTCCAGGATTCTGGAAACGGCACTTTAAAACCATAATATTTCTTTGCAGCCTCGGCTCCAAAGAAGGCATTTCTCCCTAAGCCTGTGTTCGGGAATGCATGTAGCAGAGACCTCTGGAAAGAACATGGAGAACGCCTTGCACGGGACTACAACACCCAGAATTCCCAAACAGCACCACCAGGAGGTGATTCCATAAACCAATGGCACGCTCTCTGAAAAAGGGGACATCTCTCCGTCACAAAGACGTACCGTGATTAACTGCAGAGCTGCATCTGTGCAAAACCCCAGAGCCATCAAACAGCGAATTATATTATTAGAATGAGTACGAGGGTAATGCTTTGAAATGCAAAAGCCCTTCGTACGTATTAGTATTCTGTTGCAGTCTTTATGGCAGCCCATCTAAGGGAGGGAGAAACGCTGTTGGGTTTGCCTGTTTCATGTCCCCTTCTACCTGGGGGCTGGCTAGATAGCTCAGTGAGTCAACTGTCCAAACATTCGGAGTTCGATTCCCCATTGTGCCTTCTGGGAGAAGAGCCAGCCTGGGTGACCTTGGGCCAGCTGCACAGTCCCAAAATGCCCTCAGAGGAAGAGGACGGCCAACCACCTCTGAGTCCTCTCTACTGGGAAAACTCTGAAAAGGATTGCCATAAGTCAGAATTGATTTGAACGCACAAGATTTTTGTAATCGACCTGGGGGCGGGGAGAGAGCAGGAGGCAGCATTCACGTTTTGGACAGGTAGATTCACATCCCCCCCCAGCGGCAAATGCCAGCGTGTGGCTTAGCAACCTCCCGAGAGGACCCTTTTGCATCCTCTAAATGTACAAACCAACAAAAGCACAGGAAACATCTTCACGTCTCAAACAGCCAGGAAAAGACCGGAGAATTCAAAGGGGAGGGCGTATGTTCTCTCAAGCTTCCCTCCTCTGCTCTCCATCATCCAGCAGACCCCGACCCACCTCCTACGGAAAACCATGGCTTGTCTCTCACCCAACGTACGGCAAAGGGAACCCGCCACTTTTAACCCAGTAGCATCGCACCTTAGTGTGGAAAGCAGGCCACACACCTTCACAGCGGCCAGCCTGCTCAGGCAAAAACAGGAGTGGAGCAAACTCAGAGGGCACTCGAGAGGCTAACCTGGAGAAGAAGGAAAACTTTGAACACCTCAGAGAAAAGGATTGGTGTAAAAAAAAAAAGGAAGAATAAAGAAAATAAACCAAGAGGAATGAGCAGTCTAAGAGCAGAAGTGGAGAAGAGAACTTCTCTGACACCCTCCCTGGCTCTAACCACTAGGCACAAACAAGATCTCACCCGGAAATACTGCATCATGTCAGGACTTCAAAGCTCAGCCACCCCGAAGCAACCCAAAGCAGGCTGATCAAATCTTTCCACTCCATGCTTACCACTCCACACACACACACATACACAAACCCCGGATCATGTGTTTTTCCCCCCAAAGCGAGGGGCTCAAACTTCCTTTTCGTTTGCAGCTGCTTCGCCTTCTAAGACTGGCCTCTTAACTCCCGCAGCATCTGCAGCTCAGCCCCAGGAGAACGCAGTTTATGAATGATTCAAGCCACCCTTGGTGGAGCATTACACGTACAGAAATAAAACAGGCAGCGAGACAAGGGAAAATGAATTATTCACATTTTTTGCAATGTGCACCGGTTTTAAAAAAAACCAACAACACGTACCAGAATTAAATATTTTTTAAAAGGAGCAAGGAGGAGAAAGAACATCGCTCGTCAGATCATCTGAGCTTCATCTCTCAAGAGAGCCCAACGTTATTTTGCTGAATGATACTGTAAACACATGTAAAAGCACACGTGTCTGAAAGAAGGAAGAGATGAACTCCTCTGAAGTACTGTACATTTCATGATTTTCTGCACGAGCATCTAGAATGGTTGTTTCAAGAGTCTTTTTCTCACGAGGCACTCCAGTTGGGGGAATCTCTTCTGCAGGAAGCTTGTCTACCCCCTTTTACCGTTTACCTCCCATTCCTGGTTAAAATTATGCCATATCCATGCGCTTTTTTTAAATCAGCTGAGGGGTTTTACACCAAACCGAAAATCTCACTTTTAGCTGCTGCACTTCCTTCCTGATTCATGATTGTTATTCATGTCTTTTCAGCTGCTGTGGGAGCTGATTTTCAAGGGAAAAGCAAGGTGTAAAGATTTGCGACAGCACGTTCTTCCAAAATGCCCATTAGGTCTAGCAAAGGCCCCTGAAAAGGCCTATGTATATGTATGCATGCATGGATGATTGTATGCATGTATCCATGCATTATTGCAAGTATGCATACATGCATGCATGACACTTCTAGACTGTTCATGTGGCCCAATGGTCACTATGAGCCGTGTACAATACACCAACAATATACCAACATCACACACTGGATAAAAACGCAACATGCAATATATTCTACAGACTAAAATTAAAGCTAAGAATTTTGGGAAGGAGAAGGTAACCACAGGCAACCACCTTAAGAGTTTTAAACGGGGATTCTTTCTTACTTTCTTCGAACGATGCACAATTTAACATAATGAATGCATATGAAATACAGGTAAAATGAAAAACAAAGTAAAATATTAAAATGATTAGACTGTTTTTGACCAAAAAGTGGGATCATTTAATAGCATTATCTCAACCATTTGCTAGATATTATTTTGTCAATGTGATGGGGACATAAATTGCATATGCATTGGTGGAATTTCTCCACAGCCACAGAGAATGAGTCCTACATTCAAGTCACTCCATTTTACTTGAAAATGAGACACGTTTTCCTGATTCAAAATTAATTTTGGGCAATGCCTCCAACTGAACTTATAAAACATACAGGACAATCTTTTGAATCTTACAGAACTCTGCACCAGAGCAGAACTTGAAAACTTGACTTTTTACCTTGCAATGTCCCCCAAATTGTATTATGGATCCCTGGTCCATAGACCTCTTGGTTGTGATTCCTTTTTATATTACTGATTTCAGCCCGTCCTTCCCCTGTGGAAGTCCTCTGTTCTCAAGAACTGAGCCATCCCCCATCTGCAAATCACCACCACAAAGCACTGTCATTTGAATCACAATCAGCATAACCAAAAGGAGGGTGTCAGTTCAAGCTAGAATGTTCTGGCCACATTTCCATAGAATGGGTTCATTTTTGCACCCAGGCAGAAATCTCACAACCTACTTCTAAACAAGCAAGGTTCTACTATTATCAAAAGGTCAATGCTAAAGACAAATTCCAAAAACCTCCCCTTTCCTGGGTTCCACTATCGCAGCTCTCTGGCAAAGAAATGTTTATAGGGCCACTAGGCTAGAAAGCCTGCTGTTCCTCCTGCCAAGTCCTACCACCTGGATACTGTCAATGCTGCCACGTCTGGTCCAAGGCCGAGAAGTGTTCTCACCACCACATCTCTGACAGAGCACTGCTTTAGCCTGAAAGTGAAGAATCAACACACAAGTGAGGAACAACAGAGCCGTGTCCATGGGACGAACCGGTTCCTCCATCTTTAAACTAGAGACAGGCATGACGCTTGGTTCAGAGGTTTATGCGGTTCATCAGCGCAGCACCACAGGTGATACATGTTCCCTTTCCCCACCCCATCCTCCCAAGCCAGCTTCCCCCACTCACCAGCCGGCCAGCGCTGCTTTGCTCCTGCTCTTCACATGATCGTCCAGTCACAACTGAAGTACAGTGGTGCCTCGCATTACGATTGCCCCACATTACGGTGAAATCGCATTACGACAATCTTTTTATGATCACAAAATGATGGTCTGAATGGGGTTTTTTCGCTTTGCGATGATCGGTTCCCTGCTTCGGGAACCAATTCTTCGCAAAACGACGATTTTAGAACAGCTGATCGGCGGTTTCAAAATGGTCGCCGGGTAAATAAAATAGCTCCCCGCTGTTTTCTGGGGTGGATTCTTTGCTGCACAGGCATCGAAAATGGCCACCCTATGGAGGATCTTCGCTGGACTGTGAGTTTCCAGCCCATTGGAACGCATAAAACGGATTTTAATGCGTTTCAATTTTCGCACTACGACATTTTCGTTCTACAGCAATTTTGCTGGAACAAATTAACATCGTAATGCGAGGCACCACTGTACGGACTTCCCTTCTCCGCCTCCTCCAGCAGCTGCCAATTCAGATGGGGAAGCAGGGCAGGGATTCCGGCCATGCAGTCTTTGGAGTGGACAGCTGCTGGAGGAGGCAGAGAAGGGAAGTCCATGCTCCTGCTGCAACTTTATGTTGGGACCCCTTCCAAAGCAAGAAAAAGTTATGCTTTTGCTTTAGAACGGGCCAAGACATCGGGGAGCTGTAGTACAAGGTGTAATTTTTCCACACCCTACGTTAATTAATTAAAAATATTTTTAACCCCACCTTTCTTCTTAAAGGACCCGAGGCAGCTTGGGAGACATCATAATGTCTTTTAGGACCATGCCTGCCAATGATCCTGGCTTTCCAAAGCCGAGATTAAGGAGGTGGGCACGTGTTATGCAACAGAAGCAAGAGCGAGCAAGAAGAGAAAGCTTCCACCCACCCACCCACTCATGATTTACACTGTTGCTGCCAGGGCTTGTAACAAGCCATCTCAGATATGATGATGCTCCATAACTTTATTTGCTCCAAATGGCTCAAGAAAGTCCAGTGCTGGCACATCAGAAAGGCTGGAAGGAGAGGAGGGGAATTGGCTAGAGAACTGGAGGACGCACACGCACGGACCGACCTTTGCCATCTGGAGGAGCAAATGTCACACAAACACCTTCATGCGGAGCCAGTGAGCAACGGTGCCGGCTGAGAATGGGTGAGGATGGTACCCCACCTCAAACACAGAAAGCAACCTTCCCTACCAATCCCCTGACCCTAGGACAGAGGATTGAGAATCAGAGAAGTCTTCTCTGTTGAACGCCGTTCCTGGAGAATTCAGCTGGAACCTTAGCTGGCAAATCTATTTCGGCTGAATATCAAGAAAAACTTCTTCACTGTTCGAGCAGTACGACAATGGAAACAATAGCCTCAGGAGGTGGCGAACGCTCCAATGCTGGAGGCCTTCAAGACAAAACCAGACCACCACCTATTCAATCGGATTCCTGCCTTGAGCAGGGGGTTGGACTCGATGGTCTTAGAGGTCCCTTCAAACTCAAGTTATTCTACATTTCTATCAAAGACCAGGAAACTGAAACCACTCCTTCCACCCCAGAGTTCTCCTCATTGCTTTTATTCACTTCTCTCATTCCACCTTTAGGGCTGTTTTTAGGAGCATTAAAGTTCAGGCATTCAGAGAAGGTCCCGTGGACTGCCAAGAGAACAAATCTATCCGTTCTGAAGGAAATCCACCCTGAGTGCTCACTGGAAGGACAGATCCTGAAGCTGAGGCTCCAATACTTTGGCCATCTCATGAGAAGAGAAGACTCCCCGGAAAAGACCCTGATGTTGAGAAAGTGTGAAGGCAAGAGGAGAAGGGGACGACAGAGGATGAGATGGCTGGACAGGGTCATCAAAGCGACCAACATGACTTTGACCCAACTCCGGGAGGCAGTGGAAGAAAGGAGGGCCTGGCCTGCTCTGGTCCATGGGGTCACGAAGAGTCAGACACGACTTAACGACTGAACAACAACAAAACACCATCAAACTTTTTCCACGTAGAATTATTTCGCATTCTAGGTGCGAGGCACTGATGGGGGTAAAGTATACTTCCATTCAGCTGGCAAGACAAATGGGAACAAGGAACAGAAAAGACAGTCAGTCCCGTTCAGAGCACCCAAGGGTATGTTTCTACTTGCTCGGGAAGCTGTCAAATTACATGTTTTTGTCAGCCTTTCTCTCCCCAGACCTTTTAGTCAGAGACAGAGATCGACTGAGAGGTATAGCCGAGAAGACTGTGTTTAAGTTCTCCCGTCACAGTCTGGACAACCTTAGAGCTAAGAATTATTTTATTTGCTCCCACATTTCTCCCCCAGCCAGGACTCAAGGTCGACAGAAGATGACATACAAAAACAGCTTAAAAGAAGCAAGAGATTGGAAGAGAATTAGTTATTTATTCAGGAGCTTTGTGGCACAGCGGTTAAACTGCAAAACTGCAGTGGAGTCTCTGCTCATGAGTTCGAAAAAGACCCTAAGCAGCTTGCATCATTAGGTAGGTAGGTAGGTAGGTAGGTAGGTAGGTAGGTAGGTAGGTAGGTAGGTAGGTAGGAAGGAAGGAAGGAAGGAAGGAAGGAAGGAAGGAAGGAAGGAAGGAATCTCAGCAAATTAATCTGTACAACAATAAGCAATATAACTCACGGCCAATTAGCCAGATGTGTTTTGCATGACATTTTTGAAAGAAAAAAAAGGAGAAAAACCTCTTCTGAAGGCCTGTTAAAGATCTAGATAATTGGGTAAGAAGCACATTTGCAACTATTATGAACTGATTAGAAGATTACTTCCCATCTGCATCCCGGGGAACAAATCAGGGTTACCAAAATAACTCTTTTTTTCCCTCCCCTCTCCCGAGAAGTGCTTCGCACACTTTCTAAAAACTCCAACACCACTCCAAGCTGCCAATGTTCACACAAGCACCCAATTAACTCCTCCTGAATAAGTTGAAAGCCAGCTAAGATTTTGTAGATTCTGAACAATGAAGGATCATTTTTTAATTGCAGCGAGGTAAGATCACCTGCTTCATTTACCCTGAAATGTCACAATAGCCATTTCAGAGCCAGAATTAATGTCCAGCATTCTCAAGAACAGAGCTAGAATTCCCCCCCTCTCTTTTTTGGACTACAAATCCCAGAATCTCACACCCAAACTGTCCAGACTGTCTAAGAGGAATTCTGGGACCTGTAGTCCAAGAAACTAACTTTTCCACCTTCTGCTCAGGATTCATGTGCCTCCCCACTGCGAGCTACCAGGTCTTGTGTTGGCTCCCAATGGTGATTCTGCCATATTAAAACCTCCTGCAATGCTTTGCAGTGTTGTGAGACACTATGAGAACATTTAAAATGGTGGCCGGATTCATGGAGAAGGAATGCCGTCTTGTTCAGCATTCGTTTTACAATAGAAGGCTCTCTCCAGGAACTTCGGATCAGCTCTAAACCAAAAAGCAGAACTGGGAACAATACAGGGGGACCAGATTCTCCATCCCTAATTCTTAATATACGGCATGTTATAGTCCGATACTTGACATTAGTGGCATAGCTAAACACAGACACACACACCCCAAAAGCTCTGAACATTGTAAAAGGAACATGACTCATTATTGCTATTAGTCGTGACACTGTAGCTGCTACATTAGTTCTGTCATCACATGCACAAGATTTACTGTATTGTGCATTATTATTTGTCATTCACAGCAGACAAAAAAAGAAACAAAAAAGGGGGGAGGAAAAAGGAGAAATGCTTTCTTATTCTCTCTAATGACCAGCTCTGATATTGCAACTTGGAAACAATATCGGTGGATTCTTTTCCCTTTCGGAAGCAAAACACGCTTGGATACACCAAGCACAGAAGGAAGGGCTGATGGTTAAATGAAATGTGAGCAACCCATCCAGAGCTTCAAAATTTTTTAAAAAAGGCTACGGTCATCCTCACCTGTAGCAGTTCATGCAAATGCTCAGATTGCACCCTTTTGCACAAAGAAATTACTGGTTTTTCCGTGTATAAGACACCACCATGTATAAGATGCCCCCCCCCCACTTTTCTAACCCCAAATTAAGAAATCTAAGTGGGACTTAGCAAGTGGAAAGGAAAGCAGGGATCCCTGCTTCCCCCTCCACTTGTGTTTGTTCTCTCCTCAGCTTACTTCTGTATATAAGACGACCCTCAATTTTTAGTCTAAAGATTTTAGACAAAAATATAGTCTTATACAGAGAAAAATACGGTAGTCTCGTAACACCTACACATACAAATCTGCCAATAGCACCAGGAAATTACTTGCTTCTTTTTGTCAGCAAAGGGAAGATTCTGGTGGGCAAAGATAAGATCAGCAAGGATTTTTCACCATCCATCACTATAACCAGTGGCAGCAAAATCCTTCTCACATTAAGACATT
Organism: Pogona vitticeps; assembly: GCF_051106095.1. Taxonomy (NCBI): domain Eukaryota; kingdom Metazoa; phylum Chordata; class Lepidosauria; order Squamata; family Agamidae; genus Pogona; species Pogona vitticeps. The sequence continues at coordinate 261,956,471 of NC_135785.1, forward strand.
CTTCAATCAAGAAAAAAAAGAATTAAACAAAATTAAACTCTTGAGGCCTATTTGGTTTATCTGAGTGGGAAGGAAAATCCTTACAAAGAGATTGTGCTTGTTTTCCCAGGAACGACATACCTTTTTATTCCGGATAATTTTACAAAAGAAGGCTCTGAGAGACAGGGACGAGGATCCATTTCATGGATTTTAATGGTACATTTTAGGTCGTTTTCCCCCCTCAGGTCCTTCCTATTCTGATACCATACTTATGCATGGAACTCAGCCGGGCAGACGCTGACACAGCCTTCAGTTTGGGTTTTATTGTTCTCGTTGCCTTTGTTAGCCAACTTAAAATCATGAAACTTTGCAAAGCTGATCATGTTGGCAAAGTGCATTCAAAAACCTGGCCTTGCAGAGCCCAAGGGGAGTAACATAAAAGCACAGTAAAAGTGTCAGGAGCAGCAGCATATTTTAAAAGCAAAAAAGGGGAAGCTGATTAAAAATCAGCCATTTAAAGGCTACAACCCAACTTATTATTCTATAAAAAAAAAGATCGCTAACAGGAGACCTTCTTCTTCCAAAGAAAGCTTTTGCCCTCCATCATTGATCTTAACTTGCAAGGCTCCACTGTAGCAGGTCGTCCGTTCACACAGCACAACTGGGGTGTGGCTGCCTAAAAACTGGGAGCAACTTGGAGCGGAAGAAGGTTTTACCCAATCGGATGAAAAATTAGAAGCACAGAGTCATGGAAATTGGATGGGGTCTATATAAGGCCATCCAGTCCATCAAATCTCCTGCTTAGTGCAGGAATCCAACTCAAAGGAGATCAGACAGCTAATGGTCCAATTTCATCTTGAAGGCCTCCAGCGTTGGAGCGCTCAACACCTCCGGAGGTCATGGGTTCCATTATCGTACTGATCTAACAGTTAAGAGGTTTTTCCTGATATTCAGGCAAAATCAGGCTTCCTGTAGCTTGAGGAATTATTATGTGTCCTGCGCTCTGGGATGATCGAGAACAGATCCTGCCCCTCCTCTGTGTGACAGCCTTTCAAATATTTGAAAAATGGTCTCCTATCTCCCCTCAGTCTTCTTTTCTCAAAGCTAAACATGCCCCAATTCTTTCGGCCTTTCCTCCTAGGGCTTGGTTTCCAGCCCCCTGATCATCATCCTTGTCACCCTCCTCTGAACTTGTTCCAATTTGTTAGCATCCTCCTTGAAGTGTGTTGTCAAAAACTGGACACAATATTCAAGATGAGGCTTAAGCAGTCCCCAACAGAGGGGAACTAGCCACTTTGGGTCCCTTGTTGAGAGAAATGAGGCATCATCATCATCATCATCATCATCACCATCATCATCACAAAACCAACACCAACAACAACTAGTATCACAGGATCTGGAAACTGTACTTCTGTTAATGCAGCTAAAATCGCATTGGCCTTTTTTGCAGTCACATCACACTGTTGGCTCAAATTCAGTTTTTTATCTACAACTGTTCCGAGATCTTTCTCACTCTTAGTATTACTGAGCAAAGTATCCCCATCTTGTAACTGTGCATTTGTGCTACCCCCTCACTCCTTGGTGTAGAACGTTGCACTTATCCTTGTTCAATTTCATTCTGTTAGATCATATAACTGGGGCATCATCATCATGTCCAGAAGGACTGCGGGATCAGTTGCTGACACAGCAAACCAGCTCTTGGCCCATGCCATAAGCTCAGAACTACCTTCCTTCTCTTTGGTGCCCCTATGCCTAGAAAATCTGTTTTGTGCTCAGCTCCCGGTGGTGAACCCAAAGTTTTTACTAAAACAGCAAAATGAATAAGCCCTGAAACCTGGAAATTTACCTAGCCCTGCCTTAGGCAAAATATTTCACTTTGCCAAGAGATCTTACAGTGTGTACACCAAATCTGAACCCCTGCCGGCTGTTACCATCCCCATCGAACCCAACCCCTGCTTTGTAGTGCTCCCTTGTAAAACATGAACTGGCAGGTTAAATACAATGGGTCAGCGATGGGGAGGGGGGACCCGTAAAGGCTATTTATAAATCGATTTCATCAGTAGCCATTTCCTTAGCCTTTGACAAAGTAAACCTCAAGGGAATGGTCAAATCACTTAGCAAAGGGTCCTGGCATCTTGCAAGTCAAAAGCCTTTTAAGGGATTTGTGGGGGGGGGGGAGGAGTGGTGGATTATCTCATTAGGATTCCGAATCCTTACTGAACTCATAGCCCTTCCTCAGTCTAATACACTCCCCCACAAGAGAGGTGGTTTCAGAAATCTCTATCAAATTCTTTTCATAACAGATGACTGAGGTTGGGTAACACCCATTACTGGTAATGGATAGCTTTAAAAAAAAAAGATGGGCTTCAGAGTATTATAGAGCTCTTCATCAGGTAAACTTGAGCTCTGCAAACTTAAACTATAACTGCTGGATAGCTCAGTGTTTGAAGTACAGTGGTGCCTCACTAGACAGTTACCCCGCATGACAGTTTTTTCGATAGACATTGACTTTTTGCGATCGCTATAGGGACGTGGTGGCGCTGTGGGCTAAACCGCAGAAGCCTGTGCTGCAGGGTCAGAAGACCAAGCAGTTGTAAGATCAAATCCACGCGACGGAGTGAGCGCCTGTCGCTTGTCCCAGCTCCCACCAACCCAGCAGTTCGAAAGCATGCAAATGCGAGTAGATAAATAGGTACCATCTCGGTGGGAAGGTAAACAGCGTTCCGTGTCTAAATCACACTGGCCATGTGACCATGGAAGATTGTCTTCGGACAAGACGCTGGCTCTATGGCTTGAAGAGCGGGATGAGCACTGCCCCCTAGGGTCGGACACGACTGGACAAAAATTGTCAAGGGGAACCTTTACCTTTACCTATAGCGATTTGCAAAACAGTGATTCCTAGGGGGAATTTTGCTGGACAATGTCTAGTCCCTGCTTCGCAAACCGATTTTCGCTAGACGACGATTTTGACAGCTCCCTCCGTGCTCGCAAAACGGGTATTTTCAGGACCTAAGTTTCGCAAGACAGCTATTTAAAGGGCTGATTGGCGATTCACAAAGTGGCTTTCCTATGGCTGATCTTCCCTAGACAACATTACAATGCATTCCAATGGGGGAAAATGCTTTTTGCTAGACGATGATTTCGCTAAACAGCTATTTCAGTGGAATGGATTATCATCGTCTAGCGAGGCACCACTGTATCTGACTGCAGAGCCAAACGTTGGCAGTTCGATTCCCCACCCAGCCTCCATGACACAGGGCCCCTCTTCCAGTACTAAAATTATTCTAAGTATGCTTCACAAATCCCACTGTTCTGTAGGACGGAGCCCGGGCAGTTCAAATGGACTAAAACTACTACACCTGTGTAGCGCAGAGGTACCTTGACGCCCACAACACTGAACTCTTTGTTTGCAGCCTGGGAAGCTCTTGCACTCCGGCTCCCTCCCGAGTAGACTACATGAAGGAGAAAGGGCCGGATCTGTTCTCCAGCATCCCAGACGGGCAGGACAAATCATCGTGGGCTCAAGCGACAGATATTTCCTGAAGATCAGGAAAAAACTTTCTAACTGTTAGAGCAGTACGACAATGGAAGGCGGTGAGTGCCCCAGTGCTGGAGGCATTCAAGAGAAAATTGGACAATATCTGTCCGATCTGCTTTGATTTGGGTTCCTGCCTTGAGCAGGGGGGGGGGTTGGACTCGATGGTCTTGGGGCCCCCCTTCCAACTCAATTATTCTGTGATTCTATGCATACCATGGAGGGCATGCTTCGTGTTCCTAGTACGAACCTGTCCAAATAGATCAAGAATAATGTCTGGCACCATCTACTTTGCTCAGTCTCCATCCCGTGCCATTAACCCCCACTCACCCCCACTCCCCAAATGTGCCCATAAACCCAGACATACACACAGTGGGAACCTTCCTAAATCGAAATGCATCTCTTAGACAAAAAAAAACAAAATAAAAAATAAAAAAAAAAAAACGGTCCTCTGTTTTCCAGACAATTGTTAAGACTAGCTTGGAAATCTCTCCACCGCCTCTTTGGTTCGGTGGAATATGTCCTTTGACCTTTTCAATCAGGCTGGCCCTTGAAACAGAGTGAAGTGCCTGCTTCTTAATTAAAGGACCTTCCGTCCAATACACATACACGCACACTTACTTATCTGTACATTAACTTTTGGCCCGACAACACGGCAAGAGGGTAAAAAAAAATAGGTAGGAGATGAGAAAGTAATTATGAAAAATATTTCCTCATTAAAAAAAGAGGAAGATTGCTTCTGGCTTATGAACTCTGCAGGGTCCTGATCTTGCTAGGAAAAAAAATGGCTATTTTTGGGGTGGGGTGGAAGAGAAAATGCCGTCTGTGTGGTTCTTCCAGAGGCTGACCATGGGAAGTGAGTTTTCTCAGAACTGCAGGGTGGATGAGCTCCTCAGCAATTTAAGAAAAAGCAAAACAGAGCTTAATCATTCGCTGTTAATAACTCTAGAGGTTTTTAAACCGAAGCTTGAACACCCATCTGCCAGGTAAGCTTTAACTGTGAGTTTTTTGCATCTGCAGGGGGCTGGACTAGATGACCTCATGGACCCTTTCTAACTCTATCACTTGAACGGTTGTGAGACTCTGAACGACACAGGTTGAGAGCTGTCTCGCCAGCTTTGTGCTTAGCTTGGGAAAAGTATTTTTTCCAGAATCTTAATACTCGGAATTCTGTGGCCAGCACGGCAGGTGGGAATTTAAGCAGCCGCCCCCTTTCAAATCACAGGAAGTACCTGTGACAAACCCAGACCTACTGGGATATGCCACAGTTTCACTAAGCTGCCACCAACCATTCCCTATAAGAAGTCACACAGACCAGGGATGGATTTTTAACAAATAAAAGAACAAGGTTTATTAAATAACACACAGGGAAAAATAAAAGGATCAAGTGAATAAGATACAGTAACGTGGCTTAGTCTCAATCATACATACACTAGTTTGGTTCACACAGAACGCATTTAACTAAAGCACAGACCCTGAACCTATCAGTTCTGGCTAACCATACAGACACCTGAACCTATCAGGTTGGTACTGACTGACACACAGTAGTACCCTGTCTGACACACAGACTCCCACTCAAGCTTCTTCTCCCAGCTTCTTCTCCAGCTTCTCCTAACTTCTCCACACACGCTTCACATATATATACAGTACAGCCCCTCCTCCTGATATCCCGCCTTCCACTTCCCATAGGATGGAACTTTCCCTCCAAACCCATGACAGACAGGTAACATCAGTGCTGTATGTAACACCTCCCCTCTTTATAAGTTGTTTTGTAGGGGGAAAGCTAAGGTGCTTTTCACCAAAAAACAACCTGGTCCCAAAACATACAAAAACAGTTATATAATAACATACAATACCATACTTACTTATACTTACACTCTATTAGGCATTTAAACATTTACCATTAACAATACATCAAGTTACCTTTATTCATACAAACCAACATGTTTAATAAACAGACACATTTGACTTTTTGGCATCAAAATATATACATAGTCCATGTTTCTTTCGCCGTCTTCATTCTTCAGGTCTTCTTGACAAGGCGTCAGCAACACAGTTCACTGACCCTCTGACCACCTTCACTTCAAAGTCATAGTCTTGCAGGTTTAAAGCCCACCTCATAAGTTTACTATTGTGGGTTTTCATTGTCTTTAACCATTGCAGTGGTGAATGGTCAGTGCACAGGATAAAATGTCTTCCCCAGATGTAAGGCTTGGCCTTCTGGATCGCGTAGACTATGGCCAGGCACTCCTTTTCCACGGTTGCCAAATGTCTCTCACCTTTCTGGAGTTTCCTACTCAGGTAGGACACTGGATGCTGGTCACCATTCTCATCCTCCTGGCAAAGAACTGCTCCTACCCCGCTGTTAGACGCATCGGTGTAGATGATGAACTCCCGGTCGAAGTCTGGAGCACGCAGCACTGGATAGTTGATGAGCGCCTCCTTCAACCTCCGGAAAGCCTCCTCACAGTCGCTGGTCCACGGGATGCGGTCATCAGCCTTCTTCCTCGTCAGATCGGTCAGCGGAGCCGCAATCTCGCTAAACCTCGGGATGAACTTTCTGTAGTAGTCCACCAACCCAAGAAATGATTTGACTTTTTTCTTGGTGTTGGGTCTGGGCCAATCACGAACTGCTTCTATCTTGGCCTCGAGGGGTTTTATCACTCCTCCCCCTACTATGTGACCCAAGTATTTTATTTCTGGGCTACCCAGCTGCAGTTTGTTCTCTTGGCAGAGCCTAGGCCAAAGCACTTCCTCCCCTGGATTAAAGCGCCTCTCCCTGCCTTCCTGGTCATCCCAAGCTTTCTTTCTGACCTTTTGAGCTGGCAGGGTCTCTGCTGCTAGCTCTAGGTTTCTCTTTAGGTCATTCCTTAAAGAGTCTATATATGTCACAACATCTTGTGGGTCATCCTGGGTGATCTGCTCCCAATTTTGTTTGATCAAATCAAGGGGCCCTTTCACCCTTCTCCCAAATAAAAGTTCAAACGGACTGAACCCGGTACTGGCTTGTGGCACTGATCGATAAGCAAACAAAAGGGATTGCAGCTTCTGGTCCCAATTGTTTGGATTCTCTGCCAAGTAAGCCCTAATCATGCGCATTAGAGTCCCATTGAACTTCTCAGTTAACCCATTACTTTCAAGGTGATAGGCAGTGGTTTCCTTGTGCTTAATTCCACAGATTTGCCATAAGCGTTTCATGAGCTTCGAAGTGAACGATGCGCCCAAATCTGTGATTATTTCTGAGGCAAATCCCATCCTGGACATATACCCCACCAAGGCATCTGCCACTGTGTTAGTTTCAATGTTAGTCAAGGGTATGGCTTCAGGGTACCTCGTGGCATGGTCCACAATGGTGAGAATGAACCGGTTCCCCCTTTTTGTGGCCTTGGGCAAAGGTCCCACAATATCCACCCCTATGCATTTGAACGGAGTGTCAATCACAGGCAAAGGGCACAACTTTGCTTTGGTCCTGTCGCGGCTATTCCCCTGCCTTTGACACACATCACATTGTTTACAGAACTCCCTGATCTGCTTCCCTATGTCAGGCCAGTAAAAATTCTGTGTGATTCTCTGCTGTGTTTTGTTCACCCCTAAGTGCGCAGCAAACATGTCAGAGTGCCCCCTTTGTAAGATCATGGGGCGATACTTTTCAGGTACCACTAGCTGACTTCGGATCCCATCTCCCCCTGTTGAGATATTCCTCAGGGTCTCTCTATACAAAATCCCCTTTTTCTCTAGAAATCTCACTGGGGTTTCAGGTGTTAGCTGGGCGTCAGTCACCTGTTCAAAACACTTTTGGAGAGTGGCGTCTGCCTTTTGCTCTTGGCCAAATCGGCTGTCTGTGGTTAAGGTTTCTACCACAGCTTCTGAACTCCCCTCTGCTTCCGTCTCTGGCTCATCATTACCCCCCTGAACTGTCCCCGTGGTGGCTTGTGAACGTGTAATCACTAGCACCCGTTTCACATGTTCAGCCAGGTCATTTCCCACGAGCACGGCTGCTGGCAGAGTCAATGAAATCGCTAGCCGCCAAACTCCCCTCCAGCCTTGAAAGTTTATAGGTACCTCAGCTACTGGCAGTGAGATCACCTGCCCCTCAATCCCTGCCACCTTCATGCTCTCATTTGGGATTATATATTCCCTAGGAATAATATCTGGATGGCACAGGGTCACCTGGGAACAAGTGTCCCTCAGCCCCCGATACTGATGGTCAAGTATTCCTACGTCCACCCCTGCGGTTTCAAACAACTGAGAATCTGTTCTCACGAGCAAGCAGCGCTTGACCTCCACAAGAGGACCATTTTCCTCAGCCTGATCAGCAGATGTAACTGTTCCAGATTGAGTAGCCATGGCAACAGGCTCCCTCAGTGACAAGGAGCTTTGCTCTTTCTGGACACAGAACACAGCTTTTGGCTTGGTTCCACTCGAATCCTGAGGCACAATTCCTTTTAGCTGCTTTAATTTCTCACACTCTGAGATTAGATGGCCCTTTCCCTGACAGAAATAACATTTTCTGCTATATTTTGAGTCTTTCTCATCCTGCTTTGGTTTTCCCTCCAAAATCTGAGGTCTTGGTTTCATGTCTGAGGGCTTCCCTTCACCATGGGCCCCTCCCCCTTGCTGGCTTTTCCCTGGTCCCTGAGAGTACTTGCTGTAGGTTTCTTTGGGTTTATCTACAGATTTCCACTCAGCACCTAAGGGTTTTCTTATTTGATAAATAAAATCTGCAATCTCTGCTGCTTCGGCCACAGATTTCGGTTTCCTTTCCCTCACCTGGAATTTCAGTTCCCCATGCAGGACTGAATAGAACTGTTCCAGCGCTATCAAGTCTTTGAGCTGCTGAAAGGTCTCTGTCCCCTCCTGAGATAGCCATTTCTCTAGCAGCCTCACCAATTGGGCCCCCACTTGGGTAAAAGTCTGCTCTGGTTTCTTGGTGATTGACCTGAATCTTTGCCTCAGCTGTTCCGCATTTATCCCATGTCTGGCAAACACCAGTTTTTTAAACTCTACAAAATCTTTCATCAGTTCCTCTGGCATCTCTGCATAGACTTCTGCAAGGCTGCCACTGATTAAAGATCGCATGATGGTCATCTTCTCAGTTTCCCTTACTGAGAAGTCCACAAACGCTCTTTCCACTAGGGAAAAGAACACTTCAGGACAATCTCCCTTGTGGTACACAGGGAATTTCTTCAGGTCAGCTTTAGACAATTGGCCTCCCTCAGAATCCCTATTGTTATTATTGTTCTGATTCATCAGTTCCAATTTTCTCAACTCAAACGCCATTTTCTCTCTCTCCAATCTTTCTTCTCTTTCCATTCTCTCTATTTCAAAATGTCTCTGTTTCTCTCTTTCCCTTTCCTCCATTTCTCTCACCCTCAGTTCATGCTGTTGGGCTATGAGCAATTTTCTGAGTTCTGGGTTCTGTTCTCCCGTGCTGTCACCTTGCACTGAGCCAAATTCATCCTCAGAACCTTGGTCAACCTGGGGGTCTTTCACTTCACCCATTTCTGCCATTTGGCTTCGAGTCAAGGGCATAATCCCCCCCCCCCAGAACAGGCTGCTTTCAAAAGTCAAGCCTCAAAATAAAGCGACCACTTTTTTTTTTCTTTTGCCTCAGAACCAGCTTTCTATAGATTGCTGCTGTTCTTCAGCACTAACTTGCAACAGTTGCGAGCCAGAGTCTACCCCCCTCGGCTAGGCCTCTCAGCAGGCAGGCTAGATCACTGCTACTACACAGTTTTGCCTCAGCTTTTTTCCCGCCAAAACAGGCTGCCTCAGAGCTCCCTAATCTAGTCCCCAGTTGGCACGTTCTTCCACTAGCGCACCTCCCCGTGAGGTACACCTAGAAGATTACCTACGCGCCTCAGATTGTCCCTGACTAGACACCCCTTGCTCTGGGCACACTTGCCAAGGCTTTGCTGTACCACTGGACAACTGGACCAGTCGTATCCCACACGCTGGACACCAATCAATGTGACAAACCCAGACCTACTGGGATATGCCACAGTTTCACTAAGCTGCCACCAACCATTCCCTATAAGAAGTCACACAGACCAGGGATGGATTTTTAACAAATAAAAGAACAAGGTTTATTAAATAACACACAGGGAAAAATAAAAGGATCAAGTGAATAAGATACAGTAACGTGGCTTAGTCTCAATCATACATACACTAGTTTGGTTCACACAGAACGCATTTAACTAAAGCACAGACCCTGAACCTATCAGTTCTGGCTAACCATACAGACACCTGAACCTATCAGGTTGGTACTGACTGACACACAGTAGTACCCTGTCTGACACACAGACTCCCACTCAAGCTTCTTCTCCCAGCTTCTTCTCCAGCTTCTCCTAACTTCTCCACACACGCTTCACATATATATACAGTACAGCCCCTCCTCCTGATGTCCCGCCTTCCACTTCCCATAGGATGGAACTTTCCCTCCAAACCCATGACAGACAGGTAACATCAGTGCTGTATGTAACAGTACCCTTGATTGCAAAAGCCATCAAAAGTGCAAAAAGCTCTTCAGAAAACCTTCGAAAGAGAGAATTTTCTTCCGAAGAGGACAAAAGATCATCAGATAAGGGGCTGCCACGTAAAACTAATCTCAGACATTCACTTGTCTTTTAGAAGTTCACTTATTTTTTTTCCTTTTTCCAGCCAAAGCGCGGGGGGGGGGGAATCTATTGGAACATTGACCATATCACCTAAAGGTAAAATAAATAAATAGATAAAACTTTTTAATAAAAAAATTAGGTCTGGTGTCCAGAGCTACTCATCGTGATGGGAACTTCTCTACTTTTGCTTCTCTGCAATTTTCCCAGAAAAATGCAAGGCCCCCGAAACAGCAACTTGCCCAATTTCCATTTATTTATTATCGACACCCAGCTTTTCTCCTTTAAAAGAACCCAAGGAGGCTTATATCCTCAAAAGACAATAATCAAGCTAAAAAAAAAAAATAGAATGTACAAAGGTGGCTTACATTAAAAGACAATATTGAAAGCTAAAAACAATGAGTAATACAAATATTAAAAAGGAGAATAAACAAATACCACTCTGAGAAATGGTAAACAAAAGCCATATTAAGAACAAATTATAAAGCAACAAGGCACAACAATCCATGTAAAAATCCCACTCCAGTAGCCAGTCACAGAGGGAAAACTTACCCAAGGAAAGAAACATACATACAATATAGATTTTTCCATACCAAGAGCATTATAAACGTTAATGTGTGCAATGTTATGTCAGCTTTTTAAAAATGATTTTATCTCTCAGTCTATACAACTATCTGATATAAAATAATAAAAGGTTACATACATGGTTTCGTACAAAATACTTTTAAAACACACAAAATAAATTTAAAATGTTTTGCATAAAAAATATCAAACATGAGACATTTCAGGGTAAAACACCAGTCGCACTTGCAAGAAAGGTTAAGGGTAGGCTGAAATGTTGGGTTTCTGTACAAGAAGGAAAAAGGATTTAATAATCACCACAAGCAGAGCTGGACCATAAAGAAGGCTGACCGCCAAAGAATGGATGCTTTTGAACTGTGGTGCTGGAGGAGGCTCTTGAGAGTCCCCTGGACCGCAAGGAGAACAAACCTATCCATTCTGAAGGAAATCAACCCTGAGTGCTCACTGGAAGGACAGATCCTGAAGCTGAGGCTCCAATACTTTGGCCATCTCATGAGAAGCAAAGACTCCCTGGAAAAGACAACAAATCCATCCCTATCATGTACTGGTGGTGGTTTATATTTATATAGTGGAAGATGAGTGTCCTGAAGAAGGCTTACTAACTGAAAGGTTTAATTCCCAGTTGTTAATGTCAGATGTGTGCAGCTGGGTCATAAACTTTGGACCAACTATGTAGAATTTGAGGGGAGGGAATGCAGACTATTTCATTTTGCACCTTCCATGGGCATGCTGGCTAAGAAATCCTAGGAAATGTGGTTGAAACTTGGGGAAAACTTTTCCAAATTCTGCTCTAAATCCACATCACCTACCGCAGCTCTAGCGGGGGGGGGGGAAGAAGGGCCCCTCTGGCATCTAAAAGGACTAGCAAATGATTTTGAATTGTGGTGCTGGAGGAGACTCTTAAGAGTCCCCTGGACTGCAAGGAGAACAAAACTATCCGTTCTGAAGGAAATCAACCCTGAGTGCTCACTGGAAGGACAGGTCCTGAAGCTGAGGCTCCAGTACTTTGACCATCTCATGAGAAGAGAAGACTCTCTGGAAAAGACCCTGATGTTGGGAAAGTGTGAAGGCAAGAGGAGAAGGGGACGACAGAGGACGAGATGGCTGGACAGTGTCATCGAAGCAACCAACATGAATTTGACCCAACTCCGGGAGGCAGTTGAAGACAAGGAGGGTCTGGCGTGCTCTGGTCCATGGGGTCACGAAGAGTCGGACACGACTTAATGACTAAAAAACAACAACCTGCACTCACTGGAAGACGAAAATGCTATGGAGGCAGCAGAACAAGAGGAGAGTCTAATGTGAGATGGATTGATTCGATAAAGGAAACAGGAAACCCCAAACAGGGCTGTTAATGAGAAATCCATCTTGAGGTCACCAATTCATAAGTTCACTGCTCCAGATAAGCCTGCCAGCCTGCCTGTACGTTGTTAACACTGGTACTGTGTCTACAATGAAGTGGTGTCTACAATCCACGAAAGCTCGCTTCTTGTAAGACTTTTTTGGGAGCTGTAAAGCTACCACTGACTCTTGCATTGTGTTATATATGGATCCTGGGAATGTCTTATTTCATGCAGAGAATGCCTGATTGTGTCGTTGCGCCTCTTTTACAGCAAACAAACAGATTTGGGACGGAATACAGTATTAGGACGAAAAAATAAAATGAGATTTCTTGAAGAAGACACCTCCTTCGTTAGACGCATTTGAACCCAGGATCACCTCTATTCATTCATGGCTGGCTGGGCTGCAAAACTGAAGGATAATTCTCCATACAGATGTTCATTATGGGATGTAAACAGTGCCCTGGCCTGACCCATGACTGGCAGGCACATAAAGAATTTGCAACGCCATGCATTTCTGGAGATCACGAGGGAAGCTAAAGACCAACTCCCTGTTTGGAGCACAACCTCTTTGCATTTTGCAAATCTTAAATAAATATATATATTTAAGACTTTACTAGTCCCAAGTAGGAGCTAAACTCAGCATTCTGCCTGAGTGAGCAGCTTCTGGGAATGTGAAAGCCGACGGCTACTTTTGCAAAATCCTGCCTGGATGAGCAAGAGAACAAACCAACAAAGCAAAACTGGGGCGGGGGGGGGGTCGGCAACTAGGGAAAAGGCAAACAATCACAGTCTATTCCCCTGGGACATTTGCTCACAACAGAGCAAAAAAAATATATCCGACAATCTAAAAATCAAAATCACAGAATCGTGTTGTTGGAAGGGGTCTATGAAGCCACTGAGTCCAAATCTCCCCCCCCCACCCCGCTCAATGCAGGAATACAAATCAAAGCAGACGTGACAGACAGCTGTCCAATTCCTTTTGAATGCCTCCAGTGTTGAAACACTCCCCAACTCCCAGGATAATTGGTTCTATTATCATACTGCTCTAACAATTCAGAAGTTTTCCTGATATTCGCCTAAATCTGGCTTCCTTTAGCTTGATCTCAGGATGACATGTCCTACACTCTGCGATGACTGAGGACAGATCCTGCCCCTCCTTTGAATGACAGCCTTTCGAGTATTTGAAAAGTACTATATCTCCCCTCAGTGTTCTTTTCTCACGGCTAAACATGCCTAGTTCTTTCAATCTTTCCTCATACGGGTTTGGCTTCCAGTCCCCTGATCCTCCTTGTTGCCCTCCTCCGAATTTGCTCCAGTTTGTTGGCATCCTTCTTCACGTGTGGTGTCCAGAACTAGACAGAGCATTTTCGATGACGCCTAACCAGTGCCAAAGAGAGGGGAACGTGTACCCCTTGGGATCTGGAGACTATACTTCTGTTAATGCATCCTAAGATCGCATTGGCCATTTTTGCAGCCACGTCGCACTGCTGGCTCATATCCAGCTTGTGCATCATTTGGACGAACTCTGATAATGCAAAGGTTTGACAGAAAAGGCACACTGTCTAAATCAAATGCCAGTAAGACAACAGGAACATTTTACAGCTGGTTGAGATGGAACAAGGTTGAAGAGCACCCGGGAAAAGCTAGATGCATGAATTAACAGTTTTTTTTTCCTGCTTTCAGTGACTTTATTGGTTAACAGAAACACAACCCTTGAAATCTCCTCCTCACGAGGAAGCTCACACTTCAGGAGAAGAAATAAGCACCCTGCAAGAATTGGTTCTACACGGAGTTAAAAACAGCCCCAGGGCTGAACAGAATGAGCGGGTTCTATGCTACAAAACCAGCCTAAACTGAGCCGATCCTCCAGATGTGTTCAACAACCACATCCATCATTCTCAACCTCTCCCAACAGCTGTCTTGGTTGGGGTCTATGCCATTATCCCCAACACATCTGGGAGGTTCTGGATTTGTAAAGGCTGAGCTAACTGTTCTGCTCCAGGGCAACACCGGAGCATGAAAGATTCTTTTTTAGAAGGCCAGGGCCCAAAGAAGCATTGCCAGTAGCAAGGGACGGATCCTTGTACCTCAGGAATGAACGCCACAGAGAACCCCACCACCAGGTAGCAGCAATAACGCATCCTGACCCTCCACAGCAGCCCAGCAAAGCAGATTTTGTTCAATTCACACATCGTCCTAAGAACCCTCTCAGCTTCTTTTGAAAAGAGAAAACGATAACCCTTGAAAGTTGGAAAAATCAGTTCTAATCGAGGGTTCATTTCTCCCTAAATGCTTGCACAGAGAGCAAGCCTGTTTGCAGGGACCTCTCCGACTGCCACATTCATCCACACAGCTTCTGTACATGAACCAGCCTTGAAAGGTTGCTGGTTTAAAGAATTCCAGGAATTGTAGTCCAAAACAGCTTTCAAAGACTGTGTTGCCTGAAGCAGAACACTCTGTGTGTCTCAAGAAACATCTTCCTCCAGGCCGTGCTGGCTTGGGGTTGCAGTCGAAAACGGTAAGTTTTCAAACGTTTGTGCCACAACCTTATCGCAGCACGGCACCTGCTCTGAGCCCCTCATTCCAAGCAGGCTGAATCTTGGAAATGGCCATTTCAGATTTCCTACCAGCAAGGCTGTATATTGTCTCCCTGCTTATTTAACCTATATGCAGAATACATCATGCGAAAGGCTGGACTGGGTGAATCCCAAATCGGAATTAAGATTGACGGAAGAAATATCAACAACCTCCGATATGCAGATGATACCACTCTGATGGCGGAAAGTGAGGAGGAATTAAGGAACCTTGTAATGAGGGTGAAAGAGGAGAGTGCAAAAAACGGTCTGAAACTTAACATCCAAAAAACTAAGATCATGGCCACTGGTCCCCTCACCTCCTGGGAAATAGAAGGGGAAGATATGGAGGCAGTGACAGATTTTATTTTCCTGGGCTCTATGATCACTGCAGATGGAGACAGCAGCCACGAAATTAAAAGACGCCTGCTTCTTGGGCGGAAAGCGATGACAAACCTAGACAGCATCTTAAAAAGCGGGGACATCACCTTGCCAACAAAAGTCCACATAGTCAAAGCTATGGTTTTTCCTGTAGTGATGTATGGAAGTGAGAGCTGGACCATAAAGAAAGCAGACCGCCGAAGAATTTATGCCTTTGAATTGTGGTGCTGGAGGAGACTCTTGAGGGTCCCCTGGACCACAAGGAGAACAAATCTATCCATTTTGAAGGAAATCAAGCCTGAGTGCTCACTGGAAGGACAGATCCTGAAGCTGAGGCTCCAATACTTTGGCCATCTGATGAGAAGAGAAGACTCCCTGGAAAAGACCCTGATGTTAGGAAAGTGTGAATGCAGGAGGAGAAGGGGACAACAGAGGATGAGATGGTTGGACAGGGTCATCGAAGCAACCAACATGAATTTGACCCAACTCTGCGAGGCAGCGGAAGACAGGAGGGCTTGGTGTGCTCTGGTTCATGGGGTCACAAAGAATCAGATACGACTTAACGACTAAACAACAAACAACAACCAGCAAGGCAAAGATGGAGGCCAGCACCCTTTTCCTCATACACCCCTTTTCTTGTATGGGTTAAATTGCATACACAAACCACTTCCAACATGAACCGGGGGAACCCATAAATAAGGACAGCATGGCTGTCTCCCAAAGACACTGGCTAGCTTTTTGTCCAAGTAACAGACACATAAATAGACATTTATTTCCTAGAAACGGTGTAAAAAATGGATAGGACTGTCCCGCTGGAACCGACCCCAACACTCAGCAACTCCAGCAGCATCCACACAATATGGGAAAACCACAGATCATCAAGAGATGGCGATCCAAGCTCCATGAATGAGTTTTTACAATTCCCAAGGTAATAAAGGCGGCTGTGCTGTGGGGATGAAGGGATACACTTGGAAGTGCAGCAGGAGGATGTGACCATTCTCATCACGGCTCTTCTCAGAAAGGGAGTCCAAAAAAGCAGGCCGTTGGATCAGCCCAATGTCAAAAACTAAAAGGGTCGGTTTTTTGTAACGTTAATGGCTCTTAATTGCCTCCTGGGGTGTGTGTCTGTGTGTCACATTTCACTCAACCTATATAATTTCCACAAGTCACCGTGTGGAGTCCTGACCTGTGTTCCTTAAACTTAGCGGCACCGTAAATCCTCCAAATCCAGTTTCACTGCCTAGGTGTGCTTCCCCCCCCCCAAATACGCAAAGTACATAGAACATTAACTCTTCTGAACCTTACAAATTGCCTGCACCCCACCCTTGTTGCCTAAGAAGGCACTCCTTGGACATTTGGAGTGCACAGAGAGAAAAGGAACCTTTAAGAGGCGCCTGCTTCAGTCTGTGTTTTAAATGCGCGTTTTAAATGCGTAGCAGTTAATCTCGGGGGTGACACCCCAAACACCCTGCTCTGTGGCCTAGGGAGGCAGAGACGCAAGGAGGTACCATCTTTTTCGCTCCATAAGACGCACCTTTCCATAAGCCGCACCAATTTTTTAGGAGAAGAAAACAGGAAAATATAATCTGTTTTCTTTGCTCCATAAGACGTGCAGACTTTCCACCCCCGTTTTGTGGGGAAAAAGTGTCTTATGGTGCGAAAAATACGATAATTTTCCAAAATTTGTGAGCCCTTTCCTGCCATCACCTCCCCCACCCACCCCGGAAATTAATGTTCTAGATGCGCTGAATAATATTTCTCTCTAATAAATACTCGACTCACTTTTTTTTTCAACCCTATGGTTCCCCTACACGTGACCTTACGGTCCAAAACAGAAAACTCCCCTTTGACCCATCAGGAGCCAGCGATTGGGATGACGGATAACAACCGTCTGGCCCCCTTAAGCCCCACAAAGCTTCCTATTATTAGAAAAGCCAACGAACTCTCCATTAGCGCAAAGCATTAACCCAGATCAGCCTGGCTATTTGCAGTGGGACAAAGCCCACGTGTCTGTCCGGCACAGAGGCAGCCCTGTTCGAGAGCATCGGCAGGACCGAGACAAGCAAAACATGGAGCAAACAAGGAATGCCACGCAGCAGGCCGAGCCTCCACTGCAGGAACACCCTAAAGCACATTGCTTCGTTCCCGTGGCCTCGCAGCTGCATCGGGACCAAGGAAAGTAATCCTTTTGGACTACAATGCCTATCATTCTGTAGAAGCATAGGGCTTCTGGGAGTGGTAGTCCAAAAACATGGCTCCTATATATAGACGGAACTCTCTCTCTCTCTCTCTCTCTCGTTGGCTGGCCAGAGCTTGCCAGAACTTCGTTTGCTATTCTGAAAAACTCATCAGGGGGGAAAAAAAACAGATGCTAATTTCCAGCGACAGCACAGGGAGGAAATCCAGCAGCGCGCGGATTCCCCTGGAGCGCCAGGCTGTCAACAGCTGCTATTTCGAGCCTCTTTCTTCCTTTCCTTTCCCACCTCCTCTCCACTCACAAGCCTGCAATTTCAATCTCCCAAAAACACCAGTAGAAAATCGCTTCTTGACCAATGCAAGCCACACTGGTCTCCTACAGGCTTCCGCCCTTCCATTGGGTCCTTTCGGCGAGCGCTTCCATGAAGTGAAGCAATATTTTCCTGGCCTTCCTTTGCCTGGCGGCACATTTTGTTCCTCTTTTCCAAAAAAAAAGCCACGGTTTTCCGATTCCCTGCAATCAGCGGGCCTTTTTTTCATTCCATCCGCAGGGCTGTGTGTGTGGACTAGAGGACCTCTAGGTTCCCTTCCAGCTATACGATTCTAGATTCCACACCAAGGAGAAAGTTCCACCACGACCGAGGGAATGTTCTTTGGATCGCCTCTAAGATCTAGAATTGTGCCTGATTATCCACGCTTTTGCACCATACTTTAAATTTAGGTACAGGTTGCAACGTACCTGGCCCCTATGTTTCATCAATGCTAGTGGGAATAATATGGGCCTTTGGGTGTAACCAAAGCATGCCAATTGACAGCAGCGTGTCTTTAATCAATAACCGAAGAGCCGGCAAAGCTCAGTGGGTTGGGCACCATACCTGCTGGGAGAGAGACCCGCTGAGATCATCCGCAGTGTGTCCTGCCATAACCCCAGTCTCAGAGTGCCACTGAAAGGAAGGATGGAGAAACAACTTCCGAATCCTTGGCTACATAGAAAACTCCGGCAGGGGTGGTGATGGGCCATCAAATTGCCTCCGACTCCTGGGAACCCTCTCCAAAACATCCTCCTGTCCTCCACAGTCCTGATCAGCTCTTGCAAACTCAAGACTGTGGCTTCTTTGACAGAGTTGACCCATCTCCTATTTCAGTCTTCCTCTTTTCCTGCTGCCCTCAACTTTTCCCAGCAAGAAAACTGTTAAGTCAGAATCCACCGGATAGGCATCAACAACAGCCGCAACAACTTTAATTAATTAATTACAGAGCTTGGGAAAGCAATTAGATAATTCTGAAAGTTTCGGTCTTAAAACTCACTTTTATAAGCTTTGATCAAGTTTTTAAAATGTGAGTTAAGGCAGAGCTTTTGTTTGTTTAAAACAACCTGATTGATCGATTGATTGATCGATAGATAGATTGACTGACTAATCGATTAACTTTTATACCATCTAATTAGTGCCAGGCACTATTCTGGGCAGTTAACAATGAAATGAAAATAAATACAGAAATGTAACAATAAAAATAAACAAGAAGCCAGAAGGGTTTGGCCATAAAATAAAATCAAGTTAGAACGTCGTAAGACAAACAGACTAGGTGCATCATCTTAATCAATCTCTTCAAGATTGGGAGGAAGGGGGCCTGCCCCAGAACAAGTACCAGACGCCCGTTTTAGCCAGCTGGTGCCACAAACAGAAGGCTCCATTTCTCATGGATGTTTTTTCTGGTTTCCCTCCGTGTAGTAACCCAAAGGAGAACATCCTGCGAGGATCTGATGGCACGGGTCTACGATCTTAGGGGAAAGTGCTCTGACAAGGAACGAGGTCTTACGCCACCTTAAAGAACTCATCACCAGCTTTATTTATTTATATTTAATTTTATTGGATTTCTACCCCACCCATCTAGACCAAAAGTCTACTCTGAGCAGCAGAATCCATGACAGTTTATTGGAAATAAATTCTCGTGGACTTTATCCCATGTCTTCAGAAGCTTTTCTTGTTTTTGCACCATAAAGATCAGGATAATTATGAGAATGCTGGTGTTTTCTTTGAACGCAAGCAGGATACAACATTCACAGGAGGTCCCCCAATTTACGTGAGTCTCCCAAGTTTCCCCGAATGCTCCAAACATGTCCATCCACTCTGTTGTGACTCCCCACAACAAGGGGGGAAGAAGAGATTTCTGGCAGCCACAAAACCATGATGCTCTCAACATCGTCCGAAAGCTGCCTGCGATCAGCTGCACAAACAAGACATTTGTGATGCAAATATATACTGTGAATCTTTCAACATTCCTTCCATCGTGACTCATGGGTGGCTCCTGCTCAGAGCAGCCGCTTCCTCCCATCGCCGATCCCAAGAACTGGAAAACACAAGAGTTTCGTACACACGAGCAAACACTTCGCAAGGCCTGCTTTCTCTTTCCTGTCAAACAGACCCTGTGACAGAAGAAAAGACTGCCATATGGAGCATGATTGCATTACTATGTTATATTTTCTTGTGGCAACCCACTCCAGCAGATTAAGGAACATGTGCCGGCATGATTTTTCCCTCTCCCTTTTTTTTCAGATTTCTAAGCCTTGCAGGAAAAGGCTTGCCTTAAAATAAGAAAAGAAACATGAGCTGCTCTGAGCCTCTTTCCAATTGTAGAAGAGGAAAAACGTGCTATAAATAAGTAAGAAACAATGGCTAGAAACCTACCCCCAATTTTTTTGCTTGCGTAATTGAAATCACGTTAGGTTTGGCAGCCAATCGCCCCTTATTAGTGAGAGGGTGGCTGCCTTTTTGGACGTACGCCCAATCAGGCGTGTGTCCAGGAACACATCCAGCCAGCACCCGTAATTAGTGTCAATTTGCTGCCAAGACCTAAACAATTTCCCCTGGTACAAGCATAAATCTGCATTAGGATTTTGGCTCATGAATTCTTGAGGTGGTGGATGGAAAGCCGCCGGATCCTCACATTCATTGTCAACACCTAGTTCCAACTTGACATCTTCTTTTTGTGACTCTATGTTTGATTTTGCTCCAGATGCCTCCAGAGATGCCGATTCCAGCCTTGCCAGTTTCAGCCCAGCCTAGAGTAGTCCACCACGACTAGATAGGCGGGATATAAATTAATTAAATAAATAATAATAATAATAATAATAAATCCCTCAACAAGGCCTGGCTCCCAGCACTGAAAAATACAGCCTGCAAAAGGTCAACGAACTCAACCCAGCCACAAGGACCGGTGATCACTGCACACAAAATACCAGCTAACGACACCCATCAATCACAGTGACAGATCATCTCTCCCCCTTATCACAACAATACGCCCACAACAAAAAACACGCTGATCACCATAATCACCCAATCTCCTGAAAAGGACAAAAAGCTGATCTCACAGCTACAAATACTCAACTATCCCACAAACTGCACCAGAACACAGAGTTTTGACTCCTGTTCTCTGAAGATGCCGGCCACAGAGACTGGCGAAACGTGAGGAAGAACAACATTCAGAGCACAGCCAAAGAACCCGAAAAACCCACAGTAACCATCAACTCCCTCAACTGTTTAAAACCCAGCAACTCATATGCCTGGTGAGGGTCCATCGTGACCACCTAAGCTGCTATTAAGCAATGCAGACATTGCAGGGACTAGAGGAGAAACCTGAGAAAAGCAAAAGAACATTGTTGTTGTTGTTGTGGAAAGAGCTGGCCCTGCTTGGCTAGCTGGCTGGCCGAAGTGGCAGGCCAACCAGTTTAAGCTCTGGACCAACGTTTCTATCAGATGTTTCCAGGACTTCTCTTTGCAAATTGCATGTCAGGGTTATTCGGAACGGTCACGGGCAGCACACAGCAAAGCTGAACACGTGACAACTAGGAGAAAGGTGGGGTAAAATGGTTGAAATAAATAGATAAGAAACGGAAATGACTAGTCGGGTTCGATAATCAGGCAAACAGGAAACATACTGTGTACAAACTAGGAAATCTTTTAAAGACGAACACAGGAGGAAAGGATCTCGGACTTGGCTGCAAAAGCCCCTAGAGCCGGCTTCCTTGCATGCAAGTCTGCCTCTGTCTCACCCAAATGGAAGAGCATGAAACAGGAAATGACCTCAGAGAAAGGAGGAAGGAAGGGAGCCTAGGAGTAGCAATCTAGACATACATCTAGAAAAGACAAGAGGAAGAAAAACACCCTGTCTAGTAGCCACCCACCCCCTCCGCCCAGCCTGATTCGGATCACTAGTTAAGATGCATTGTCACTCTGTTCCGACACAAAAGGGCCCAGCGCCGCCCAATTGTGCTCAACATCATCTTCACTTTGGGTTGATCAACCTATAAAAAAGGAGGAGGAGGAGAAACTAGTGTTGGCTCTCAGAAGTGGGGGGGGGGGTTTGTCTCATAAAGGCCGTGGAGTTCATAAATAATTGCTGCATGTTATCTCCATTATGTCTTACTCACAGACTCGGAACACCTCTGTGCTGACGGTGTACCATGAGACAATTCCATTAGGCCACCACTTTGGAAAATGGTGACTCACATTTCCAGGAAATAGGGGAAACATGGTTGTTGTAGGTTTTTCAGACTTTGGCCGTGTTCTGGAGGTTTTTCTTCCTAACATTTTGCCAGTCTCTGTGGCCGGCATCTTCAGAGAACAGAAGTCAGAAGTCCGTCTGTGCTCTGGTGCAGTTTGTGGGATAGTTGAGTATTTATAGCTGTGGGATCAGCTTTTTGTCCTTTTCAGGAGATTGGGTGATTATGGTGATCAGCGTGTTTTTTTTGTTTGTTTTTTGTGCGTGTATTATTGTGATCAGGTGGAGAAAATGATCTGTCACTGTAACTGAGGGTAGGATAAGAACCAATAGGTGGAAACTCATCAGAGGGAGATCCAACCTGGAAATAAGGAGGATTTTCCTGATGGTGAGAAGCATTCAGCAGTGGAACAGCTTGCCTCCCGAGGTGGTGGGTGCCCCATCGCTGGAGGTTTTCAAGAAAAGATGGGAGGGCCACCTGTCCGGGACAGAATGAGGTCTCCTGCCAACAAAAATTGGCCAACAAAATGGAGAGGGACCTTCTAATCCACACCACCTGAGGGGAAACCTGAAGCCTTTCTGCTCATTCAACAGCCCGTGTTTTAGAACGGACTTTAAACTAGGAAAGCTGGTTTGCGCATCCTGCCATAAATCTACAAATTTAAGTTTCTTCTACACCACCCCCACCTCTAAAATGTCCAGTCTGATGAAGAGGCAAGCCAAGATCAAAGCTAGCTTGTTGTTATGTGCCATCAAGCTCCCTTGAATTCATGGCGACCCTATAAAGGAACGAACTCCAAAATTCCCCGTCGTCAACAGCCCTCCTCAGCTCTTGCAAACTCAATTCTATGGCTTCCTTTAGAGATTCCGTCCATCTCACAGTTTGTCTTCCTCTTTCCCTGCTGTCTTCCACCTTTCCCAGCATTATTGTCTTTTCCAGGATGGGCCCAAAGCAGCCCCCGTTTCAACATTTTTGCCTCCAGACACAGTTCAGGCTTAATTTGATCTAGGATCCCCTTGTCTGTATCAATGCCTCGCTTCTGCTTCTCTGCATCACCATTCACTGGAAAAACCCCCAAGGACAGTTTTTGAACACAGAAAGCTAAAAGTGATGGATTTGGTGGGACCAATTTTTTTCTGGGGCTGTTGTTTTTTTTCCGGTCTGTAGCAAAAGCAGCCGAGCCCTGAGGGGACACTGTTCTGTGACATTATCACAGAAAGCCTACCTTGTAAGTCCCTTGCTCTGTGTGATTTCTGCCACCAGATGTGACTCCCAGGGACCCGAAGGTCCCGTTTGGGTGCATGACTGTTAAAGTCATGGTTGGGAATCACTCTGCATCCCCATCCGGTTAGAAATAAAATAAAGCTGCAAATATTTGCCTGCTGGATAAGGAAACTCTGGACATCTCAAGGGAAGACATCAGAGGGCATTTCCTGGAGGGGGGGGTCTCTCCAGAGACCCTCCGACTGACAGCACACAGCCACCCCATCCATAATTTACAGCAGCCTATCAATAATGTACGGAAGCATTTCAATAAATATCTGCTCACAACCCTTCTCTCCAAGCTCTTGAGACCTTTGAACGCCGGATCGTTATCTGCCATCCCACACAAAGCCTCCCCTCCCCAACTCACAAAAGTACGCAAGTCTTTTGTCGGTGCTGAATTTCAGCCTCTGTTGCGGGCATGCCTCGCCAACAGAACCAAGCAGCCGTAAGGTTTCAGCCTCGTGTTATCAGCGGGTATGTCTGGGTTGAGGCACGGCAGAAATTCCCGCCGCACCTCACATCGGAAAAGGAGAAAAGTCACGGCAGAGATGCTTATTCTGTCCCCTTCCTGGAGCCAACGAGTACCGAGGAAACACAGAGCAACTATTATCCTAAAAAACTCTCTTTCGGTTCCCTTTTTCTGTGGGACTTTCGGGCCACATTACAGTTCTGGCCACTTCTGACCTGCTCACACTCATCTTTCAGCCATCCCTTGAAATTAAACACATGTAGAGAAAACCAGGATGAAGGGAGGAGGTAAAGAATTACACTGTGCTCCTCTTTTATCAGTTGTTATCATAGGCTGTCACACTGCCTTCAACTTATGGTGACCCTTCAAATGAGTGACCTCTGAAATGTCCTAACAGCCTCGTTGGGTTCTTACTAACTTAGGCTCTCTAAAGGAAGCCACAGACTTATCTATCTCAGGTTTTCCTCTTTTCCTGTCGCCTTCAGCTTTTCCTAGCATTATTGTCTTTTCCCAGGAGCACTTGTAACTCTTCTACTCATTCTGATATTTTTTTAGGACATTTTCTTAAGGCATAGGCCAGGTATGTTTGCTTGGACATTTTCCTGAGGAGTTTTTTTCCCCTCAAATTCTCTGATTCTATCTCTGGCCCTAATATGGTAAATAGGAAAGCCAATTAGATTTGCATACACCTGGGAGGCAGGAAAGTATTAAGGGTCGGATCATACTTCCGCACTATTAAAGAGCAGGCCGGGTAGGTGGGGCTCGTCAGCCATGGAAGGCAGCCCATCTAGGAGAAGGGAAACTCCGATTTCAAATCTCCACTGCCTTGTGGCTATATCCACTCATGGAAAAGGCTTCAGGAGTTATCCTCGAGGCAAAATCCGGAGCTGGAGTCCCGAAGGCAGCATGTGTCGTTCTGCCAACTCCTGCGACGTTGCTGGAACCAGTTGTATTGGCTCTTGCCTTTCCATTGGACCATTTCAGAAATGTGGAGAGGGGGGATCTGCTGCTTGGGTAACAGCCCATCCTCCATATTGCCTTACCCGGGCTTTATGCTCTGGAGAGGACACTCCTCGACTCAGAGCACGTTACCATAGTCTCTCAAGACTGAAGGATGCCTATACTAATGTCTTTTCCCAATGAATCTTCTCGTGATGTGCCCCAAGGTACAACCAATTCTGTTTCATCATTTCAGCAGATGCACCCAATAGAAGTAAAACAAAATAAATCCTCTCTCTCTCTCCCTCTCAGACAGGACATGATCACACATACACAATTTCCTAGGCACGCTACTTTCTAATGGATTTTAATCTTAAATGGAGGCCACTTTCCGGTTTCAGAAAAAAAGCAGAATAAACATGCTCTCAGTGAAACACACATGCCAGAATCCTGCAGGAAAGTGGCACACGACTGGATGTGCAGGATGAGCTGTCAGCCCTGGGACGGAGTGTACAGACAGTTGTGTGAACAGGAACGTCACCAAATAGACTAGATGATGCCTGGAAGCATCAACCTATTCCATCTTCCTCAACTTTCCAATTTTCCATTACTCTTTTCTCACTGATGTTCAATATTCAGTGGCTCCTGACACACTCACTTGGCTGATCAGAGCAGAGGGTCTCCTTCAGCTTTCTAGCATGTTCAGATTTTTCTTTTACATTTATTTATTTTATTTTATTTACACATTTGAAGTATTTTTACCTGGTCTTTCTCCTTTAAAAAGGACCCAAGGTGGCTTACATTCTTAAAAACGCAATCTTAAAAGTAAAAGAAAAAAAAGTAATTTTTTTCCAAATATGAAAGAATTAATGACATTATACTGTATTAAATATGTCAGGTGAAAGCATTAAGAAAAACAGATTTAGAAGTAACAAAATACAAACCACCCTGTTTCCTATCTCCTAGACAGTCATGAAGGGAAGGTTTGCCTGAAGAGAAAGGTCTTTCATCTGCTTGCGGAAGAATATCAGAGAAAGGGCCAGCCTAGCCTCCAGTGGCAGGGAGTTCCACAGTCTCTGGGAGCAACCACAGAGAAGGCCCTCTCTCACATCCCCATCAGACACACATATGAAGGTGACAGGCCTGAGATAAATGACTCCCCTTATTATCTTAACACTTAGATAGGCTCGTAGAAGGAGATGACGGTTCTAGAGATTTTCAGATTCCACTTGTCTCAGGATTTTTCTAAAACAGACTTCTGCCTCCTTCTTGCTTCTCTATGGGCCCGACTGGGGTCCCCTCTTGTCACCAAGAGGCTTCCCTCCACTCCATGGTTCTATGACGGAAAACTGTACAACGTTTTTTAAACATTCCTTTTTTTAAAAAGGCAATTATTATGTCGCAGGAACATGCAAACGCATAGAAAACAGTACAAATCCCAAATGAGTAAAGCCTTTACTGAGATCAATAAGAATGATACGAAATAAGCAAGATTTCACATTTTCTAGAACGAATCGCCAGGTGAGAAGGCAAACAAAACTGGGGACAGAGGAGAGGAGAAAAAACTCCAAATATTCATCCGGGTGTTTTGAGCCACAGCAAACTTTCCACCGTAGGAGTTGAGCAAGACCGCAGTTCTCCCATGATTTGAAACACCGAGCCAACGATTTCAACAGCCACGCCTGCCTCTCGCCCTCTGATTTATTTTATTTTATTTTTACCATCCACCTCACCCACCTGACTAGGAATTCTGGAGGGGTGGAAAGTTGAACTATTTTGCCCCTTTGCAGTTCATCCAAATCAAAGTACTTTGGACTTTGCTTTGTTCTTATCGATCAACACAGCCTCTTGTTTGCAATTACATCACAAACCAATCCCGAAAAGACAGACCCAGACGGGACGATCTCTAAGGGGGCAACGCAAGGACTCGGTCGGAAAACATTCCATAGCTTAGGAACCATGTCGAAGGGGAAAGCGTGATTCCCCCCCCCCGACACTCCCCGACTGGGCTCTCAACCAAGCGTGATGCGGTGGGTTATGGACAAACACCTCAAGAATGACCTTTCAGATTACAACTCCCGGAGCTCGCACAGGAGCAGATTCAGTGTCATCCAGCGGCTCGAGAGCCCCAGGTTCGAATCCCCCCTCATTCATGAAACTCCACAAGTGACTCAAATCCTCACAGCCAGACCTCACTCATTGGATTGTTTGCGAGGTTGAAGCGCAGTAGGACAGCCGTGTCTGCCGCTAGAGAGAAAAGTAAAATAATAATATAAAAAAAGGATGAATGTTCGCCCGCCCAAAAACCACTGGCAGGTTTTATTCCCGGGAGTCAAAACATCCTTCATCCGCCTTAGGCTGTTGTCGACAGGAGAAAAACTGCATTTATGAGAATCCCTCTTATTTCCTTACCCCTGAGAGCTACAAAGCAGCAGGGCCGAGAAAACACATCCACGCTCGTTTTTCACGGAGTTATTTTACACAGCCGGAGGAAGCAGAACCGGGCGTCGATGGTGTTGCAATAACCCGCGGGGGCAAAACCATCCTCTCCGAGCCAAATTCTCCAGCTGCCAACAACAGGGAAGCCAACAAGTTACTGGAAAGCTTCTAGGTTTGCTGGAACGCGCCCTCCTCCGTGAGCTGGCCGACCGGGCAAGATCTGCAGCTCCTGTCCCCGTGCCAGTTTGGAGAGACTGCCGCCAACCTCAACAGATGTACTGCAGCTGGACCCGCGGATGGGGTTGGCACGGGGCGGACCAGAAGGGAAGGCCATTTAAAGAGTATTGGATAGGGGGGACACGGAATCATATTTATATGCTCCAGGATGTCTTCATCTAGCATTTGTGAATAACTGGAAAAAAAATATTTCCCGGAAATATTCGGCGACCCTAATCAGACGCTTGCTTTTAATTCAGCAAGACAGGTTGCTCCCAAGGGGCTGCGAGCCAAACTCTCAATTTTTCTTTAAAAAGCAGATTTTTTTGATCACTCCATCTTAATCGCTGGGTGGCCTCAGGCAACGCACACTCTTTCAGGCTAAACCACCTCCTAGGATTGTGGTGAAGACACAGCGGAAGGAGGACGACAGCCACGCTTATCCCTCTGAGATTGCAAGAACAACGGAAGCAAACATATAGCCACATGTGGGTTTGAGCACAAAGCAGGCACCTCTCTAAGTCAGGGACTCAGGGCCGGGGGGGGGGCGCATGTTCCAGAAATGAACCCGTCGCAATCGATTAAAAGTCGTTCGCTCAGTCCTGGCCGAGAGCTTCCGGGCAGGACGGGTTTTGCTCAGGCTTATTACACTGAAAGCCAAGATCGTGACAAGGATGAGACTCATAAATATAAATAAATAACTTCCGAATGACAGAGCTGAAAGGGACCCTCTGGATCCTCAAGGAGGCCCAGTGGGTGGGTGGGGGGTTTGAACCCCTGACCTCTGGCTCCGTAGCCAGAGAATGGTACAATATTTGTCTGGAAAGCCATCCAGAAGAAAAAAAAGAAAGATGGACACGCACTAGGGAACAAGCCAAGCTGCACACCCAAAGTCATCCTTTCCATTCATTGAGCATGTATATATTTAATTCCATTTTTCTTGTCATTTCAAAGTAGTAAGTGTGGCTCTCCTCCTTCCTCCTCCCACCATATCCTTTGATACGTATCAGTTTGGACCCCAAGCCAGCTTTACAGGTTTGGACCCCAAACCCACACTTTGAACGGTGCCCAGATACGGATCGGCAGCCCGTGGAGCTGCCGCCAATGGGGCGGGGGATGATGCTATATCCCTGTGGCCAGCCCCAGTTCGCAATCTGGCTGCCGCCTTTTGGACCCACTGACACGGCTGCAGTTACGCTGGCACGAGTAACCGACAGGATTCCTGAAGGACACCCCCACCCCCCACCCCGGTAACTGTCTGTCTCCTTTTACTCCATCCTCCTCTATTTTTGTGTGCTAATCACATTTTGAGAAACAGATCGACACAGAGCGAAAAGGAAATGCATTCCAAATCCGGGGCCAAATTCCAGTGCCGACGTGGCCAAGTCCACGGGGTCAGAGGAGGGGAGATACCAGACTTCCTGCACGTGACCTGATAAACCGTCTTGGTGTCACCCTGCAATATTCATCTGCCCAGCCAGTTCCGTTGCCAGCTAATCTCACCCTTAACGTCCACCACTCCCACCCGGCTGTTTTCCTTCCTGCTACCATGAACAGCTTGCTAATCATTTTAGATATATATATATATATATCACCTCCTAGGGAAGGAAAACAATTGCAGTCATGTCCACGTAGAGGGAAACCAAAGCAATGAGCCTAGGTTTTTCCATGGAGGCCAGGAAGCGGCAGTTTTTTGCACCCT
This sequence comes from Pogona vitticeps, assembly GCF_051106095.1. Lineage (NCBI taxonomy): Eukaryota > Metazoa > Chordata > Lepidosauria > Squamata > Agamidae > Pogona > Pogona vitticeps. The sequence continues at coordinate 261,985,206 of NC_135785.1, forward strand.
CTGGCATCAAGTCTACAGTATTTGCGGGGGGGTGAGTGGGAAACACTCATCATCACTCCCCACCATTGGTATACAGAAGGGCATCTACTTAGAAGATGGGGCTGTGTTTGTAGTCAGAAGGCAACGTAAGGTGGCTGGCTTGGGCAGCCGATTCCGGGGGCATAGAAAGGCAAAATATGATTTGTCGTGTATTTTGTTAATCATCATGCACTGTCAAGTTAATTCTGACTTACTTTCACACATTAATTACTTTTAAGACCATTTTAACAGGATTTTGTTAAGGCTTTTGGACATTCTGTGGGTCAGGAAAAAACGCCCTGCTAAAAAAAAGGTGTGGGGTTTTTTTGGGGTGATTTGAGAAAAATTTAAGAGTCATCCCAAAATGGAGGGCAAAATTTTAAATATGCCCCTCTTGTGGGTGCAGACGAATGCACCTCTCGGTGACCTGTCGTTCTAACCTTCTAACCCCCCAGAGGGGGGGCCTGCCCTGGAATGGAAGGAAGCCAGAAGCAGAACAGTGATTTATAAAGAAAACAGCATGAGAAAAAGTCCTTCCATGCACTCGCAAAGCAAACCTCCGGGCAGATGGGAAAAAGACACCTGCTTTATTAAATCTTTGGGAGCCCTACATGGCACACCCTTCCCTGGGATGCTCATGAACAGGGCAGGCCGTGAAACACCTGCATGTGTACTGTACTAGGGATGTCACACGCAATGTGCAATAGGTGCCTGCGAGACCAAAGACAGGACCCACTCGATGAGACCAAAGGCCTATACAGTGGTGCCTCGCAAGACGATTGCCTCGCAGGACGATTAATCCGCAAGACGATTGGTTTTTGCAATCGCTGTGGCGCTTCGCAAGATGATGGATGATTTTCACAAGACAATGTTTGGGTCCATGACTCTCAAGCCAATTTTTTTTTAGGGATGATTTTTTGCAAGACGATGTTTTCACAAGACGACATTTTTCGCAGAACAAATTAAAATCGTCTTGCGGGGCACCACTGTACCAAGGTTTCTCATTATGCAGAGGCCAAGCAGCTCTCTTTGAGAAGCCGACCCGGAGCGAAATACCACCCTCAAGCCCAACCAGTGACCAGCGTTCGGGACATCCATGCCTGTCACATCTGACCACCCAGGGAAGGTGAGGACTGGGAACTGCTTTTCCCCAGCAACGGCATATTTCAATCCAAGAAAAGAAATCTTTCTATAACAGGAAGGAAGAGACAAGCCCATGTCAGGCAGGGCTTCTAACACAGCAAATGTTGTGTCACAGTCCTATAACTTCTCCGTCCTGGCACCCTAAACATGAAGCAACCTAAGCTTGTCAAAACAGCCACAAAAGGGAAGCGAGAAGCAGCAACGGTGTGTCGAAAGGCCGGTTGGTTAAACCACGCCTGCATCTCCCACCCGCCCTGTGCTGTATCGTCCGGCGGAGGCCCCATTTTTTGGTCAGTATAAAGCCAGCCGGCCGCCCCGCCGGGAGAACGATCGCTGGCCAGCGCCTCCATCCGCCAGCCAAGACGGAGAAATCCAGCCAAGAATTTTTTCTAGTATTTCCAGGCAGGAAGGAACACAGATCTCCAAAACAAGAACAGGGAGGCTCTCGGGCTGTGGGACCCCAGTCAGACCCACGGAGAAAATCTCCAGAGAGCCACACCTTCTTTCCTGCCTGTTGATGCTTCCCTCACTTTTTTTCAGCCTTTCCTCTCTTCTGTCATGTTTCTGGTGTCTCTTCAAAAGCTGAATGCCCGGCATTCAGTAACTGAGCTTTAAGATAAAAATGAGCTGGATATTTCTGGCAAACATGTGGGTCCCTGGGCTGTTTTTCTGGCCTGAATCCTGGAAATCTCTCCCTGCCCCAAAATTCACCCACTTCCATTTATTTATAAAGGACAACTCAAATTCTTTGTCCTTCTTGGCTGCGATGACATGCTTGAAAAGTGGCACGCAAGACCTGGAGAAATCTTAGAAGACCGCAAGTGACTGCATAGTTTCCTTTTAGAAGGCAAATGTTTTGCAAATTTCGTTAACGTGCCCCATGAGCTTGGAGGAGGAGAAAGGTCCAGAACACTGCCCGTGCGGAACCTGTAAAGTTGCAGAAAATAAAGAAAAGAGATGAAGCTTGTGTTCTGCATTTCACACATTTACACAATGATTTTTTTCCCCTTGATCGTGAGTGGCAATGGCGTGGTGACAGCTCCGACTGTTCTCGTTCGCTTCCGATCTGAAGCTCGCAGCCGCTTCTGCCAGGAAACGCTCGTTCCAAAGCCAACAGGTCCTCAGATCAGCCCGCGTGACTAACGGAACAAAACAACTTACGTGCTCTGTTTGCGCAGTTGTTTGACCGGCGAATTCCCTTTCCTGCAAAGCATGCTGTTTTCCCCAACAGTTTCACAACACCTTTAGGTGCAACTAAACTATAACATCTCGTATAGATTACTGCAATGCACTCTATGTGGGGCTGCCTTTGAAGACGGTCAGGCGACTGCAAATGATCCAGAATCGAGCTCGGCTATTTTTTTTTTTTTTTCTTCTTCTTCTTCTCCTTTTGTCTGGCATGGAGTGGGAGGCCTGTTTGCCCAGCGAGGGGCCTTTTAATATTCCGGTGGTCATGGGTAGAGGGCGATATGGCGCTGGCACTGCCCCTGCTCGTGTTAGTAGAACAGCGAACAGATGTTTGAAGGCTGTTCGCTGTTCTGAGGCTGTGACCAACCTCCAATATCGAGGTAATCAGTTCAGCCAGCCTTCCACTCTAACCCTGGTGCTGTTGAATGCCAGGTCTGTATCGAATAAGCCCCAGTTGATCCATGATCTTATCCTGGAGGAGGATGCAGACCTGGCATGTATAACCGAGACGTGGCTTAATGGGGAGGGTGGTCCTCCCCTAGCTCTCATCTGCCCGCCCGGTTATGATGTCCAGCACCAGGGTAGACTGGAAGGACGGGGAGGGGGAGTTGCCATTGTTTATAAATCCAGCTTGGAGGTTACCAGGCGCTCCTCGGTGGTGAGGCCGGGTCTAGAGGCGCTCCACGTGTCGATAGGGGCCAGGGATGGAATTGGGATTTTGCTGGGCTACCGCGCTCCCTGCGACCCAGCCACTTCCCTTCCGGAGCTGGCCGACTTTGTCTCCGCGGCATTGTTGGTCTCCCCAAGGCTTTTGGCCTTGGGTGATTTCAACGTGCATGCGGAGGCAGAGGTTACTGGGCCAGCTCTTGAGTTCCTGGAAACCATGGCTTCCTTGAACATGTCCCAGCATGTCAACGGCCCCACCCACGTGGGTGGTCATACTCTGGACCTGGTCTTTTCCTCCAATGGGGGCGAGAGTGGTCTGATGGTGGCGGACCTGGTGTCAGTCCCCTTGTCATGGTCAGATCACCACCTGATTAAATGTAACCTCACAGTGGCCCTCCCCCTCCGCAGGGAGCAGGGGCCTATTTTAATGGCCCACCCTCGAAGACTACTGGATCCGATTGGTTTTCAGGATGCCATGAGAGGGATTACGGCTGAACTGGCTAGTGCTCCTGTCGACGTCCTGGTGGACAGCTGGTCCACCGCTGCCACCAGGGCAGTAGACACGATCGCGCCCAAACGCCCTCTCCGGCGCAGAACTCGTCCGGCGCCCTGGTTTAACCAGGAGCTCCGGGCGATGAAGCGAATAAGGAGAAGGCTAGAACGCAGATGGAGGAAGAATCCGACGGATAATAATTGGATAGCTGTCAAGGTCGCAACTAACCTTTACCTGAATAAGGTGAAGGCTGCATGTAGATCATACTTCGCTAACCGGATAAGCGAAGCATCCAACCAGCAGGCGGAACTTTTCCGTATAGTGCGCGACCTATCCGGAGTTGGCCCGGGAGATGGGCCTCCCCCTAGTTTTTCTCCGGACCAATTTGCAGCATTTTTTAAATCTAAAGTGGAGGCCATCCGCCGGGAGCTCTCTCCCTTTTTGAACGCAGTGAATCGAGCTGAGATGTCCAGCGCTCCGTCTTGCCCGGTTATTTTCGATTCTTTTCAGCCGGTAACGCCTGACTCTGTGACCAGGGTGCTTGACCGCTGTCGGGCCACCACCTCCTCCTTGGACCCTTGCCCGGCCTGGCTAATCAAAGCAGCCAGGCCGAAAACAACTGAATGGGCCACAGCAATAATAAATGGGTCTTTCCTTGAGGGCAGGTTTCCGCCTGCCCTCAAGGAGACACTCATTAGACCCATTCGAAAGAAATTCAACTTGGCGGCGGACGAAATTGGCAACTATAGGCCCGTCGCCAATATTTCTTTCATGAGCAAAGTGGTGGAGAGGGTGGTGGCAGACCAGCTTCAGGCTCTCCTGGATGAAACAGATGCCCTGGATCCATTCCAGTCGGGCTTCAGGCCGCGCCACGGTACAGAGACGGCATTGGTCGCCCTGTATGATGACCTGCTGAGGGAGGCTGACAGGGGCAAAACGTCACTGTTGGTCCTCCTCGATATTTCGGCAGCCTTTGATACCGTCGACCACGGTATCCTCCTGGGGAGACTCTCTGAGTTGGGAATCGGTGGCCTGGCGTTAGCCTGGCTCCGTTCCTTCTTGGAGGATCGTCCCCAGAGAGTTCAGCTTGGGGAGAGTGTCTCGGCCCCGTGGAGCTCCAATTGTGGGGTTCCACAGGGGTCGATTATCTCCCCAATGCTATTTAACATCTACATGAGGCCGCTAGCTGGGATCATCAGGGGGTGTGGAGCATCGTGTCACCAGTATGCTGACGACACCCAGCTCTACATCTCCTTTTTACCAACTACAGGTGATGCCGTCCTGTCCCTCCAGCGCTGCCTGGGGACCGTACTGGAATGGATGCAGGAGAATGGCCTGAGGCTGAACCCGGACAAGACGGAAGTCCTGAGGGTGGGGCCCCCCGTGGTTGGTGGCTCGGTCGACTCTCTCTCGTTTGGGGGGGCGACCTTGACTCCGGTGAGTGGGGTCCGCAGCTTGGGCATACACCTGGACCCGACGCTTACCATGGAAACACAGGTGGCGTCGGTGGTCCGCTCCGCCTTTTTCCATCTTTGGCGGATTGCCAGGCTGCGGCCCTATCTCGACACGGGGGCCCTCACTACCTTAGTGCATGCGCTTGTAATCTCAAGATTAGACCACTGCAACGCGCTCTACGTGGGGCTACCTTTGAGGCTGATACGGAAACTTCAGATGGTGCAGAATGCAGCAGCCAGACTTCTCACTGGTGGGAGAAAATACCATCATATCTCTCCCATCCTGGCTAGACTGCACTGGCTGCCCATTCGTTTCCGTATTGACTTCAAAGTTTTAATGCTCACTTATAAGGCCCTAAACGGTTTGGGACCTCGATATCTGGCGGAACGCCTTCACCCACCAAGTTCTACCCGGATCACCCGCGCGAGCCAGGAGGTGAGGTTGAGGAGCCTGACGCCGAGGGAGGCCCGAAGGGAGAAGACACGAAACCGGGCCTTCTCGGCGGTGGCTCCTCACCTTTGGAACAATCTCCCTCCTGAGATCCGCGCGGCCCCTTCCCTGGGCACATTTAAAACTCAGCTAAAAACATGGCTTTATGTTAAGGCCTTCCCTCCTGCCAGCATTTAATTTAATTTTAAGCTATTTTCCTCTCTATTTGTTATTTATGATTTATGTTATCTTTGTTTAATTGATTTTTATTTTATGTTCCTATAATTGTATTAACATTGTTGTTAGCCGCTCAGAGTGGTACAGATGTATCAGATGAGCGGGATATAAATCAAATAAATAAATAAATAAATAAATAAATAAAATCCAATATAAGATTGCCTTGAATTTTAGACCACAAGCCTAGACAGGAAAGGGGAACAACCCATTGGAACAGCCTGGACCTTATATACACATCACCTAGGAAACCAGTTCTGTAGGGCTTACTTCGAAGTAGGGGAACACGAACCACAGCAGGCCATTACATCCACCAAATGAGCAACCACAACTTGCAAAAGCTGTCATTCAAAAAAAAAATTAGCTCTGTCAGTACTAACTGTGACAGGAGAAAGCAAAGGAAAACCACGTGCTCCTTGCTTTAAAAGCTGAGATAGTCTTATTCATAAATCACTCCTTCCCTCTCCCCGGAAAGACAGCTCAACCGGCTCTCAAGATTAAGCTGCTACAGAGGCCGACCTTCCTCATTAAGTGCAAAGGAACTTAAACTGCGCACCAAAATTCTACCAGAGATGCCTAAAAAAAGCAAAACAACACAGAGGTTTCTGAACGGTGAAGCCTTTAAAAAAGAGTGAGCTTTTGTTTTAAGCAGTACTGGGGCCAAGGATTGCAGGAAAACACTCTGCATGGCTGAAAGTTGAATTCCAAAAATAATATTTTTTAAAAAAATAAAAATTTTAAAATGTTATTTCCTACCACTGCTGGATCCAGACATGGGGCTATCTTACCTGTTCACAACATCATACTTTGGGTGCCAAAAAAAATGCACAGGTCAGCCTCTGGAGCATTAAGGAGCATGCATACACGAAAAAAAGAAGCATGCATGCTCTGATGGGTTTTTACATCCTTCAGCACCCAGGGTGAACTGATCCCCAGGCACATGATTTCTTGTTACACTTCAGTATGATCCCTGCAAAATGTCTTCCTCCTGGAAGATCTAAAATGCACTTTGGCCAAGAAAAATAAAAGTATGCTGATTTAACAAGGATAAAAGGCCCCTTGAAAATGAGTGGTACGGTACAGTGGTTAGAGTCTTGGACTGGGGCGTTGTTATGTGCCGTCACATCCCCTCTGACATATGGAGACACCCCCCATGAATAAGCCATCTCCGCAACGTCCCTTCCCCAACAGCCCTGCTCAGCTCTTGCAAACTCAACCCTATGGCTTCCTTTAGGGAGCTGGTCCATCTCGTATTGGGTCTTCCTCTTCTCCTGTTCTCTTCAACTTTTTCACGCCTGATTGTCTTTTCCAGAGAATCCTGCCTTCTCAGGAGGTGCCCAAAGGAGGACAGGCTCCGTTTCAACCTTTTTGCCTCCAGAGATAAGTTCAGGTTTGAGTCGATCCAGGACTAAAGGGTGAGGAAGACCCACATTCGATGCTCTCTCCTGACCACCAAGAAGCCCACTAAGTGACCGCAGGCCACTCACTGATTCACAAAGCCACTTGGTCAGGTGTTGTTGTGCCCATAAATATTGGAGAAGGAACCTTGCGCCACCCTAATAACCCTTGCCTTCCTTGCTGAAAAGGAAAGAGAAAAGCAATCCAATCTGTAAAAGAATACCACATCTGTTCAGAGCCAGGTGATGGCTTCAATTAGATTAATTAATGCACCACCATCAGTATGTTCTGCTTTAGGACCTGGTATGTTTTTTTTTTTTAAGAATTCTTGTTTTCCTTGAACAAACTTTTAGGAGCTGGATTCAAAGCACACGGGCAGGCACGCAAAGGGGAGATTCTCAGGAAGCTGACGCCAATAATTACATTTGGTGGTTTTGCACTTCTTGCTACCTTCCTTTTAACTCCACATTTCAGTTCCACAAATATCACAGGAAATGCAGCCTTTTCGCTGTGATTCACCTCCAGCTGAATCTGAAAAGCAGAGCTACTTTTATGTATAAGGAATGGCCTTTATTTTGCAATCCATTTTAAGGGGCTTTATTATTATTATTATTATTATTATTATTATTATTATTATTATTATTATTATTATTATTATTATTATTATTATTATTATTATTATTATTATTATTATTATTATTATTAGGCTTTTCTCCCCTCCTCTTTCATATCTCCTGTGCTTCAAGGGGGTCTCCATCCCCCACCGCCCCCCACAACGTAAAACAACGCAGCTTTCTAGGGCTGCAAAACACACACATAGGTAGGCGCATGTCTGAAGAAGTGGACTTGTCCACGAAAACTTGCGTTCAAAAAATAACCGTTCGTCTTAAAGGTGCCATAATGTTTTCGTCTTCTTCATTATTACCAGTATTTTTTCTTTAATTTTTAATTTGTTTTTGCTTGATGCACTGGCAAAGATTACCACGGCGACTTCTTCTAAAATCACACACACACATACACACACACACACACACACACCCCAATCCACCTGCGCACAAACTCCCACACACTCACCCAGAGAGAGAGAGAGAGAGAGAGAGAGAACTAGAGTCTCCCATCACGTCCTCCCTTCCTTCCTCCTCTCCTCCAGAAGAAGCACTCCGGCCGGCCGACAGGATGTGTTGGCACAACCACAACTCAAACAAGCCTCCTGCCCTAAAAATAGGAAGTGCTTCAGAGCTGAAGAGGGCCAGATTTCGCCCGTAGAAAGAGCCCAATCGGCCATCTGGTCCTGAATTCCTGCTGAGCGCAACACCAGAGCAGAGCCGTGTGTGTGTGTGTGTGTGTGTGTGTGTGTGTGTGTGTGTGTGTGTGTGTGTGTGTCTGTGTCTGTGTCTGTGTCTGTGTCTGTGTCTGTGTCTGTGTCTGTGTCTGTGTCTGTGTGTGTCTGTCTGTGTCTGTGTGTGTCTGTGTCTGTGTGTGTCTGTGTGTGTCTGTGTGTGTGTGTGTGTGTGTGTCTGTCTGTCTCTCTCTCTCTCTCTCTCTCTCTCTCTCTGATGTTCGGGAGGTCTCCCCTCTTCCCTTGCTGACCTGCCGCACCGGTGTTACGGCCTACAACACCCATGAGCTCCATTCAAAATGGCCCGTGACTGGGCAACATGGGAGGTGTAGTCCAAGACATCGACAGGCAGTGGTTGCTTCTCCTTGATGTAGGAATTGCTCTCTTCTATGTTGGGGGACACCGTTTCTTCACTGCATCTCACACACTGGGGAAAGAGCAGGGAGGCTGGGAAGCCTTTGGGTCCGAGCCCCGAGTCGGAGTCTTTGGTACCAAGCCGAGATGGGCACGATCCTTGGTTCGGAGGTTCGTGCCCGTTCGTATGCATGGCACTTTCCCTGCCTCCCCATCAATGGACCTCTCCTCCTCCTCTTCAGCGGTTCCACCAGTTCCCAGCAGGAGCGCATGGGGTGGTCTGTCCCGCCTCCTTGTCCGATTGGGTGGCCAGCCCAGGAGGCGGGGCAAAGAACCCCGTGCTCCTGCTGGAGACTGGTTGAACCACCAGCTGGTGAATGGGGGATCTAGCCGGGGAGGCGGGAGAAGAGAACACACAGTGCATACGAACTTACAAACTAACAAACCAAGGTTCGCGCCCATCTCTCGTACAAAGTCTTGAGTCCCTATTAAAAACAAGGGTTTTTTCCCCAGAAAAAAGGGAGGGTGGATTAGGGTTCCAGGTCATGAGTCGGGTCCAAGATACTGAAAAATAAAACCCAAGTCAAATCACGGATGCTACTTCAGTCCCACTGGACAGAGAGTCCTCCTCCCTGAAAAAGAGGGATCACACCTGCGAGATTACTGGGGGATTAGAAGCCGCAAAACCTGGGGAGCAACCATGCAGGTTGCATTGGATGATCTCCCAAACCTCTTCCAGCCCTATGACTTTCCAAGCGCCAACCGTTTTGCTACAGACGGAAGGGCCTGCCGAACACATACACGCATATTTAAAAAAAGATATATACCTTCAGCCAAGCTTTACCATAAACCGTGAACATTTTTACACAGGTGGGAAAAATTTTTTAACCCATTTCACCGGCCTCTTTGTAATCCTCCCTGCAAGGTAGACCCCTTTCACACTCTTCCATGGAAAACATGATAGATAGATAGATAGATAGATAGATAGATAGATAGATAGATAGATAGAGAGAGAGATAGATAGAGAGAGAGAGAGAGAGAGAGAGAGAGAGAATCTGAGCACGCCTACCTGGGCAATGCTTTGTGTTGTAATCCAAAGAGAGGGAATACAAGAGTGTATTTATCCCATGATTTTATTCATGGGTGCACCACAGCCTACAAGATTCCTCCAATCTGCGCTTTTTTCCCAAATGACTTGCCAAAGTTGCATTTCTCATTCTGCTCTGCAATGTCAAAACAAATCCACGTGCCCATTACACACACACACACGAGAACAAAGATCAGCAGAGCACACTGAAAACAGATAATGCGTTCATTGCTTTATTTGCGCCTGAATTCTTGCCATCTGCGAAGCGTGAAGCTCAAAACACTCCAGGCAAGAGTCGGAACAGGACGCGTCCCCAGGAGGTAACGGTGTCCACGGCTGGATCCTTGCTTTCCAAAACCACCACAACTGTTTAAAAGGAAGAGAAAAACCACAATGTCCCTCTTAGGCTGAAGGAACTGCTGCAGCACCGTCCCAAGACTGCCCCAAACCCGTTCTGTGGGTTTACCTGCATTCTCTTCACCTCAGCAAACTTCATCAGGTTTTCTCAGAGCCCCATTTGGATTAAACCTAAATAAAGGTTGTTCTGAACAACCTTCAGAACACGGCTAAAGAGCCCGAAAAACCCACAACAACCATTACGATCCTGGCCGTGAAAGCCTTCGCGAATACACTAAATAAATTTGCTTGCCTTTAAGATGCCGTATGACTCTTTTGGGATTTAGCAGCGAGAAAATAACACAGTTTTCCGACTGGCAGAAAAAACAAGTTTATGAGAGAGGAAATGAATAAAACTGCCTCTGCCACACACAGCCACCGTCCGCATAAGCACCGCTGAAACAAAAGTGAATTGCTGGGGCCGGTCCTGTCATTAAGGAAAGTGAGGCAACAGCCTCAGGCGGGCAAGCGTTAAGTGCCAGCAAACGGTTTGTCATTTCGTTTGATATGGCTGGAATTTCACAGCAAAGAAAGATGGGCAGGGACTATGCACCTTAACTACGGACTGGGTGATTTTTGCTGCTGCGCCTCAGGCAGCAAAACATTTTAGGCTACCTCGTGGCGCAGTGGATAAGCAACAGCGCCGCAGTCGAGACTCTGCTGATGACCCAAGTCCGATTTCCAGGCCCTGTCCGCTCCCCCGCCTCTCCACCCAGACAAGATCCGATCCCCTTCCGAAGGTACCGCTTGTAGTCACGCCTGCCAGGGGTCAAGTTTGCGAGAAGGGCAAAGGCTTATTAAGACGATAAGGAAGGCCCTTAATTGTTTGCAGTGACCCAGGATGTCCCTCTTGCCTAAGCGGGTGAGCCTCCGTTAATCTTGTTCAAGCGTTCAGGATGTTTTCTACTCTGGGGTTTTATTTTATTTTTATTTTTCTTGTGAGAGCAGGCAAACTCACAGACTGAACACAAACCCACGTCACCAGCAGCAAGTTTCGGATGGCACGGAGCAGTGGCCACAAGCTGTTCCTGGCAAATAGAAGGGGAAGATATAGAGGCAGTGAGAGATTTTACTTTCTTGGGCTCCATGATCACTGCAGATGGTGACAGCAGCCACGCAATTAAAAGACGCCTGCTTCTGGGGAGGAAAGCGATGACAAACCTTGACAGCATCTTAAAAAGCAGAGACATGACCTTGCCGACAAAGGTCTCCATCGTCAACGCTGTGGTTTTTCCAGTAGCGATGTATGGAAGTGAGAGCTGGACTATAAAGAAGGCTGGACTATGAAGAATTGATGCTTTTGAACTGTAGTGCTGGAGGAGGCTCTTGAGAGTCCCCTGGACTGCAAGGAGAAGAAACCTATCTATCCTGAAGGAAATCAACCCTGAGTGCTCACTGGAAGGACAGATCCTGAAGTTGAGGCTCCAATACTTTGGCCATCTTGTGAAAAGAGAAGACTCCCTGGAAAAGACCTTGATGTTGGGAAAGTGTGAAGGCAAGAGGAGAAGGGGACGACAGAGGACGAGATGGCTGGACAGTGCCATCAAAGCTACCAACACGAATTTGACCAACCCCGGGAGGTCGTGGAAGACAGGAGGGCCTGGCGTGCTCTGGTCCATGGGGTCATGAAAAGTCGGACACAACTAAACAACAGGCCCATTAATCAATGGTGATTTGGAGAGTCAGCTGCTCTGTAGGTTCCATTGATTCAAATGGGCCTACTCTAACTAAAACTGACTTTGCCATAGTAAGACACAGTGAGTCCATTCGATTCAATGGCGCTTTTGGAGGAGCTGACTCAGCAAAGCCCCAGCAATTCAATAGGCCTACTCTAGTGTGATTTACAACACTAAAGCAAGAGGGCTTTGGCCTCCTGAAGAAAGAGGTGAAAATAAATGACAGGGAATCCAAGAAGCTGCTCAACCATGTACATTCAAGTCACCGACACCCATCTTTTCCTCCACCACCCCAAGAAACCCACCACCAAGCCTGTTCTGCTTTGCCAAAGCATGCAAATTATCACCAAAGCTCTTTCCCCACAGATCAGGGCACAGCATCTACATTCCACAGCACGATAATGGCTTAAGAAACCTCCCTTCCAACAACTGGAATAAGAAGGAAACTTGGGTGTAACTTTTATATCAAGTGAAGTGTTGCAAAAGGGGTGAAAGGGGGGGGCAGTCAAACGAATAGACATTTTTTAAAAAGGAGAAACATCCTGGATGTTCAACATGTCCTTCTGTTCTCCTCCCGTCTTATTTGTGAACCGTTAAGAAGAAAAACCTCCAGAAACACGACCAAGCAGCCCGAAAAACCCACAACAACCATCGCGTCCTGGCTGTGAAAGGCTTCGAGAACACCCTTCAAGAAAACTTATCTACTGGTTTAGTTCTCAGTGAGGAATCCCTGATCTGCTTCTGAGAATGCCAACCATTTCCCAGAAAGTGGGTTAAAATAACAAAACAAGCTGTTCGAGGCAATCCCCTTGAGGGAGTTCGTCAGCTTTTCACCAAATTCATTTAACAGCCAGCCGGCACCAGCCTTCCTCCGTACATTTGACATTTATTGATCTGCTCAGAGCATTACCCTGGCAAAGCAACTCCTTAATTCCCTCGATCCTCATTCAATCATGCATTTAATCGTACATTTATGGGGTAAATCGGAAGGCCAAAGAGCCGGTTCTCCAATAACGGCTGGGGCTTACAGGGCTGAAGGACTGACCTTTTCTACTAGGACTTCGGAGAACTGCCACCCACCAGAAACATTTCCCAGAGTCCAACTGGCAGCAATGCCGGTGGCCACATAGGCATTGTAGTCCCAGAAAGCAACCTGTCCCATCTGGGTCCATCAAAGCAGACCGGCCCTTCTCTAAGGGCCACCCACCTGGCCCTCCGGATGTGTCCGTGTACAAAATATTTGGCCCCGAATCTGATGGGCCAATCCCTTGACTCCACCAAAGTTGGCACAAACAGCTGCCAGGAGGCGCATGGAAGCGTCAAGGCCAGTACAGGACACTGCTGAATCGATGCCGGAGTCTCAGCCGCCTCCCCCAAGCAAAGCCGTGGTTATGGTGGGGCAAAAAGGGGTGCCGAGCTAGGGTTCCAAAATTCAGAGCGTGCAAAGATGTACTTCTGGAAGGGCACGGACACCCGTTTTGGCATGGGTTGCAGGAAAAGCATGGATGTGCTTTCTCTGGGTACATGCACCCTCTCCACCTCCTCTGTCCAAGCACATAAGAAGCTCAACATGGAAGCAATCCGGCGGCTGCACCCTCAGACCCCGGGGGCTCCTACCCGTTCCTCCACCCTCGCTCTGCATACACCACTCTCCAGACAGGTGAAAGGAGACAAAGGAAGTTTGCATTCACACGTGAATATATACAGTAGTGACATTTTGGAAGCTGGTTTTTAAAGAGAGATGTGAAATACTGAAGTTAAAACTTAGGAAAGTGTCCTAAAATAGCACTTTTGCCGACATTGCAGAGTGAGTAACAGAACTGGACGACGAAAGAGTTGATCATACAACAACCCCAAAATTAATAACAGCCAAGAATTGGAAAGTTAAACGAGATCTTCAGTTAAAGGAATGGTATAAAGAAGCATGGAATGTAGCTATTGGTGATAAATTAACATGTAATATTAAAGTAAGACAAGGCATGTCAAATAAGGATACGTTTGAAATACATGGGGAGAATGTACTGATTCTATTAACAAAGGAGAATAATTGTGTACCTACTCAAGAGTCAGTGTATTTCTGGAAGGGGGACAGGTGTTCTAAAAAAGGAAGGAAATCGGGAATTTCCATTAGTCCCAGTGGGGGAGGGAGCACATTAAGTGTATATGTAGATTTTCTTTAGTTTTGTTTTTTTATGTGTAATTATTGTTTAAAATAATAATTTTGGAAAAAGTAAAAAACAGAGTTGTATTCTCAAAGGCTTTCACGGCCAGGATCCGATGGATGTTGTAGGTTTTTCAGGCTGTTTATGCATGTTCTGGAATTTCTTCTTCCTAACGTTTCACCCGTCTCTGTGGCCAGCATCTTCAGAGGACAGGAGTCAGAACTCTGTCTGCGTTCTGTTGTATTGTGTGGGATAGTTGAGGGGTAGTATCCCACACACTACACCAGAACACAGACAGAGTTCTAGCTCCCGTCCTCTGAAGATGCCGGCCACAGAGACGGGTGAAATGTTAGGAAGAAAAACCTCCAGAAAACGGACAAACAGACCGAAAAACCTACAACATCCATCAGAAAGAGAGTTGTTCTCTGTTGATTCAACAAACAGGATCAGGACTACTGGAATTTGCAGGGAAACAGATTTCTGCAAAGTAATTTGAAGGGCCTCCTGAAGCAAGGGTCCGCAGATATGACCCTTCCCGATGCCTTTCAACTACAATGCCTATTAGACTCAATAAGCCAGCCAAGGGTAAAAGCTCGTGGGAGCAAGAGTCCAAAAACATCTTGAGGACTTGCAGTTGCCCACCTCTGTCCTCACGGTATGATTTAGAACAACCTGCCCCAGAGGTGATAGACTCTCCTTCACGGGAGGGGTAGAAGCAGAGGTCGGACAACCGCCCATCCTTTAAGGAGGTTCTCACTCCATCCTGCTTTTGCAGAATCTCCCACAGGGCCAGAGGCTGAAGGAGGTGACCTTCAAGATATCTTCCAAGTCAACGATTCTTGAAAATCATACATATAATAATAATAATCTTCTAACTGCAGAGCTGGAAGGGACCCTATGGGTCATCCAGTCCAGCCCCTGCCAAGGAGCGCCACCTGTGGGGAATCGAACTCCCAACCTCTGGCTCCACAGCCAGAGACCTAAGCCACTGAGTATATGGTTCCTTTCCATCTCTTTCATTCACTCAGATGTCGAGTGGAATTTTTCTCTTCAGCCTGGCCCCCTTTTGCTACTGAGACCGTTGATCTCCTTTTCAACCAGGCGTTCACCTACGGCAGGCGAGATGCAGCAACAGTTTACGTCAAACCTTTGGGAAATTACATTTTTGACTAGAGGATTCTGAGACTTGTTGTCCAAAAAACGTAACATCTCCAAGTTTCAACCTGAAACGGAATTGTCCTTTTTGCTTACGTTTCACTGCAACAATACTACCGCATGTTTAAGTCCTTCAGATTTACCATAAACCATTAAGATAACACCAGAACCCTGGTCAACATATAAATGTTGAGAAAATTAGCCTGTTTGTTTGTTTCTATCGTAGTGGAACCCACCGAGGTTCTTTTGCTAAGGAGTGGTTCCCCAAGTGTTACTGGACTAAAACTCCCAAAAGCCTTCACCAATAGCTGTGCCGGCCAGGATTTCTGGGAGTTGTAGTTCAAGAACACCTGAGTGACCCAAGGTTGGGAACCACTGTATTAAAGTGAGGAGTCAAGCCTCAGGCACTAAAGACTCAGAACCACCTCTAAGCTCCATAAGCTATTCCATGAAGTAGCAAAAAAAGTCAGATATGGCCAAAACAACTCACAACAACACAACACAACTAGGCCACAAGGAAGGCCTCAACTTTGTAGAGGGAGCTTAGCTCAGTGGTGTGTTCCACACTCGAGGATCCAAAATCTGATGTCTGGTATTTATGGCTGAAAAGAAGGGGCTTTGTCTTGGAAAACGTAATTAGGCAACAAAGCACGTATAGAGAGGGGGAGATGGTACAGTATATGTATGTGTTTATAGGGGAGCCTGGAATGTGACATTTGCATGGTAGAGCTGCCAAAATCAATAATAATCTGTCCGGGATTAACTCATAGAAGCTGTGAGGGTTAACTGTCACAAATATCAACCAAGGAGTCAGTTAGGTTGTCTATCTGTCAGTTAGGCTGTTAGTTGTCTGTTAGAGAGGGTGTTGGTTAGATAGTCTGGAAGTGATATTAGCTAGAGATGTATACCAACATAAATAAGTCAAATACAAGCCAACGGATAAAGTACCAAATGTCAAAGCATTGTTCATTCAACCCTACATAGTATACAGTAAACATTATTTAACGTTTATAAATGTTCTTTAACTAAGTGATTGTTTCAACTACTGGCGCACGCACGCACGCGCACGCACACACACACACGGGAGAACACCAGTTTACTCAGTGTGGTTTTATTATGTAACATTTAAAACCACTGTGCACAAAGTCTTTTGTATATTTTCAGCCCTTTACTCCTGAAATGCTGGAAAGCCACTGGTAACTCGAAGGCTAATATCCTGATTTGGTGTAAAGCCGCTTCCTATTGTCTCTAGTTTCTCAGCTCCATCTCTTCCTTTGGAAAATCACTGGCTCTCCTTCTGTTGCACAAGAGGACCACCGGCAGATGGACAGGGGACGGAATCTGCTTTCTCCTTCAAACAGGATCACCCTATGGCATTAAAGGAGGAGCACACTTCTGATGGGGGTGGGTGGGTGGGTGGGGGAAAACTGGTTTGAAATGGATTGCTGGAAGACAGATTTGCAGATATCCTGGACTGCCAGAAAGATGTTCAAGCCCGAACTCTCTCTGGAGGCAAAAAGGTTGAAACAGAGGCTGTCCTCCTTTGGGCACATCCTGAGAAGGCAAGATTCTTTGGAAGAGACAATAATGCTAAGAAAAGCTGAAGGCAGCAGGAAAAGAGGAAGATGCACAGGCTTCCTAAAGGAAGTCACAAGCTTCCGTTTGCTGAGCAAGACAGTTGATGGTGGGGCATTTTGGGAGATCACTCATTCATAAGGTCACCGTGGGTCAAAGGCAACTTGACACCACATAACCGCAACACAACCCTTGTGAATAAGGATGCTTACAGCAGAAACAGTAAAGTGGCCCATGGATTTTAAATCCTTGTTTTGGTTTAACGTGGCATCCAAACCCGTCAGGAATCTGCAGTCTAATCTGCTTCTCTCCCATCCAGCTAGAGAAAACGAGTCTCAGCCAAGCCCTGGACTGTTGTTCCTCTGGCTTTGGCAGAGAAAAAACGCCAGCTTCTGTTGGATTCAAACAAGCCACAAAAACTTTAGATTTGATTCTGTTGCTCCCTGGAGAGAGGAAGTCAGCTGGCCCTGAACAACATCAACCTACGGGCTTGTGAACGTGTTTTGAAGCTGGCCCTCCTAGACAAAACAGCCAGAAAGGAATGCGGGGAGGGGGGAAAACACCCCTTTTCACTTGGGAACACCTCCGTCTTGGGTAAACAGCATCTCCCTAACAACTGTAAAGGGGCCTTCAGAGTCGGTGTGAATGCACAGCAACGGTGACGTTCATGGGCTTCCCTGTGGGGTTTTTGCAAGCAACCCAGAGCAGGATGGGGCAACGCAACCTCACCCTCTTCAACCAGATGAGCAGGGAGGCAGGCATGCTTACGGGAAAAAACAGTGCTGTCCTAAAATCAGTAAACCACAGATTTCTCATACGAGAGGGATGAACCCTCACACAGCTGTACAAAAGCATCCTTCACATATTAACCTCAAAACAGACATTTCCCAATGATCCCGGACACGTTTTTGAGACGCCATGTGTGCGGTTTCCTTGTTAAATCAGTTCCCAAAAAAATATGTTCACCAAATAAGGCAGAAAATAGAGGGAAATATTGCTCCGTGTTCACTAATCGTTGTTCTAAGAGTTTTTCACATGTCAACCAAGAAAATTAGTGGTGTTTTGGAGGCATCTAAGGAGGAAAAGATCTAACCACAGTAAGCCAACATTCCAGATTTTGGAAGCGAAGAAGCAGAAAGGGAGAGAATGAGCCATGGATCACACTAAACCCTGTCTGGTTTAGGAAAATAAACATTCACAGTTTAAAACAATTTGGGGATGTTGCTCAGAATCCTTCTTTGTTGTCCCTCTGCTGGCATATAAAGATTTTTTTTTTCATTGAGGATGGGGCTTTAGCAAATCACCCTGCCTGCTGCGAAAGTAAGAGTGGATTTTGCATTTTCTTCTACCGGTATGTTTCAAAACCATGATTTGTATATTTTACTTCTTTGTATGTGTTCACTTTATTTGTTCTGTTTAATTATACCACCTTCAGTCTGTTCTTCAAATTATGGTGCAATAAAAATAGAACAAATATCAGCCGCTTCCTTTACTGTCTCACACACCTCCTCCAGCCGTGGGCAATAAATATTTGCAACCGTTTAACATCAAAATTTGCAAGCTTCTGCATCCTTTCACCAGTATATTCTGACTGCCAGGAACCACATGATCTTTCCAACCCAAAGACAGCCAGAATTTTAGTGTCTGGGACACTTAAACAAGATTCGAAGTCTATCAAGATATACGTTTTCAGGACCAGCCAACTCAAAGACAAAAATCGGCCAGCATGGGCTTCAAATCACGCACGTGCCAGCAGAAAACTGTGCATAGAAGCAATAATCCTCTGTCGAGTATTCCTAGCAGAAGGCTTCAACCACAAAATCTTCAGCTTGGAGCCATCAAAGATCCTACAGGAACTGACTTACCAAATCCCCACTGATTCAAGGGGGCTAACTCTAGTTGCAACTTACTCATGGATTTCAGCCATTGGTTTACTGATTGTTCCACTAAGATTCTGCCTTTTCTCTAATAACTCAAGACAGTTACAATAGCTCTCCTGCTTACTATGTTGCTGGTGTCATCATCATCATCACAACAACATAACAACCCTGCAGGGCAAGCCGAGCAAGACTAACTGAAGTCATTCAGTGATTTTCAAGGCCCCACAGGGACTAGAAACATGGTTCTCTATACTAGCTCGCAGCTTGACTTCCAGCCATCCAAGTTTTTCAGAAACTTTACTCTTCTAGTAAAACTTGTCTATTCTAGTAAAACTAGACAGCACATAATTACAGTATTGTTACTATTATTAAGGGCAAAAATAAACAGAACAACTCTCTGGAGCTGCCGATAACTCGTCAGGGGCAGTAATGTCCTACCAATGCTCAGCTATGGATGGACGCAACACCATTTTAATATTCCTTCTTTTTAACAGTTCAGTTTCCAAATTTAAAACCAACAGATCTCCTTTCCTCCTATGTTATGCCTCGCCAGCCACTCTATCACACAGCTTTAGTTCCCCCCAAGATGGAACCAAGTCCCGTCCCACCAATACCCCACCAAGGAAAAACATTTATATGCTTAAAGACTTTCTGTAATGACATTTATCTTACAGGGAAATGTGCCTGGCAGAGGGACCGGGGTTAAGAGAAACAGTAAGCATCTGAATTTCCTACAAGCCTGGCAAAACCGCTGCAGACAGGTAAAGCTGCAGCAGCCAGGTGACACTGCCAAGCAGGTAAGAGCAGATTCAATAATAATTTTCAAGGCAAATGTGCTGAAAATGCCCTGTATCTCATCTAGGCAAATGCAGCGTCTTGATTGAGAATCTCTACCTTAAATAACCTTTAATCCACACCCAAGGGGATGAGCGCGCTTCTCCTCCAACCCATGGTTACACAAGACGGAAGGGCAGCCTTTTAAACCCTTGCTCCTTTTTCAAGGGCTTATTCTCCTGCTTTGAACATCAGCCGGTCGCAGGGAGGGAAGGCAAATAACGCCCCCCCCCTTCTCCCTGCGCATACAGAGAGAGAGAGAGAGAGAGAGAGCTCTTAAAGTCACAGGCATCGCAAAATTAGGCATGCCAGAAAAGATGGGGAACCAGACCCATCAGCCACCTTGCTCTAAAAGGAAAAGCAAACACATCATCCCCTCTTCCACTTTCTAAAACACAATGGAATCTAGGAAAGATGTGCATTTAATGAGCTGTCTGAAATTTCTACCTTGGGTATTTTAAGACAGCCAATAAATTCAGAGAGAGGCAGGAGACCCCCGGTGCCCTTCCGTCCATCACCTGCTGGCCTTCAGGTGCATCAAGTTCTCCATTTTCATCCCTCACCTGACCCTATTTCCCCCCCCCTTTCCTTTCCTTTACAAGCAAGGAAGATCCTAACTAACCCTTCCTTTCTGACTCTGCTAGGCTTCATTGAAACAGAGGATGGCCAACGTGCGGTCTTCCAGATACTCCTGGACTACATGCCCCATCATCCCCCACTGCTCCCCAAAGCTGATGGGAGTGGTAGTCCCGCAGTTGAACTCGGTGGCTCCCCCTCCTTCTCAAGAGGAGTAAGTCCCACCCGGCAGGGAGGTTGTGCCTTGCAAACAAACCGCATGTCAACCGGGGGGGGGGGTGACTTGTACTATTAAAGTCTCCACCTGGCGAGTATCTGCCTACCCCGACGCTGACAAAAGGCCGGGAGGGGCGGCCGGACGCCTTCAGTCCTCCAAGCGGGGCAGAGGAAGGTGGAGTTCGCAAAGGGGACCCCCGTGTCCGAGGGGAGCCCGCCCCGTCCCCACGATCCAGGGCTCTTCCCGCGGCTCAGTAAAAACAGGGTCCGGGCCCCGATCCCGATCCCGCACACCCGAGAACGCCGACCGGGGGGGGGGGGGTTCGAGAGCCGCCGCCGGCGCCGTCTTCGGGTCCCCTCGGCAGAGGAGGGCGCCGTCCAAGGGGGAGCCGTCCCCGACGAAGAGCCCGGTGGGGTCCGAAAGCTCTCCCGCCTCAGGCTGTCCGAGCGAGCCCGGGAAGGGTCGATCCCAGGGCGGATCGGCGCCTCTCCGGGGCTCCCTTCGAGGTGCCGGCGGCGGGCAACCCTCAGGATGGCCCCGATCCTCGCCCAGCCAAGTTCTCCTCCCCCTCCCGGGATCGCTCGCCGCCTCCCGAAGCCTCCCAACCGTCCCGTCCCGTCCCGTCCGGGCTGCGATGCGCGCAAAGCGCCCGGCCCTCCGGAGCGCCCTTACCCGCCGGTCGGTCGGTCGGTCGGAGCCACGGCGGGCGGGCGCCGCGACGACGACCTCCTCGCCTCCTTGGCGGCCCTCCTTCCTCCTCCTCCTCCTCCTCGTCGCGGTGGTGGTGCCGCCGAGCGCTTGTGTAACCGGGCGGGCAGGCGGGCGGGCGGTTGGGTGGCCGGCCGGGCGCCTCTCCTCTCCTCTCCCGGCGGCGCGGCAGGCAGGGCAAGGCAGGGCAGGGGAAAGCCGGACCGGGGCGGTCGTCCTCCGGGCAGGGCAGGGCAGAGCAAGGCGGGCGCCCCCCTTCCTTGTGCCGGGCTAGCCGCGCCCCGAAGCCCCGCGGACCAGCATCGCGGCGGCGGCGGCGGCGGCGGGGCGGACAGAGTCCCGGAGCCGGAGCGGGAGCGGAGCCAAGCGAAGCGGCGGCGGTGGCGGCGGGAGCTCTCCTCTTCTTCCTCCACCTCCGGCGAGGAGGAGCGGCGGCGGCGGCGGCGAGATCGAGGCGGAGCTCCCGGCCGGAGGGACCCGCCCAGCCACGCAGCCCGAGAAGGGGGCGCTCCGGGCCCCGGGGACGCGGAACTCCCCGCCCGGGGAGGAAAGGGTTAACGGGGCCCGGCAGGAAAGGGTTAAAGCCGCCCGGCCCGGGGGAGGGGGCTGCCTCGATCTGCCCCGTGTGTGTGTGTGTGTGTGTGTGTGTGTGTGTGTGTGTGTGTGTGTGTGTAGATATGTAAGTATAAGTGTGTACAGACATAAGCATGTATATGTACATACACATACTGTATGTATGTGTGTGTATATAACTATATACTGTGTAAAACTTTTTAATTTATTTCTGTATTTCACCTACCCCCTTCTTGCGAAGGACCCCCAGCGATTTATTTATTTATTTATTTATTTATTTATTTATTTATTTATTTATTTATTAAACTTAGATGCCACCCATCTAGACGATGTCTACTCCAGGCGGCTCACAGCAAATAGAATAAAAACAATTGGAAAAATAACAAATGAAGGAAAAGCCCTATTTTCAAGTTGAAAACCAGGAGTACCTAAGGGTGGTGTTAACATCCTTCAAATGGTTCTGTTCTGGGCCAAGGAGTGGGTGGCGGTCTCCAACCTGTCCAGTCTCCATCTCAGTTCTTGTCTGTCTGTGGCTTCCTTTAGGGGGTCCGTCCATCTCCTGATGTGGTCTTCCTCTTTCCCTGCTCTGCCTTCTTCCTCGGCACGATTCTGTCTTTTTGGCAGAATCCTGTCCTCTCAGGATGGGACCAAAGTAAGGAGAGAGCGCCAGCTTCGGCATTTCTGCCTCCAGAGACAGTTCAGGCTTGGTTTCGATCTAGGACCCACTCGTGCGTAGATTTCAAGGGGGGGCCAGCCTCCCCGTTCCCCTTCGGATGCCTATCCCAATAGAGTAGCTGGGAGGGAATCAGCCCCTTCCTGATGGTTTTGGTAACAACCATCGCATCAGCCCCCACCTGGTCTGGCCAAACAAAATAAAAATAAAAAAAATAAGGACGATGGGAATTGTAAGCCAAAACATCTGGCAGGCCAAAGGTTCCCCCACACCTACCTGAATAAAAACTTACAAAGCTGTGTTGATACACTAGGGGTAGAGAATGTTTGGGCTGGCATTCTGATCACCATTATTTATTTAATTATTTTGTGTGTGTGTCTGTGTGTCTGTGTGTGTCTATATGTGTGTGTCCGTGTGCGCGCGTGCATGCTGCTTTTCTCCCCAGCAGGAGAAAAAATATATATATTTAAAATATATTTACCATTTACCCCACCTTTCTCCTTAAAAAAGATCAAAGGCAGCTAGCTTACACCTTTAAACGTTAAACCACGTTTTAATAATATTAAAAGGCAATAGTTTAATGATAGTCCAGCCTGGCCAGCGCTGAAGGATGATGGGGCATTGCTGCCCGTCCGTGTTCAACCCTGGGTTCCCACAGAGTTTACAGCATGGAGTTCTAGAGTCAAGGTTTGCCTTACAAGGACGGCTTCGGGAGGGAAATATCTGGTTTCCTTAACGACAGCATTTCTAGGCATGAAATGCTAAAAACAAAGTTACTTGTCAATCGGAGCTCAACAGCAGAATTGTATTTCTTGGTAAAAAAAATAATAAATGTTGTCTCTAGGTGAAATACATTGCACCAGAGTAGGCCCACTGTGACTCATCAAATCCCCATAGTTTGTTCTACTGTGATTTAGTGCAACCGGATTTTGGCCCTTAATGCAAGTGGGGACCAGATGATGCTTCCAGAACCCATCATCTGTCACTAGAGCTAACATGAGATCACATTGCCCGTTTCTGGGCACAATTCAAAAGGCTGGTTCTAATCTATAAAACTCTAAATAGCCTTGGTCCAAGCTATCTCAAAAGACTTTATCTCCCATTTTGAGCTGGCTTGGGTGTTAAGATCATCAGGAGAGGCCTTTCTCTCGGTCCTGCGACTCTCAAAGTCATGTTTGGTGGGGACACAAGAGATGGGCCTTCTCTGTAGCTGCTGTTAGACTGTGGAACTCCCTCCCACTAGAGGCCCGGCTGGCCCCATCTTGGCTGACCTTCTGCAAGCAGGCAAAGACCTTTTTCTTCAAGCAAGCTTTCCCTCAGTAATCTAGCTACCTATGTGTGATTTTTTTAAAATATATGGATTATTTTACGTTACTGCTCTTTACTACTAGGTGTTGACCATCAGAGTGGTATTTGTTTGTTCCTTTTTAAAATCTGCATACTTATTGTTCTAGCTTTCATATTGTCTTGTAATGATGTCAGCTGCCTCTTTCTACTCATTGTTCTTCGCTTTAAATATTTTTTTAGTGATGCAAACCACCCTTGTATAATTGTTTCCAGCTTTAAATATTGTCTTTGAAGGACGTAAGCCGCCTGGGGTCCTTTTTAAGGAGAAAGGCAGGGTAAAAATATTTTAAATTAATAAATAACCAAGCAACATCTTTAACACCTCTCCCTTGCTCACCTCTGCTTTCAAGAGAGTCTCTCTCCTCCCCAGAAGAGTGATGAAAAGCTCTTTTTTTCCAGGGAAAAGTTTGCTCTCAAATGCTGAGAGTTGTCCAAGAAAGTAACTTTCCGCAGCTCTTTGAGAGATTTCTGAAGGATGATTCACGGTAGGGAAAGCAGAGCTCTGCTTTGAGTTATTAGATTCTTCTAAATCCATCTGTTATGTTGCCCGGAACAACGCGGGGGAAAGAAAACCAGAGCACAGCCCAGGAATTCTCACTTATGTCACGCCGCAAACTTCTGGAAGAATGACGGGGCCATCGTGCAAGCCCAATTCTGCAGCAACAAGATCCTGTGGGTTTCACTCGCTGGCAACCACAGAGAGATCACGGCACGGAGATAACAAGCAGGCAACACCTTTGCTCAGCCACGAACATTTCAAAATTAGACACAGGCTGGCTTCCAGCTCTAGCAGGATTCTTCATCAGGCTAGGATCTCCCGAGCTCTACAGAGCCCAGCCTGACAAAGAGACCTGTCGGACCCCCAAAAGCCATGTACCTATTTTTGCAATTTTAGTGTTCTAGCAAATACTGTACATCATTCACTCGTGTTTTTAGAATTGTAGACAGACTGCACATGTGTCTTGTAATCCCCCCCCCCATTTCTACACACAGGAATAAATCCAGCAAGCTCAAATAGCAACCCCCTGCACCCATAACTGCTAGGAGGACAGGCATACAGGGCTTGATAGCCCCTTTGCAACCAAATTAGGGGTTTTCATGTACCAGCTCTCTCCCGCTGCAAGCTATCCACCATTCCTTTATGCCTTTTGCGTAGGAACTATCTGGTCTCCCTCTGCTGTGCGACGAGAGTACAAAAGTTAACACTCAAAACGTCAAAAATAGTCACCTTCAGAAGTCAGTCAAAGGACCTTTTTCTGAACGTTATTTCATCTTCGCTCAATGGGGTTGGAACAGAGGAAACTGAGTTTTCAGAGGGAAGCTTTCATATAAAACAGCTCAACAGGCACGTACCATAAGATTGGATTCTCTTCTGTCTGGGATGGACAGAAAGTGTGGTTTTCCTTCTCAGTATTCGTATTTAACATTGCCCTCCAGGACCCGATCATCTACGGCTTCAGCTGTAAATTGGTCCATGGAAAAGGTTCCGGGTTCAATCTGTGTGCAACAGATCTGGGACCTGCAACAGAAAGTTGCAGCATGTTAAAAAGGAACCTCTTAAAAACTCACGACTCACAGGTTGTTCTTTTAGTCATCAGTTGTGGGAGCAAAAAATATTTCCAGTAATAACTTATGGGACTGAAATGATTTTTGAAGTCGTTGCTAAAATATTATTTTTTTTCTTTCTTTGATGAAAAGTTTATCTAGTGGGATTTTTGGTCATTGTTTTATGAATCCGTGTTGTGTGTGTAAGAAGCCGAGAGTAGGTGTCGCGCCACTAGATAGGCAGGATAAAAGTCTAATAATAAATAAATTAATCAATAAATGAAAAGGTCCTTGTATGCTGGATGGAGACAAGGACGGACTTGAAAAAGAAAAAGTAGTTCTGTAATTCGAGGGGGGAATAGATGAGTAACTCAATGCATTTGGCGGGGGGGGGATTATATTGGCCATTGCACTAATGGCAGTTTTTGTTACTTTCTTATTTTTCAAAAGCTCTTTGATACCAATGAACTAAAGTAAGACAGTCAGGTTGTCACTAAGTTGTCTCATTGGGGGGGCATATAAGGATTTTCTCTGGATCCAAAGAATGCAAGCCTCAACCCCTTGCATTCCGGAGCGGTGTAGTGGATCATGTGACAGACTAGGACTCAGGAGACCTGTGTTCAAATCCCCACTTGGCCTTGGAAATTCACAGGGGAACACTGAACAGGAAAAGCCACTCCTTAAACATCTTGCTTACTTTAAGAGTCTTATTAGGGTCACTATAAAGTTGGTTCTCTCTCACACACACAAAAACACACACCCTTCGCTTATCAGTGCAGTGGAATTCTCATGAGGTCAGAAAAGACCTCAGTATAATTTCCAGAGAAGTAATCTCCACATCAGAGAGTCTCATGGCATTTTTATTTATTTATTTTATATCAATTATAGGTGGCCTTTTCTCCATGCTGGCAAAAGAGAAGGGAGGGGGGGAAGGTAGAATTTCAAAGACCAACAGTTTTATTTCCCCATAAGCTTTCAAGTATCAAAGGCTCACAATGGAATAAAATCGTTCATCTTGAAAATGCGAGCCTATTGCTTTCCGTTTTTGCTTGCTTTGCTTTGCTCTCTTGCCAAAGGACTCGGGGCCCATATGGCTAAAAGGTTAAAAAAAACCACACCATTCCTCATTAAACCAGGAAAAGGGCGATCATGTCATTGTACTTTTCAGAGGCCATTGCTCCCTCATTATAGGAAGAAAGGAGGAAGAAACTTAGAAATCACTGTGTTGTTTGTAATTCATTACTTCCAAGCCCAGGGAAAGAATTCCTTAGTCCAGGAGCATCCACAGAGGAAGTCTTCTCGTGAAAAAGCCTTTAATAGCCCTGAGAGGGGAATAAGCTCAGCCAGACGTCAACTCAGATCTGCCAGCTGAGCAGGATGGTGAACAGAGCGATGTGGTTTGTTCATTTATTTCTAATCCAGATTCACTTGATGTTTCTGGAGCCTAAGGGAGGACTTCGTGCTCAGACATCCAAAGAGCCAATTACGTATTACAACACAGTCCGTCTTCCTGGGGACGTGGAGATTGTCCTCCATCGTGACCCCTTAGGGGTCTAAATGCGCTCAGCGCTTCCTCTAGGCTTTGGCTGCAGGGCGTTGCTATTCTGCACTGCTGTGGCAGTTTGAGACCCCCGGATCTCTGGAGAAGAGACAGCCTGGGTAACCCTGGGGAAGCTGCACACTGTCTGTCCCCAGAAGAAAGGAAATGGTAAACCATTTCTGAATATTCAGAAAAGGGTTGCCATCAGTCAGCATTCACTTGATGGCACAAGATTATTATCTCCTTTATTTATGTATTTATGTGGTTGGCTGGTTGGTTGGCGGGCGGGCGGGCGGGCCGGTCGGTCGGTCGGTTGGTTGGTTTTTATACCACCCATCTAGTGGCAACCACTGGGTGGCTTAAACCATGGTAAAAACATAGGTAAAGGTTCCCCTTGACATTTAGTCCAGTCATGTCCGATTCTAGGGCGCGGTGCTCATCCCTGTCTCCAAGCCGTAGAGCCAGCATTTTGTCCGAAGACAGTTTCCGTGGTCACGTGGCCAGTGTGACTAGACACAGAACGCCGTGACCTTCCCACCGACGTGGTACCTATTTATCTACTCGCATTTACATGCTTTCGAACCGTTAGGTTGGCAGGAGCTGGGACAAGCGACGGGCGCTCACTCCGCTGCGTGGATTCGATTTTACGACAGCTGGTCATCTGACCTTGCAGCACAGAGGCTTCTGCGGTTTAACCCACAGCGCCACCGCATAAAACATAGAAAGATCACAGATTGTATAAAACAATGGAAAGATCACAGAAATAGACAAGGAAAAACAAGCATAACTAAAACAATAACCTTTAGTGCAACCAGTAAGCAATGCAATAAAATTAAAGCCTTCCTTTCCTCAACTCTCTTTCTCGCCTTCCCTTTTTCTTTTCCTTCCCTTCCTTTAAGGAAGAACACCCCCCCCCCCCAAAAAAAAAGCTTCCCTGAAAAGCTTGGTCTTCTGGCGCTCCTTCTCATAGTTCCTTCGTCTGGAATCCTGGAATGAAAGACTGGGCATTCTGTTGCTCGAGGAATCGGGGGCAGGCTGGCTCTCTAGCAAAAGACCTTGAACCTCCTCAGCTAACTAGTGATCCTGGGATCCCATAGAAAAAAAAGCCATCACAACTAAAACTGTGTCAAAGTGTTGTAACCGTCTAGTGCAGACCCATTCTATGGCCAGTTGACAGAAGGGCAACTCCAGAAGTGTTTTCTGTGCTCTGGCAGGTTCCCACGTGCTCCTCCAGTCTTGCACCGGTTGTGAGGCAGATTGCCCAACCGGTTCAAGGGAGACACAAACAGAGCAGGGAAAGCTTCTGTCCTTTCCATCACGCTCTGAACAAGCTACTAGCCCCTGCTGCCCAGTACATGCTCCCAGCTTTTAGCATTCACTTATTTAAAATATTCCTATGCCGCCTTTCTCCTAAAGGATCCAAGCCTTAAAAGAACAAAGTTGAGAGCTAAAGAATACGACAATATTGAAAGAGCCTTTAACGGGCATCCTAATAAAGCTCATAATGAGAGCAAGATTAAAAACAAAAGGAAAAAAAAACACAGAGAATAAGATAGTTCCTTTAAAAATTCCCAGGATCAACCCATCATTCAAAGGAACGCTTGCCTGAAGAGAAAGGTTCTGGACGGATATCAAGGATGAAGCCAGCTTGTGGCAGGGAGTTCCAGAGTCTGGGAGCAACAACAGAGAAGACTCGCTCCCATATCCCCAAACAAGTGCACCTGGGAATCTTTTATAGCCTTCTGTCCTGCTCTCTGTGCAGTGGAAGAACAATCAGGGGCACAGCTGGCACCTTGGCATTTAAGCCTCGTCCTGCCAGCCTGTGGGGCACAGCGTGAGCGCATGCACTCCTTCCTCTACAGCCACTGAGACTGCCTGCTCCTTTTGAAGCGCTTCCAACGGTAGGCAAAGCAATTACCGTGAGCACAATAGAAAGATTTCCATCTCCCGCTAGCGACAGGGGGCAGATAATAGAACCTGCGTTCCTTTCCACGCAAATATGCATGCCAGCCCACACAGCGCCCACGGAGTTCTGTACACAGTTCAGTTTGCCCTGGTGAAAGTATCAGAGGGAAGACAGTAAAAACAGAGTAAAAAAAAATCTATAGGATGCAGCCAATCTCGTGGTGTTTTTTTTTTTTAAAGAGATGGGGGTGGATCTCATCTGCACTCCATCCCAACATAAGTTGCTAGGTATATATATGATGCATATATACCTATGCAGTGACTAAGGTTGCATTAAGACATGCTAGGTCAAAAAAAATAGGACAACTGTAGTTCCAGAATGTAGAAAATATAAATGGTCTTTATTCCAGTACGTATTAAAAAATGTTTGAACCGTTTCGGCCTCTCAGCCTTCTTCAAGGGCTGTATAACATGAAAAGAATTACCACTACACCATTGTAACTTACTGGGGACAACACAATATGAATAAATTCATGTGTGCAAAATTCTACAACACATTCATAATATTTTTACTGTATTAATAATATTCCTGTCTAGCGTACTGCATCAATATGGTAACATTTAGAATGGGTGGGCATTAAAAGAATATTTCATTTCTGTAGTCATCAATATTGTTTTTTAGGGGACGTGGTGGTGCTGCGGGCTAAACCACAGAAGCCTATGCTGCAGGGTCAGAAGACCCAAGCAGTCGTAAGATCGAATCCACGCGATGGAGTGAGTGCCCGTCGCTTGTCCCAGCTCCCGCCAACCTAGCGGTTCGAAAGCATGCAAATGCAAGTAGATCAATAGGGACCACCTCGGTGGGAAGGTAACAGCGTTCCGTGTCTAAGTCGCACTGGCCATGTGACCACGGAAGATTGTCTTTGGACAAACGCTGGCTCTATGGCTTGGAAACGGGGATGAGCACCGTGCCCTAGAGTTGAACACGACTGGACAAAAATGTTCAAGGGGAACCTTTACCTTTACCTTTACCTTTACATCAATATTGTTTATACATATAGTGTTTACTTAACTGTTGCTGCTCCCAGACAGCGGAACTCCCTCCCACTGGAGGCCAGCCTGGCCCCATCGTTGCTCTCCTCCCGCAAGCAGGCAAAGACCTTTCTCTTCAGGCGAGCCTTACCTCAGTAACTGGCTACCTGTGTGTGATTTTTAGATGGTTTGTTGTTATGCATTACTGCTCCGACCAGATTGTTAGTACTACAGTACTCATGTTTACCATTTCTCAGAGTGATATTTGTTTATTCCTTTTTAATATCTGTGTACTTATTGTTTTAGCTTTAATATTGTCTTTTAATGATGTAAACTGCCTCTTTGTGCTCATTGTTCTTATTAAATATTGTCTTTCAGTGATGTGAGCCGCCTTGGGTCCTTTTTTAAGGAGACAGTCAGGGCATAAATAAATAAATAAATAAATAAATAAATAAATAAATAAATAAATAAATAAATAAACAAACAAACAAACAAACAAACAAATAAATAAATAAATAAATAAATAAATAAATAAATAAATAAATAAATAAATAAATACTTCTTTTTCTGTTCGTTCGATCTGTGAGCAGCTCCATTAAATCAGTTCCAATACAGAAGGGAAAAAATCCCACCTTCAACCCATCTTAGCATGGGTTTCTAGGAATAATGCAATGCATATGTACCTATGTAGTGACTGGATTAAGAGATGCAAAACATCTCCAGAAGGCATACTATTCTTCTAAAGTTATTGGGATCTCTTTTGAGCCTGCAGCCAGAAACATTGAGAATTGACAGCTTTGGCCCCTATGCTCTTCTGTAGGCAAAAATGCCAGGCCAGTGTGAAATAATTCAGCCCATGTGAAACAGGTAGACGTAGCCTTCAACAAAAGCTGCAGAATCATGATAGATAAAATCAGTTGCCTGGCAGGCATTGCACCCAGTGACATACAGAGAGAGGTTGTAGCTAATCATGGAAGATCCAGGCACCTACATCAAATGCTAATTCAACACCCTTCCTCCCCTCCCAGATTAAAATCAATGGGGGGGGGAATTCAGAACATCTGTGAATCTGGAGGAAAGGGCTGAAAAGAGCAGGATTATAATATGGAAAGAAAGAACAATCCATCTTTCAAAACAGATGGAATCTCAGGGAAGTCTAGCCTCCAGCCATGCTAGGAACTGGGTTACATGGAAATCACTTAATAAAGTACAGGCTAGAATCGGGGGGGGGGGGGGGGGAATGGACATGAACCTAATAAAATGAGGGTTTTGCATCAGAACAGTCATTTGCAGTGGTATTTATTTATTATTTACCCGTTTAAAATATGTTTACTCATTTTAATCCATGAAAGGATGCAAGGCAGCTCACGTCATTAAAAGGGCAAGGTACAAAAGCTAAAAACAGTAAGTGTGCAAATATTAAGAAAGAATTCAATGAGTATCATATTAAAAATGGCAAATAAAATCAATATGAAAAACACATTTAAAAACAGCAGAGCACAAAATCCCACTCAGGCAGCCAGCCACTAAGGAAAAGCCTGTCTGAGGAGAAAGGTATTTGCCTGCTTGCAGAAGGACAGCAAAGATGGAGCCAGCCAGGCATCCAGTGGCAGGGAGTTCCACAGTCTGGGAGCAGGATAGAGGAGGCCTTCTGTAGAGAAGAATAGGCAACTTCAGGCTTATGTCAGTGTGCTCTCTGCCCTCGACTAGTACCATGGAAGACTGAATGCTAAGCTGCCCCAAATGCTCCTCAGATTGCCTGCTATTGGGCCAAAATTACCTGATACTATATATTTATTAATGGAACAGTGGTGCTTTTAAATTCACTAAGAAGACATCCCGAGGCCCTAAATTAGCGGCATCTGGTGCCGACTGTGGTTGGTGGAGTCAAAGGCCCAGCCACCATTAGTTGGAACAGTCAAGGGCCAAAGCTGTTGCAGAATTTTGAATTTTTGGTTAAATTCTTTTAGTTACACCGCAGAAGTCCTGGGGTTCACAAAGCAAAATAGCTTAAAGTTCTGCCTACTAGGCCACCCCTTTTCTACCCTTTTCTACCTTGATGTTAGGAAAGTGCGACGGCAAGAGGAGAACGGGACGACCGAGGATCAGATGGCTGGACAGTGTCTGTGAAGCAACCAACATGAATTTGACACAACTCCTGGCGTGCTCTGGTCCATGGGGTCACGAAGAGTCGGACACGACTAAACGACTAAACGACAACGACGATGTACAGTCACGGTAACTCACTCTGAGACATTATTAGTAGAAAGAATTTTGAAATTGTTTTTCTTTACTTACAGTTACGAACCAATTGAACAGCAAACTGAGAAACATGCTTGCTTTCAACGACAGAATTCAACAGACTCTAAGGGGAGGGGGAAGCCCAGAGGAGGGACGCAGGGCTGTCTTTGAATTCAGAGGCAGGGAAGGGATGATTGGTTAGTCTAATAGATGAACGGTCAGCCCAACCCAAAAAAAGGTCCCTCCCAACCAAAACTACTAAAGGCGGCATGCAAGGTTGCAAAAACTCCAAACAATGTTGGTATGCTCCACACCTCACCCTTTTTTAAAACACACACATACAAAGGCAAGCAAGCAAACCAGCATTCACACATACACATGCTTTCTGTCTCCGGGAAGAAAGCAGGCAGGAGGGGCATGACTGAGAGTAGTGTGGGCTGAAGGTGAGGTGGGGGCGGCCACCACAATCCGTTCATTGAAAAGGTGGCGTTGGAGGAGAACCCACAGATGCCCCGCACGGCCAGAAAGACAAGCAAGTGGATGCTACCTCCAGTCAAGCCTGAAACTCTCCCTTCAGAAACAACAATAAGGAAACTGAGGCTATTATACTTTGAGTACATCATGAGAAGTGAAGACAGGGATGTAGAGGTGCTTTACAGTCCCGCACAGAGACGGACTACAAGCTATCACAACCGCAACTGACAACAAGAAAGAAACCCAGGCTTTCTTAACAGCTGCACCCAAAAAACGTTCTTCTATTCGAGGTACGTTGATAACATTTTTTTTCTTTCTGTTCTGGATGCATGGAAAGCGGTCCCTAGAGAAATTCCACCAGGATCTCAATAAGTTTCATCTGAACATCAACCTCACAAACAACAGAACAGTCTACACAACAGGTGCATGTTCTAGACACCACTTGTGAAACTGCAACATGGTAAAAACAGAGAACGTTGAAGGCGACAGGAAAAGAGGAAGACCAAATGGGAGCCGGATTGACTCCATAAAAGAAGCCATGGCCTTTTGTTTCCAAAGGCTTTTAAGGACAAGACCTTTCGGAGGTCGCTTATTCACAAATCTCCGCAAGTGGCAACGAACTTGATGACATAGAATTACAATAACTGTGAGCCTGAACTAACATATTTTTTCGCTTATCAGATGCCATCATGTATAAGACACCCACCCACCCACTTTTCTAATACAAAATTAAGTGGGGATTAGCAAGTGCAGGGGGAAAGGGATCAAAGTGCTGCAGGATCGCTTTGATCCCTGCTTTCCCCGCCACTTGTTTTTGTTCTCTCCTCAGCTTCCGTGTATAAGACGACCCTCAATTTTTAATCTAGAGATTTTAGACAAAAGTATAGTCTTATACACGGAAAAATACAGTATGTCACGTTTAAGAGCCCCCGACAGCAGTACTCCAAACAGTGTAGAAAACTATCCTGATTTCTTTGTTTTGGTGGGGAGCAGAATTATGTCTTGTACCTTGTAGCTTTTTTTTCACCTGATGCAAAAAAAAAAAAAAAATTGGCCTGGCTCAAAGTCAAACCTAACACGTTATTAATCGGCTTTGAACAATTAACACAACCAATTGCTGTATGGTTTAAAGTTAACCTAGCCATGTCAACAAAAACAACAATTACCTACAGGTAAATCTCCCCGACCTCCAAGAATCTGCTTCCAAACGCTGTATGGTTTATTAGTCTTTTGGCACCAGGTGAAGACAACATCATTTCCCATAAATTCTCCATATCTTTCAAAGGATGATTTATTTATTTTCATCGCTTTTCTGTATCGTTCCTTTTATTGCTGCATTTGCGGCTGCTTTTATGGCTTCTATTGCTATTCTGTTATCTTTTAATAATTTACTGTTTTAATGTTTAAAGCTGGATGCAGCGTTAAAGCAAAGCAAAACAAAAAGCCGCTAGCCACCTAAAATTATCTATCCAAAGGGAGACAGTAGCAAAGAAACCAGAAGAAGGGCTAAGACTTGGAAGGGCAGAAATGAAGGAACTAGAAAGTGTAACGATGTGTCACTGGAGACCAAGACCGAGATTGTCCACACTCTTGTATTTCCAGTCTTTGTGTATTGGTGTAAAAGCTGGACAGTTAAAGCTAGCGGGGGGGGGGGAGTTTACTTTGAAATGTGGTCCTGGTGGGAAGCTTTATGGATTCCCTGGACTTCCAGAAAGATGAACAAGTGGGTCCTAAATCAAATCAAGCCTGAACCATCTTATTATGAAACTGAAGCTGTCCTGGTTTGGGTACATCCTGAGAAGGCAGGGTTGACTGGAAAAAATAACAATAATGGGAAAGGAGGAAAGCAGCAGGAAAAGAGGAAGACCCAATACGTGATGAACTGACTCCCTAAAAGAAACCACGAGGTTGACTTTACAAGAGGTGAACAGGACATTTTGCAGATCTCTCTTTCAGAGGACTGCCATCCGTCGGAGGCAATTTGACGGTACCTCACAACGATAACAACAGCCACCCGGGCAGTTTCTGTTGGTACGGTGGGAGAGAAATCTTTCCAATAGAGCAGAAACTGTGCGGAGGATGGCAACCTTCATTTCTTTGTGGTTGGCAAGCCTCTGCCAGAAAAGCTCTTTGATCCAGGTTGATAAGCAAACCGTGTGACTGCTATTGGAGGGCACAGCTCCGGAACGCCTGGCTTGAGACAGCGTGGTGCCGAGATAAACTGGAATAGTGATTCCCGGGGTAGAATAAGAAGCCTTTTGTTCGGTGCGAAATATTCTAGTCACCAAATCCATGCGGGGGGGGGGGGGTGCCACTCTGTCCAGCCTAACAGTGAATGAGGCACAGGATGGAGAAAGAATGTGTGCACACTGTAGCTCCCTTAAGACAAAACACATATTAACCAAAGAGATCACTTATCAAGAATTCGGTGATAAGGGAGGCCTATGAAAGGGAATGATTGTCACACACAAACACAGCACCCAGCATTTACTCAAAAACAAACTCTTATTGATTATTACTGAAATACTTATCTGTGGTTATCAGTCACCAGGGTTACATTGCAGTCTTTGTTGAAAAATCTCAGGCATCGCTTTGGTGGCCTGGGAAAGTAACGCAACAGCCGGATCATTTCTCTGCTTTTTTGGTGTCTCCTTTCTTGAGGGCCGGAATGGGTATGGAATGTTTCCAGACTGTGGATCATAGTTTTTCCTTCCGTATTTGTTGGCTTACATATTCTTGTTAGGATTTTGATAGATTCCCTCTCAGGAGTTTGAAATAGCTCAATTTGCTTCTTGTTGTTTAGTCATTATGTCATGTCCAACTCTTCGTGACCCCATGGACCAGAGCACGCCAGGCCCTCCTGTCTTCCACCGCCTCCCAGAGTTGGGTCAAGTTCATGTTGGTCACTTCAGTGACCCTGTCCATCCATCTTGTCCTCTGTCATCCCCTTCTCCTCTTGCTCTCACACTTTCCTAACATCAGGGTCTTTTCCAGGGAGTCTTCTCTTCTGATGAGATGGCCAAAGTATTGGAGCCTCAGCTTCAGGATCTGTCCTTCCAGGGAGCACTCAGGGTTGATTTCCTTCAGAATGGATGGGTTTGATCTCCTTGCAGTTCAGGGGACTCTCAAGAGTCTCCTCCAGCACCACAATTCAAAAGCATCAATTCTTCAGTGATCAAGGCTGTATATTGTCTCCCTGCTTATTTAACTTATATGCAGAATATATCATGCGAAAGGCTGGACAAGAATTCAGATTGCCGGAAGAAATATCAACAATCTCAGATATGCAGATGATACCACTCTGATGGCAGAAAGTGAGGAGGAATTAAAGAACGTCTTAATGAGGGTGAAAGAGGAGAGCGCAGAAAATGGTCTGAAGATCAACATCAAAAAATCTAGGATCATGGCCACTAGTCCCATCACCTCCTGGCAAATAGAAGGAGAAGATATGGAGGCAGTGATAGATTTTACTTTCTTTGGCTCCATGATCACTGCAGATGGTGACAGCAACCACAAAACTAAAAGACGCCTGCTTCTTGGGAGGAAAGCGATGACAAACCTCGACAGCATCTTAAAAAGCAGAGACCTCACCTTGCCGACAAAGGTCCACATAGTCAAAGCTATGGTTTTTCCTGTCGTGATGTATGGAAGTGACAGCTGGACCACAAAGAAAGCTGACCACCGAAGAATTGATGCCTTTGAATTGTGGTGCTGGAGGAGGCTCTTGAGAGTCCCCTGGACTGCAAGGAGAACAAACCTATCAGTTCTGAAGGAAATCAACCTTGAGTGCTCCCTGGAAGGACAGATCCTGAAGCTGAGGCTCCAATCCTTTGGCCCTCTCATGAGAAGAGAAGACTCCCTGGAAAAGACCCTGATGTTGGGAAAGTGTGAAGGCAAGAGGAGAAGGGGACGACAGAGGATGAGATGGCTGGACGGTGTCATCGAAGCTGACCAACATGAATTTGGCCCAACTCCGGGAGGCAGTGGAAGACAGGAAGGCCTGGCGTGCTCTGGTCCATGGGGTCACAAAGAGTCGGACACAACTTAATGACTAAACAACAAACAACAACTAAAAACAAACAAACAAACCCCAGTACAACAGATTAAAAAGAGGCTAGCCACCATGGATAAGTGGGTGACCGCAGTTTTAGGCATGGCAACGTTCTCAAATCCCTCTCGCAGTGTCCAATATAAATTCACAAAACAGGCAAGCTTTCCAGTTCTCAGGGTCTCGTCCTCAGCCGAGAAGGCAAAGGTGATGTGATATTCGCTGTTTTCAGGGACCTTACAGTTCAATTCATTCCCAAGATGGAAAGCCACCGTGACCTCACAGCACAGCCAGTCCTCACAGCTCCCTCGTCCAAACAGTTTTGGGTTTCCTCCGTCATGTAAACAATGAGGCTTCTGGTAAACATTTCTCACTCCAAAGCTATGATTGAACTCTGAAATTAAAGGGAGAGTTAAAATGTTTCCCAGAAACTAAATAACTACTTTCAGTCCACCGTGCTTATTAAATTCTCCAAGCCTCCAGCTGCAAAGGAAATCCAGCATGCATTGAAATGCAAGGCACCCGGTATATTATTGGGGCTTGACTACACCGTTGGTGAAAAGCTGCTGCTTTGACCTGATTCCCACCCCGTACAGGTGAGGGACACACTGAAAGATCCACTTAACTGCTGACTGAAGGGAGATGTCCCACCATCTCTCCTGTAAATGTTTCACGACTTCCACTTTGGAGAGTGAGTTAGGCTTCGTCTCTGCCCGACTCAGGGAGGAATTCCAGGCCACTGCAAGCAAAGCAAGTCTGGAGCAGGAAGAAAACAGGAAGATGAGAGAATGTATGCAATGTTGACAGATTACAGAGCGCTGCCCGGAAAGAGTTGCCAACTGATGATTAAGAAAGCACCCTTCTGCCTTTATTGGTAGCTTCTTTCATGGTGGGCAGAAGCTGTTCTGGCTTCTGAACTGTCAGAGCAGTAACTAACCATTTTGGCAGCTGGACCATGCAGCACCAGCTCCCTCTCGCTCCATCATGAGGCATGACCCCAATCCCCACCCCACTGCCAAGACAAAGAAGGAGGAAAAGGCTTTCCAAGAAAAAAAAGTGAATAACACAAAAAGGTGTTATTTATTTATTTTTCTTCTTTCTCTCCCTATTCCTCACACCTGGTGTAAGGTGACGGGGTTCCAATTACTCACTGTTTTATCGGAAATGCCTTGGTAGCGTTAGGTTGTTGGTGACAAATCCCAGAATTCCCTCTAGCTGGCTGGCTGGCTGGCGGAATCTGGGACTTGTAGTCCACAAAGTAACATTTCCAAATTCAGTGCAAAGGTGATAACTGTCCTCCTGGAGAACATGCTTCAGTCCCTTTTCTGCATCTTTTCCAGCTCTGTCTTTAAATATTTCCGGGGAATTCCTATGCGGGCTGGGTCTCCAGATGGGGAGAGATATCTCCGGGTAAGCAGGGTGGAAGGAAAAGAAAACCTGATCTTTGTGTGGGTTTGAAGGCTAACAGCTCTCTCTCCACCCAATTCCAGCTGCCACCAAGGTTTGGTGGCTCAGTGTAAAGTTGTTTATTTGTCTACCTCCAAAAGGCAGGGTGGCCCCAACCTCACTCCCCCACCAGCTCCTCTCTCTGATCCCTCTTCCCTTGATATTAAACTTTTGTGGGCCAACGTTGGGCTGGTCATGCCTTCTGGATCAAGCCAGAGAATGGAGCACCAGCACTTTAACTCTTGAGATGTCTTGTTGCTCGTACAACTTGACCATTGAGATGGAAAGTCAAAAGGGGGAGGGAATCCCTGGTTCCAAACCTTGCCTGCCCTTCTTCTGTGACACCATAAGGAGATTCCCCCTAGCCTCCGTTTTTGGCCCTGACATCTCAGGCAATAGGATGATGCCAGCCTGGCAAGGCTGTCTATAATATTCTTTTCCAGGTGCTCTGACCACAAGCACACAACTATTCTCAGCGTGATTGCACAACAGATGTGTGTCAAGGCCGTCCATTATTTTCAATTTCCTTTGTAATGATCTCCAGTCGGGAATCTGCCCTTTTCACACTGGGTTGCCATTTTCATCCAGCTATTTTTCTGCCTTCCACCTCCGCCTTTCCTGTTTCATCGGCATACTTACGTGTGACACAGGGATGGAGGGGGGTTTTTTGGCCTTCAAGCTGGCAAACCTTGTTCATGGTTCAGTTCTCTACAGATGGCTAGAGACAGTGTGGACAGAGTGACAGGCTAGGAGCCAGAAAACCTGGGTTCAAATCCCCACTTGGCCACAGATACTCACTGGGAGAGTACCAATTTTACTCACTGGTAAAACCACTCAAAAGGGACATGGTGGCGCTGCGGGTTAAACCACAGAAGCCTCTGGGCTGCAAGGTCAGAAGACCTGCAATCATAAGATCGAATCCATGTGACAGAGGGAGCTCCCGTCGTTTGTCCCAGCTCTTGCCAATCGAGCAGTTCGAAAGCATGTAAAAATGCGAGTAGATAAATAGGTACCACCTCGAAGGGAAGGTCACAGCGTTCTGTGTCTAGTTGTGCTGGCCACGTGACCACGGAAACAGTCTCCGGACAAACGCCGGCTCTACGGCTTGGAGACAGGGATGAGCACCTCACCCTCAAGTTGGACACGGCTGGACTAAATGTCAAGGAGACCCTTTAAAACCACTTCCACATATTTTGAAAGCCGTGTTAGGGTCACTATAAGTCACAGAGGTGAACTGGTGGCATAGAAGACACACACACCTCAAAGGATAGTGTGTATGTGGTAATTATGGGCAAGATCCATATGCAAATCAATGCAGGATCAGCTGAGAGGTAGGAAGTGCTTGGAAATGAGCATGCTGGATAGGTTGACCCATTAGCTAACACTCTTCAATTGTTTTACTCCCCTGGTTGAGGCAAACGCTTTTGGGAATGATGCTGCTTTGAGTTTCTCCTCACCATGTTTTCTCTGTCATGCAGCCTGAGATAACTCACTTTTGTTTCAGAACCATAGATTAATGGAGTTGGGAAGGGGCCTCTAAGGTCATCAAGTCCAACCCCCAGCTCAAGGAAGGAGTACAAATCCAAGCAGATCTGACAGGGGGTGGTCCAGGTTTTCTCTTGAAGGCCTCCAGCGCTGGAGCGCTCAACACCTCCGGAGGTCACGGGTTCCATCATCATACTGCTCTGACAGTTAAGAAGTTTTTTCCTGATATTCAGCCTAAGTCCGGCTTCCTGCAGCTTGAGCCCATTCTTTCATGTCCTGTGTTCTGTCCCTCCTCTGTAGGAGAACTTTTCAAGTATTTGAAGAGTGCTATCCCATCTCCATTCCATCATCTTTTCTTAAGGCTAAACATGGGTCAGAATGGTTATTGC
Organism: Pogona vitticeps; assembly: GCF_051106095.1. Classification (NCBI taxonomy): domain Eukaryota; kingdom Metazoa; phylum Chordata; class Lepidosauria; order Squamata; family Agamidae; genus Pogona; species Pogona vitticeps. Next base: position 262,024,887 of record NC_135785.1, read on the forward strand.
TGTTGTCATTCGCACATCACGGAGCAGCTTATGAGTTCTCTGAAAGAGAAGTCCAACACACACACACACACACACACACACACACACACACACACACACACACACACACACACACACACACACACACACACACACACACACACACACACACACACACACACACACACACACACACACACACACACACACACACATAGGCTTCTTTCTTCATGGCCCACTAAGCCGGGCTACAGCCTCCCCTACCGTCAGTCACCAGCACAACACTGGCGCTTCCTGCACTGTAGCATTTGGTTCCTCATTGTGATGGCTCGCTGGCAGCTGTGTAGTTGCACAATCAGCACGGGCGACATAAGCCTCCTGCTTGGAGAGACATGATCGCCTGCTTCCTGGTTGCAACCCGGGATATTCCGGGTGTGACCAGTTACCGAGGAAGACCATGCCCTTCGGTTGGCTTAACCCTTCCAAGGAAGGAACATGAATCTCTTGATCTGAGGGTTAAAAGTTGTCCTGGGAAGGAATCCATTCATCGATTAATTGCAGGGTTTCAAGTGCATAGTATTTGTTTGTTTGTTTGTTTTGTTTTGTTTATTTGTTTTTACTCCACCTTTCTCCATAAAAAGGAATTGAGGAGGCTTACATCACTCAAAAGCAAAATTTAAAGATAAAAACAAGAAGTTTACAAATATTTAAAGGCATCAAACAAACACCACACTGAAGAAACAGTTATCAAAAGCAACACCAAAAGCATATTCAAAGCAGCAATTCATTAAAAAAAACTCCACTCAGGCAGCCAGTCAGTGAGGGAAAGCTTGCCTGAAGAGCAAGGTCTTTGCTTGCTTGTGGAAGGAGAGCAATGACAGGGCCAGGCTGGTCTCCAGTGGGAGGGAGTTCCACTGTCTAAAAGCAGCCACAGAGAAGGCCCCTCTCCCATGTCCCCACCAGACACACCTCTGAAGGTGGTGAGACTGAAAGACCTTTCCTGATTATCTTAAAACCCAGGAAGTTTATTCCTTGTCACCACCGACTTCTTTTACAAAACTAACTTCAATTCCAGTGGTTATTGCTTGAAATCGTATGGTTTAACTCTTTTCTCTCCTCCCACCCCTGTGTGGTTGGTGGGACCGACAGAACGGCCTCTCCTGATGATCTTAACATTCAGGCAGAGAGATGGAAAGAATTCTGTTCGGGTTGGTTTGTCAAGGTAAGCCCCCATCCTGAGGGAATGTGTTCCTTGAGATAGCTGGCGGTGTATGGTGGTTACAGGGTTGGACTGGGACTCTGCAGAGCTGCATTCAAATCCCCACTTGTCCACAAAACATGCTAGAATACCTTGGGTTAGTCCTAATCTCAGCCAGGCTTGTTATGAGAATAAAGTGGGTGGTGATCTTTGGAGTGCAGGTGGGTTATCAATATAACTCCCTAGGCAACTCAACCCTGAGTGCTCCCTGGAAGGACAGATCCTGAAGCTGAGGCTTCAATACTTTGGCCATCTCATGAGAAGAGAAGACTCCCTGGAGAAGACCCTGATGTTGGGAAAGTGTGAAGGCAAGAGGAGAAGGGGACGACAGAGGACGAGATGGTTGGACAGTGTCATTGAAGCTGACAGACATGGATCTGACCCAACTCCGGGAGGCAGTGGAAGACAGGAGGGCCTGGCGTGCTCTGGTCCATGGGGTCATGAAGAGCCGGACACGACTTAACGACTAAACAACAGACAACAAGAAATTGGCCCAACCATCTCAAAAGAAAAGTATGCTTCCAGGTACAAAAGAATCTCATGCCAAAGTTAAAATGGTAACCCACCCTTGCTGTTTTGTGACAGCGGGTCTCAGTCTCCAAGCCAGACTGAGGGGGTGCAGACAGCAGCGGTCCCCGCTGGTGTGGGCAAAGAGCTTCTGCAACCCAACGACTACAACCTCTGAAGGAGCAAACCGCTGCCTTGAGATGGCAGAAGTAGACCCGAGGGCCTCAAGGTTAGAGCATCGGTTGGAGAGGCAAAGGTTTCAAGCCTCTTGTTGGAAAGATCTCTACCTGTAGGGCTGGAAAAAAACCCAGGAGAAACGCTTGCAAGCACTGTTCCAACAGCACCGGTGCATAATTTCCAACAGGTCGCCCCGGTTCCCAGAGAACTGCTGCTTTGAGCTAGCTGCCGGATCGCCACAGAGGTGTCTGGCAAGACGGAAAGGTGTCTTGTGAGGCAGACGAAGCTAAACCGAACATGCCATTTAGGTGTGCTTCGGAGGCAGGTTTCATAACCGGTGTCTTTCCTGACCAATTAAAGTCGTGGGAGGATTACCTATCTCTCTCCGTCTATTATCTGATTAGAAGTTTCCAGCCTGGATCAGCTGAGCCGGGGCCTGGCCTGCCCACGCTTGCGAGAAGAAAAGAAAAAGGAGGTTCACATCCCACCAGCTTCACTCCAAAGGTCCATTCCAGTCTCGAGCCATCTTGCAATTTGTGGTTGGCTATATAGGGGACACCGGGTAGGTGGGGCTCACCAGCTTTGGAAGGCAGCCCATCTAGGAGAAGGAAAACTCCGATTTCAAACCTCCACTGCCTTGTGGCTATATCCACTCATGGAAAAGGCTTCAGGAGTTAACCTCGAGGAAAAATCCGGAGCTGGAGTCCCGAAGGCAGCTCGTGTCATTCTGCCAACTCCTGCGACGTCGCTGGAACCAGTTGTATTGGCTCTTGCCTTTCCATTGGACCATTTCAGCAACATGGAGAGGGGGGATCTGCTGCTTGGGTAACAGCCTATCCTCTGTATTACGTTACCCAGGCTTCATGCTCTGGAGAGGACACTCCTCAATTCAGAGCATGTCACCATAGTCTCTCGAGACTGAAGGATGCCTATGATATAGGGGACACCATCGGAACAACAGCGCTTCCGTGAAAGAATCCTGCGGATGAAACAGGATGATGCAAATTCCAAGATGGTGCTTTCCCTCCCCCCCAAATCCCGTTAGGCTGCGACAGTTTGCCCATTAACTTAAGTGGGTTTCTGTCCTGCTTCGGTCTTAAGCTGTCCTGCAAGCCAGCCTTTTCCTGCTTTCTTTCTTGCTTGTTTGCTTATCTGTCTGTCTGTCTCTCTGTCTCTCTGTCTGTCTTTCTCCCCAAAAGGACCCAAGGCGGCTTCTCTGTCTGCATGTGTGAACTGCTTTTCAGTGAATATTTAGCATGTTCCTCTTGTGAAACTGACGTTTCAGTCAACATTTCATTCTCTTTCCAGCTATCTGACGAAGTGGACGTGTCCACAAAAGCTTACTTTAAAATGTAATAGTTAGTCTTTAAAGTGCCAAATGTTTTTGTCTTGCCTCTTTGGATTTTGCCTGATGTTTTTTTTATATCAAAGAGCTGGTTTGGAAACAATCCAATATTTGTGATCGTTTACGGTGTTTTACGGTGGCGTGACCTTTGGTGACTTAGACCTACAACGGCTACAACGAGTATATTAGAATTTAAAGCAGGTCAAGCCTTTTGCATTATGTTTTCTAGAATTTTCTACAACAGATGAAGTGGGCAATTTTTCTGTAAGGGAAAAGAAAGCCAAGGCCAAGGGGTAGAGCCATCTCATCAGAAAGTTATCAGGCAAAATCCGAAGAAACCAAGCAAAGCAAAGGGAGACAAAAATCCGTGGCACTTTAAAGATGAACTCTTAGATTTTAATGTGAGCTTTCATGGACTTGTCCACTTCGTCACATATATTGGGGGGGGGGGGGGAACGAAATGCAGAAAGTTAGAAATGGTGACCAGGCAGGGTCAGCCAGGGTGGAAGGGTCAAAGCTGAGACATCAGCATAATGGGGAGGATGACCTCTTCGAGATGAATGGTCGCATCAGCAGAAAAGAATTGATTCTTCCTGTGGTGACAGGGGCAAAGGAAGGCTTGAAGGGCAGCGACTGAGCAGAAGAAGCAGTAGAAGGTGACCCTGACGGAGGATCCTACAGCAGGAACAGCCAAGCAAGCGATTCCAAGGACCAAATAAGTACTAGGTACTCTTGTACAGGACCATAAAGAAGGCTGAGCGCTGAAGAATGGATGCTCTCGAGAGTCCCCTGGACTGCAAGGAGATCAAACCCATCCACTTTCTGAAGGAAATCAACCCTGAGTGCTCACTGGAAGGACAGATCCTGAAGCTGAGGCTCCAATCCTTTGGCCATCTCAAGATGGGAGGATCCTGAACCTTTGGCTTTCCACAGGCCAACCACAGGCCTGTCTGTGGATTTTCACACTTTTTCCCTTCCTCATTTTGCAGTGGTTTGATTTTTCCAGGGGCCTGATTTGGGCTAAACCACACGTTCCTGGTAATTGGGAGATTGTCTTTATTTCCTTCGCTGTGTCAATGTAATTTCAAGGCATTAAAAATTGAACAGAGAGGTCACAAACTAATCTATCAGGAGGTGGGAAATGAAGAATTTGTGAATGGAGATTACAAAAGCTTTCCCGAGTCCCATCAGCCTGCAGTCGGCTCTTTCAGCTTGACCGTGTTAAATTCCCTTGTCCAGGAGCAGAGAGAACTTAATTTTTTTTTTTTTACTACAACAGCCTTCAGTCCGCAGAGACTACGAAAGCAACATTACAAATAACGTGAGTGCTTTAAGCACTGTGGGGTGGCATATAGGCAACATATTTGGCTTGGTTTGGCTTTTTTTTTCCTTTTCTTTTACCTTTCTTTCTTTCTTTCTTTCTTTCTTTCTTTCTTTCTTTTTCTTTTTCTTTTCTTTTTTTCAAATGTAACCCTTGCAGTCATTAAGGGCTTTAGGGTGGCCTTGAACTATACTGTAATGAATGACTCATCAAAACTTACTTTCCAGGTTCAAGTCCGGACAAATAAATGGATTGCTCTTGAAATACTTTGTGATCCGTTTTAATTTGATCTCCTTTTTTTTCTAACTTCGGCAACCTTAAGGGGGAAAAGAAAAGAAAAGAAAAGAAAAGCTACTCTGAGACAGAGATCTGCCCACAGAGGATTAAAGCCTTGCCTCAGCTTTTCTCTCAGGGACCTGTCAACTCATGTGAAAGATGTTGAGCAGCAGCTAACCATGAGTCGCCCCCTGTTCTGTCCCGGCTGTCAGCAGCGGGGCTAAGAACCTGTCAGGCGATGGGGGGGGGGCTTCGTGTCACCGGGTTGCTTCCTCGGAACGAGGCCAGCCATGTGGAACAGACAGGGGCAGCGTTGCTTAGTGCTTAGAGGAGGGAGCAGTTTTGGGGAGGGAGAGAAAGAAAGAAAGAGACCCATGGCTCCATCTAGTATAGAAAACTGTGAAGGGTTTGATATACCGTATTTTTTCCGTGTATAAGACGCCCCCATGTATAAGACACCCTCCACTTTTCTAACCCAAAATTAAGAAATCTAAGTGGGGCTTAGCAAGTGCAGGGGGAAAGGGATCAAAGCACTGCAGAATCGCTTTGATCCCTGCTTTCCCCCCCACTTGTCTTTGTTCTCTCCTCAGCTTACTTCCATGTATACGACGACCCTCAATTTTTGGCCTAAAGATTTCAGACAAAAGTATAGTCTTATACACGGAAAAATATGGTAGCTTGCCAGCCTCCAAAAACCCGTGGGAACATCAGGGAGTGAAGGCGCCAGAAAGCTTGTCCATTTCTTCACCTAGACCCCAGGTCAAGGGATGGGCAATTGGAGCAAACGAAGCCTGAACTATCACTGGAGACAAACATGCTGAAATGGAGGCTGCCCTCCTTTGGGCACAGAACGAGAAGGCAGGATTCTCTGGAAAAGACAATCAGGTTGGGAAAGGTGGAAGGCAGCAGGAAACGAGGAAGGCCAAAGACGAGATGGAAGGACTCCATAACAGAAGCCACAGGCTTGTGCTGAACAGGGCAGTTGAGAGCACGTCAATTTTGGAGATTGTTCATTTATGAGGTTGGCACGACTCAGGGGCAACTTGACGGCACAAAACAACCAGCTCCCGAAGGGGGCAGGCAGAGATTGGGAAAGTTACTTCTAGGTCTTAAAGTTACTTCTAGGTCTTAAAGTTACTTCTAGGTCTCAAAGCCCTAGGAATCAAGGCCAGTCAGCCTTTCAGAATTGCCCACCCTGTTCAGTGATTATGCCAGCTGGTACATACATTGGCTGAAATCCTGTTACACAAACAGCGTAATGTTTAGACGCCTTTTGCCATGAGTTAAGAAATTTCCATAGGCCTTCCTTCTTGCACCTCACATCACCCAACTTCGTATGCAGCAGATTGTGCGCATCGGAAGGTATTGAAGGATCAGACTTTATGGTCTGACAAATCCTTATGGAGATTTCTTAACCTATACCGATGCGCTTCCAAAGTTACGCTGTTTGTGCAACGGCGTGGCAGGTTTTCAGCCTCGATCAAAGTGGCAACTGCCATATTGATGGGGGGGATTCTAGTGGCCAACTCTGGCTGGGAGTACTGTGGAAGCTTCTGAAACATCTGCCTGAACAAGTAAGAGTTTCTCCTAACGAGGCCACTTTCCCTGCATGTAGCCAAAAAACATCCCAAGAGTATCCGTACTGCCCTAGTTTTCTTCCTGACAACCTAGCTTTCTGTTTGCAAAGATTTTTGTGGAATGCTAGGAGATTTGTAAGATATAAGATGGTACAGTCTAGTCCAGTAAGCCCCCCAAAAGCTGCGCCTCTGGCTTCACTGCCATCAGGCGAGGTACTATGGCCAGAATCCTCTTGGTATTCACATGAGGTTTGCATACTTTGCTGTGGCTAATTGACGCTGTTCTCTGGATATGCACTCAGGTGTGCAAGCGAGATGCACCCAGCCATGTCGTCAATTAGTTGCAGCTAATTATACCACTCACAAACACCAGGGGGATTCCAGACTGCACCTCTGATGCTTTCTGATCTCCACAAATCAGCAAACAGGGAAAGCTGGCTTCCCATCACTCCCCCTTGACTCAAATCCTCTGGTGCTTTTTAATGGTCCCAAAATGGAAACAGAATCATGCTGATGATTCATTTTCTCCGCCCCTAGCCTATTTTCTGAGTTTCAGAATGTGCTTCTCAGTGGGGCAACAGAATTTAACTTCCAGGGAATTGTTCAAAGCTGGCTGGACGACTCAGGGAGTTAGGCGTCTGGCTGCAGAGGCTGGGAGTTCAAATTCTCCCACTGTTGCATCTCAGAAGAGCCAGCCTGGGTGGCCTTGGGCCAGCTGCACAGTCCGAGAGCTGCCCCCTAGAGGAAAGGAAGGGGAAAGCACTTCTGTGTACTCTCTACTGAGAAAACCCTGAAAAGGTCACCTTAAGTCAAGTCATTATCATCATTATTAAAAAACACCAAGTACAGTAAATCAAAATTATAAAAACCTTGACTAGTATTATATAACAGATACACGTTTGAACCAAAAAACTCAGTATCTGTAAAATATCGGCGCAGTATGTATGCGAATACTGCCAGGTTTTTTTGAGCTCAGATGGTGGTGCGATTTCTGAGATCTGCAACTGCTTATAACACTGTGTGCAGTTTCTTGATATGGTTCCCAAAGCCCCAATGACAACGGGGAACCACGGAAGGGTGTTTCTTCCAGAGGCAAGATGTTTCGATGGCCAGGTCTCGGTACTTGGTTAGTTTTTCCCATTCTTTATTTTCAACTCTGCCGTCCCCTGGAATTGCAACGTCAATGATTCGGACATTTCTTCCTTCTACCACTACTCTGTCTGGTGTGTTGTGTTCAAGGTGTCTATCCGTTTGGATCTGGAAATCCCACAATATCTTGACTTCCTCATTTGCTGACACCTTCTCTACCTGATGTTCCCACAAGTTTTTGCAGTCTGGCGAGTTATATGTTTTTGCCACTCTATCATGTCTAACTTTGTAATCTGTTTGTGCAATCTTTGGACATTTGCAGATGAGGTGTGACACAGTTTCGTCGTTTTCTCGACAGAGTCGACATTTGCTCTTCGCACTAATTCCTTGGATCTTACCTTTCATCATGTTGGTTTGGCGCACTTGTACTTATGCAGCAAAAATCAGGCCTTCGGTTTCTTTCTTAAGGGTCCCCAGTTGCTGTTGAAAAATACCAGACACAGTAAATCAAAATTATAAAAACATTGACCGGTGTTATGTAAGAGATACAAGTTTTAACCAAAAACCTAAGTACTGTATCTGTTAAATATTGGCACAGTACGTATGCTGTTCCTAATATTGCCACCACCACCACCACCATCACCACCACCACCACCACCACCACCACCACCACCATCATCATCATCATCATCATCATCATCATCATCATCATCATCATCATCATCATCATCATCATTATTATTATTATTATTATTATTATTATTATTATTATTATTATTATTATTATTATTATTACAGGTCCGTTTTGTGCATTGATAGAGACAATGCAAAAAAAAGGGGGGGGTGAAGCAAAAACACTCCAGGGATTTAACGGCCACGTCACTGGGGATTAAATCACCTGGCAAACAGAACACAGAGAGAAAGAGGGGGAGAGAGAAGATCTGTCTGAGAACCCATTTTTTAATTCCCGGTTATATAAAAACCAATCATTTACTGTTTGCACAGCCTTCCTCTCCATCGCTCTGTATTTCCTGTCCCCTCCTGAGAACCGCATACTGTCAGCAGAAATGTAATTCCTTTAATGAGCGTGCAGGGATACATCGGCTTGATGTGGGAGGTGGGGGTCACGAGGGGTCAAACTCTAAGGCAAAGACACAGAGGCATCATCCTTTTATAGGACAAGACTCAGACGTTCAAGGCTCTTTTTTTGTATAGGTGTGTGCGCAAACACACATCATGGAGGAGGAGATTTCTCTTTCTCCAAAAGGACTTCTCCACAAATGAAAAACAAGGAAAAGGGGGAAGAAAGCTAGACCATGCTGTTTTTGTGAGGCTCTAGGCTTGAAAAGCAGGCGACCGACGGCCACCCATCTGGACGGGTGTGTTCGTGGCCAGCCTAGTCCAGACTGCCTTTTGTGTGAAAGCCGCTTTGCCGTTTCCGGACGGCAGCTTTGGCTGCCGCACGGCGGTGAGAGATCAGGTGCTTTGCATGGTTATGTAAGTTTAGGAAAGGGAGGAGAGTTTGAGCCGGCCGCTGAAGGATGCAAAATGCCAAACCCCGAATGACCCAGCCTTGTTGGATTTGAATCTATATCCTGGAATGCAGAATCTTTGCAAAACTCGGCTGAAACAGCTGCGATGGACAAGCAGTCGAGAAATGTTGGAGGTGCCCAAGATCTGGTGCGGAGCGGGCTTTCCACCCCTCTCATTCAGACTCCGAAGCGTTCATTGGCTCTGAGATGCACAATTTCAGAAACAGCAAGGAGCAAATAGGGGGGTTTGAGAACCCATGAATTGTTTACAAGCTCACCAACAAATATAAGGTCAGACGAAGAAAAAGTGCCTTTTTTGGCCTACAAAACAGAGGGAAAATCCACACGGTCCTTGCACATGATCCAACCGTAAGGGTGGGCAGGAGCTTGGTTAGACCACAGTCACACAAAGCAGCGAGCTTTCCACTCCGCCGAAGTCTTCGTCAGGCTGTCTTTTCCAATCATGTTAAACAAAGATTCCCCGGTCGCCCGGCTGCTGACCCCTTGGGAACGTATCTCAAAACACATGGTTCTCAGAGCCCCAGACGAACCCCATATTGGAGAGGTTGGAATAAAATTTAGTCCCTGCATACGGTAAGCCAATTTCAGCCCGATGGAAGAGTCTGATCTAGTGTTTGAAGGAAGAGGCAGTCCTCAGTTTGCAGTCCCGCTTGTGTGATACTAAATATCCATGGTTGTCAATAATCCCCTGGTTTGTTGTTCTTTAGTCATTAAGTCATGTCCGACTCTTTGTGACCCCATGGAGCAGAGCACGCCAGGCCCTCCTGTCTTCCACGGCCTCCCGGAGTTGGGTCAAATTCATGTCGGTCGCTTCGATGACCCTGTCCAACCATCTCGTCCTCTGCCGTCCCCGTCGCCTCTTGCCTTCACTCTTTCCCAACATCAGGTCTTTTCCAGGGAGCCCTGGTCAGCCACAGTATTTTCTGGACTACAAAGACCAGAATCCCCAACTTACATGCCCACTGCCTGAGGCTGGGGGGGGGGGGTCTGAATGTTCTAGTAACATTTCCTAACTGTGAATCAGAGCCACTATAAATGATCTCTGGTTCACCCTCAAAACGGTCTCTTCTGGATCAACTTCGAAGCTTCTCAACCAGGCTTAGTTCGAGGGTCTCGGAGTGACGTGGAGACTTTTTTTCTCCTACCTTGATGGGGTCAGTGGGTGGGTGGGTGGGTCTTTCCTTGAGCCGGCCACTAGCCCACTCGCCTGCCTTGCCTAGCCATCATCTGCCAGTCACTTCATCTCTGTTTTGTTTTAAGTTTACAGAGTATGATTCCAGCTCCTCTCCGGCCTAATCGATATGTCTATTTATTTGCAGAAGTAATATTCCACCGCTTCACCTGTAGCCACAATGGTGGCTCTGGCTTACATTAAACATAGATCAATAAAAGAAACAGCAACAAAAGTCCATTAAAATGGCAGAAAAGGGAAAAGCAAAGAGAGAGAGAGGACCAAAAAAACTCCTTACACCTCACTGAAGAAAAAAAAAATCTCCAGGATTTTAAATCATGACAGAACAAGAAAAAATTCACCTGTTGTTTTTGTTGTTGTTGTCCTTCCTTTGTGCTGTCAAGCGACCTTGGAAATATCCTATCCTAAACAGCCCTGTTTGGTTCATGCAAACTCCAGGCCATGACTTCATTTACTGGATCAATCCATCTCATGTTTGGTCCTCCTCTTTTCCTGCTGCCTTCAGTTTTTCCCAACATTCCTGTCTTCTCATGATGTGCCCAAAGTAGGACAGCTTCAGTTTTGTCATTTTGAGTGAGTTTGGCTTCATCAGTTTCCCGGTATTTATTTGTTTTATTTATTTCAGTAAACATGTCTTAAGGAGAAAATTCCACAATGTAGGTGTCATCATTTAAAAAAATCAACCACCACCATCTTATCCTCTCTCTGTTTCATCTTGTGATGGGATGCAGAACCTGGTGTCTCCTCTAATGGAAATGAATAACTGTGCATTTAATGCGGAGTTCCTGGTGGGGTAGCCGCTGTGGTTGAGTCTAGAGTAGTGGTTCCCAACCTTTGATCCCCAGATGTTCTTGGACTCCAACTCCCAGAAATCCTGGCCAGCACCGCTCATGGATGAAGACCTCTGGGAGTTTTAGTCCAAGAACACCCAGGTTGTCCACGGTTGGGAACCACTGCAGTACGAGCAAGTACTACTTCTCCTAATCTCATTCAGGAAATCTCCCAGGGCAGATTCAGTAAAGCCACGGAAGTTCTTCCCAGCTTACACTTTCTGACCTAGATCTGTTTTTGGAAGCAGACAGCTGCTTCAGAAGAGCTTAGGTCCCTTAAAATAGTTGTTCTACTTGTTGTTTAGTCGTTAAGTCGTGTCCGACTCTTCGTGACCCCATGGACCAGAGCATGCCAGGCCCTCCTGCCTTCTACTGCCTCCCGGAGTTGGGTCAAATTCATGTTGGTTGCTTATATGACCCTGTCCAGCCATCTTCTCCTCTGTCGTCCCCTTCTCCTCTTGCCTTCACACTTTCCTAACATCAAGGTCTTTTCCAGGGAGTCTTCTCTTCTCATAAGAGGGCCAAAGTACTGGAGCCTCAGCTTCAGGATCTGTCCTTCCAGTGAGCACTCAGGCTTGATTTCCTTCAAAATGGATAGGTTTCTTCTCCTTGCAGTCCAAGGGACTCTCAAGAGCCTCCTCCATCACCACAATTCAAAAGCATCCATTCTTCGTCAGTCAGCCTTCTTTATGGTCCAGCTCTCACTTCCATACATCGCTTACTGGTACTTCAAATAGTAGACAACTTCAAATATAAACACTGTCTTTTAATAGCTGCTGGAACAGAGGACTGGAAAGCAGGGCACACGGCCACCCTCGACCTATGTAGATGTTTCTCTGAGAAAGCATGAACAACAGCTATGAACAAAAAGAAGGTAGGGGAAGGAGAGAGAGAGAGAGAATGAACGAACGAATGAACAAATAGAGTTGAAAGAAATCTAAAGGCCATCTAGTCCAACCCCAGCGTAGCCAGTTTCATGAAATTGCTCTGGTTCTCTGGATTTCGAAGCAGGAAGGCAAAGCCTTGGCATCCACCCCTACTCATATCCAGCTACTGCTGGGGCTCACTGTCTCAACATGAGATGGTGTTGGGGTGTCTCATTCCAAATGCCGCAAGGACCCGGCAAGGACCTTTCCCCAGTTCTCACGTTTTAGCCCAGATCTCTCAGGAAATGAGCTCCCGTTAATCGGACGACCTTCATGGGTGGGGGTCATGGGCCATGGTGAGGACACGGATCGACTTGGTTTCTTAGCCCCCAACCACGCCACACCTTTGCGCTCCAACAGCTGTCAGTGGAAGGATTTCTTGACTGGACAGGACGAGGAGTTGAAGCCCCATGAAGGCGGAGGAGAAAGACCTAAAAATCAATCCGCCAATATATTCAGGAGGAATCCAAAGTGCTTGGAATAAAGCAGAGGCTCCGAGACCACCATGCCACATCGTTCAGACTTCTCGGCTATAAAACTGCTCTCTTAATGCATCAAATAAATACTGTATAGGGAGGGAAGAAGGAAAGGCAGCCTGCCTTGACTCCATTCCAGAGGCATCCTTTATTTATTTAAGCCCCATTAAGGCCCACCCTATAATTTGGATTATACAATATCTGGATAAGTAGCCTCTTATCTATGGGCCTCCAACCTAATTTATCCCAGAGATAAATATCCTTTGGACAGAGCAAAATAAATGCAGCCAGAGAGAGCAAAAAGAAAGGGAAAAAAGCCACATAAAGCTTCATTGTGGGACCCAGAACAGATTCTGAACAAAGATGATGCTAGACACACACACACACACACACACACACACACACACAGAGAGAGAGAGAGAGAGAGAGAGAGAGAGAAACCCACAACACCAAGTGACCCATGCTAATGCCTCCTTGATTTTCATTTATAATCATAGCTTCTCACTCCCAGCCTTCCAGTTTTTGAAGAAGGATAGAATAATAGATGTACTGCTTTTTAGAGCCACATAATGAGTTGTCTAAAATGAAAACTTTCTGTACCTAAACCGCTGGGAAAAAGAGGAAAGTGGCGGGTGGGAGAAGCCCTGCATCTTAGAGTAATTCAAGAAACAGTCATTAGCAATGGGTGTGTTCATTCCCTTCCTATAGCAAATTTTTGCACCATGTAAATTTTAGTGCAGGGGGTCAGAATGCCATTCCCCCTACGCTCAGTACGGCTAGTCTTTCATATGAGCAGGTGGATTCGAGGGTCTTATAGGTAGGGATGTTGGCAAACGTTTGGGAGTCCCTATGAACAGCAACCCTTTCTGCCCTTGAAAAAGGGGGGAGTGATGGGTGGGTTCCGAGTCGCGAATCAAGTCCACTCCAAATCATTGAAAAAGAAAAAACCCAAACCAAGGTCAAGTCACGTGATGGGTGTGACTTAATTCTGACTTGACAGCAAGTCCTGTGTCTTGGGTCCTGCTGATAGGCGCCTTTCAACTCAATTATTCTATGATTCGAGGTGGATGAAAACATGGAATATGTATCAGAAAAATACCATGGGCCCACCTCCAATGGCAAACATTTTCAGTTCATTTATGTACATCTGGAAAACAGAAAAAAATGCCTCTCTGGAGTCACGCCATTGGCCCATCTTGCTGACTCTTGAACCCCAGCTATGCTAATGGTGGAATTCTGGGAGTTGTAGTTTAAAAGCGGGGGGGGGGGGTGACTTTTCCTTCTGCAATGGGTGACTCCAGGGGTGGATGGAGGTCAGGCCCACGGGGTCCTTTGGCGTTCCATTTGAGTCAAAATCCTGAGATCCACCAGGAAGGAACCTGAAAGACAAGGTTTTCCACAATAGCATTTGCATCCCTAGAAATTGCTTGGAATAGAAGGTCCGTAGAAGCCCGGCCTTTTTGTCACCTTTAACTTTTTATTGGGGTGAAATATTTTAGGACATCACCAGCTACATTTCCTCCCGGCAAAGCACATTCCTGCATTGGAAGGGCTGGCAGGACACAAGGCTCCTCTGGGGGGGGGGGCCTTCATTTTCTTAGGACTTTAAAACTGCCGAGCCGGAAGGGATCCTGTGGGATCATCTAGTCCAACCCCTGTCAAGGAGGCCCCCTGGGGGAATAGAGCGCCCAACTTCTGGCTCTGCAGCCAGAGACCTAAACCACGGAGCTATCCAGCAATGATACTGCATATTCACTGAAGTCTGACTGAAAGGTAAGGGGACACTGTTGTTGCCTGTCCACTTTGATACTGATTGCCTGATACAGATCCCCCATTGCCAGTTCTCCCTGCTCCAAAGAAATGCATTACAATTCTGGCTGGCTGGCTGGCTGGCTGGCTGGCTGGCTGGCTGGCTGGCTGGCTGGCTGGCTGGCTGGCTGGCTGGCTGGCTGGCTGGCTGGCTGGCTGGCTGGCTGGTTGGTTGGTTGGTTGGTTGGTTGGTTGGTTGGTTGGTTCGTTCGTTCGTTCGTTCGTTCGTTCATTCATTCATTCGCTTTATTTGCTGCCCCATTAGTGCAACACACTATTCTGGGCCATTCACAACAAATAAAATAACCAGACGTATAACAGCAAATGACAAAAAGCAGAAAACCATCAAAAACACCAATGGTACAAGTTAATCTATGGGAGCACCTTCAGAGACGTGACATCAACCAGTGTGGTTATGGAAGGCCCCCATCCTGAAAAGCAGTATTTTGAGCTGCCTTCTCAACGTGAGCAGGGAGGGGGCCAGGTATAGCTTCACCGGCAGCTGATTCCACTGCGTCCATGCTGTCACGAAGAAGGCCCGGCTCCTCATCGAAGACCTCTGGTCCTCCTCTGGAGGGGCAACACAGAGGAGCATCATTGCTGGGAGGATCTGGTGGGTTGGACAGAGGACAAGGAGTCTGTTTCAAAACCCTGGACAGGGGAGCGTCAACATCTTGAACCCGATCCAGGACACCGTGGGTAACTTGGGAAGGTGATTATGAACATACCTTCTGATTCTTCCTCTGTCTATATCACAACTTTATGCAGATCAGCACCTTTTATATCCTTCTGGGCAAAATGCACAGAAAGCTCTCCTCCTCTTCTGTAACTCATAGGATGTTCCTTTTGCCTCCATTAATACACAGGGCTTTTTAAATTATTTTTTATTTTTTATTATTTTATTTTTGACTTTCTAACCCTTTTTGTCTCTTCTGAAACCTGGGTTTGCTCGTCTTCTAGGTGGCCCAGAAGCTTCTTGGGGTGTTTTTCTGGCAACAGACCTAACACAATTAACAAGTTTTGCAAGCATTGCACAGAAAAACATCCCTGGTGATGCCGGGTGAGGGAATATTCTGGCAGAAATTATACTTTCCCAATTTTTGCAAACACACACAGAGATTTCCCATTCCCTTTCAAGGCGGAGCAGTGGACTGGGGTTTGCTCGCCACCTACTGGGCGACCCTTGTTACTGCTTTCAGAACTTTTGGATGAAAAGCTGCAATAAGAGGCCCACGGTCAGGTGCTCTTGAAACTACAACTCCCAGAATTCTACAGGCAGGGCTTGTGGAATTTTGGGGATTGTAGTCCAAAAGTACAAATTGGCACCTAATTTCTAATCTCCTTAACCAGCAAAATGTTTCATGGCATCTTCAATACCAAAAGATTTTTTATCGTATGAATTGCCCGGTTCCTCTACAGCTAAAACGGATGCTGTAATAAATCTGTGAATTGCAAAGGCACCAGGAGATTCCATGTTGTTTCATCTGCAAGGGAGTAACACAAATACCCCCCCTCCCAAAAATAAACCCCTTAACACACTTTCTTCTGGGAGCAACCAATCCATATTGATACTCTGTTGGAAGGATGAATCTACTGGGAGCAACAAACACGTATCCCACTGTTGCAGAGTTCTGAATTTCTGGTTAAATTCCTGTAGCTGATGGGCAGGGATTCACAGAGCAGAATGGCTTTAAGTTCTCCAGAATAGAGCACCTCTTTGTCTTATTAAGCTGGCTCTTACAGTTTCCATAATTCGCTCCTGAGACATTAGTCAGAGAAAAAAATAAATGTTTTACTGTATTTACTTACAATTGAGCAGATTTAACAGCAAACCAACAAAGAAGACTGCTTTCGACAACAGATTTCTACAGACAACGGGGCGGGAGGGGAAGCACTGAGCAGAGAAGTGGGTCTCTCTTTGAATTCAGAGGGAGGGAAGGAACAATTGGCTAGTGCTGGACAGATTGACAATCATCCCAACCCAGAAAGGTCTCTTCCACTTACTCTGCTAAAGGCAGCATGCAAGATTGGGGGGGGAAATCCAACAATCAACAATCAGTGTAGACCTCACCTCTCAATAATTAATGTCTGGCTTCTCAGCAAATCCCCACTCGTCCATCTGATAAACTACAGTGGTGCCTCACTTATTGATTGCCTCGTTAAATGACGAAACCACTTGACGCTGAAGTTTTTGCAATCGCTTTTGCGATCGCAAAATGATGTTCCTATGGGAACATGTGCTTAACGATGATCGGTTCCCTGCTTCGGGAACCGATTTTTCACTAAACGACGGTTTTGAAACAGCTGATCGGCGGTTCTAAAATGGCCGCCCGCTGTGCAAAATGGCTACCCGCTGTGTTTTCAGGACGGATTCCCCGCTTTACAGGCAGCAAAAATGGCCGCCCCTATGGAGGATCTTCGCTGTACGGTGAGTTTTCAGCTCACTGGAACGCATTGAACCGGTCTCAATGCATTTCAATGGGCTTTTTCGTTTCACAAGACGATGTTTTCGTAAGAAAGCGATTTTTGCGGAATGAATTAACATCGTCTTGCGAGGCACCACTGTATTCTGAAAAAGAAGTTAGGCTCGCTTTGTTACACTTCTCTTACCTGCAAAGTAATGTACTGTATGCCTGAACCAAGCCTCTGAAAGGAAAGTTGGCCCTTTTCAGAGAAGGGTCTCCAGATTTCCTTCGGCGTCCCATCCGTGTCTTCACCAGCAGTAATTCTGATGCTCCAGGAGCCTGGACGAACACATTTCATTTTTGCAATGACCCCTCCAAATATTCCCCTGCCAGCATGGCACTGTCCACGTAACTTTCCAAGGCTACAGACCGATGCATGGGAGAAATCCTTGGCCGAAGATACTAGTCCATAAGGAAAATTCCAAAAGGCACGGTTAAGACCAACGCAATACAGACAACATTTGAGAGAAGCTTATAAGATCTGCGGGTCATCAGGCAGGCGGGTGAGATAAGCAGAGAGGAGAAGGGCCGAAGGCTGGCTTGATGTTGAAAGCAAAACTGTACCAATGTGGGTTGTGTGATTTTTAGACTATGACTCCCAGAATTCCCCCAATAGCTCCCCTGCCTGGGGAACTTGGGAACTGCAGTCCCTGAAACACAAAGCAACACACCTGTAGTTGAATTCATGAAATGTGAACAGAGTCTGAAGATGGAAGAGAGGAGCACAGGTACAGTGAATCCAGGGCTCACAGAGTGCCAGGACTTGTTGACTAACAGGATGGCTGACGTCTCCTGACATCCTCCTTAGGACTTTCCCTCTATTCTGATCTGCAATCATCACAACAGAAGGCATGGGGTAGGATTTTTCCAACCCACAGTACGTTTTTGTGAGCCATCCCTGTTGCAACGCAAAACATTTTCAGGTGGCTCGAAGAGACCATTAAGAACCATTGGCTTGACAAAACACACCCCTCCTGGTGCAGATGAGAACTCCTTGAATATCCTTTTGCAATACAGCTCGATCCAGGTTCATGCAGGGCCAGGCTGCCACGGAGGCAGAACCACAGAACCTGGTACTACTGGGTACCAGGTTCAGGTTATACCTGTGACCTTTGTGTAGAGACAAACAAACATGCCATGGCATTTTAGAACACAGAAAGTCCTGGCATTCCTTGAATTTGCCTCCAGTTTTTAAAGGAAACACTCAGGTCCTTGGGCAGGAAAAGAAAGGAAAAAAGTATCCAGAAATATAGCAGAGTTTGGTGTGATTATTACAATTATTGGCCATCATCCTATAGAGATTTTGCTTTGGAGGAAGTGAAGTTGTATAAATTGCATCCCCCAAATCACAGTTAATTATGAGGTGCTGGGCACACGTCTGCTCACACGCGTGGTAGTCTTCCAGCTCACAAGACCAGGTGCAGGATCTGCACCTTATTACAGTGGGGTCTTGACTTGAGAACTTAATCCGTATTGGAAGGCAGTTCTCAAGTCAAAAAGTCTGTAAGTCAAGTCTCCATTGACCTACAGTGCATTGAAAACCGATTAATCCCGTAACAGGCCGTTTTTTGTTCCATTTTGGTTTTTTTCTGGTCTGTAAGTCAATTCTCAGGCTGCAAGTCAAACCTAAATTTTGCGGCCAGAGAACTCTGTAACTCGAAAAGTCTGTAAGTCAAGCCGTCTGTAAGTCAAGGGTCCACTGTAATTTGCTGGGATTCACCACATTTTACATTGGAAGAAGTGTGATTTCACTTACTCCAGTCTTAAATCCCAGTAGGATTCTGTCTGTGGTTGTTTCTAAAGACGGAAATGTATGGAGGGTTATTGAACGGCTGGAGGGAAGAGAAACCCTCAAATAGAAACATGAGGAATTCTGGATTCCTTGTAACTAAGAATGATTCGATATTGATATCCAGGAAATGGTGAAGGACTGCACAGAACTCCAAACCCTAGGAATGCTGGCTGGGGAATTCTGGGAGTTACTGTACAGTCCAAACAAGTAACTTTTCTAATCCATGGCCTGAAGCTCTAACAATCACTTCAAAATTGCAGGGAAGTCACAAACGTGCACATGTTCAGAATGGCTTGCCCCCAGGAGCTATCTTGTTACCCTGAGAGGGATAAGAGCTGCCATTGAGCCCTCTCTCTGTCTGGGGTGACATCCCAGATTAATGGTACCGTGTCCTCCTTTGACTTCCATTTTCTTCTCCTCTCTTTTGCTCCCAGATAACAAGACTTACCGTATTTTTCCATGTATAAGACACCCCCATTTTTCAAATCCAAAATTAAGAAATCTAAGTGGGACTTAACAAGGGGGGGGGGAAAGGGATCAAAGCACTGCAGGATCACTTTGATCCCTGCCTTCCCCTCCACTTGTTTTTTTTTCTCTCCTTAGCTTACTTCCATGTATAAGATGACCCTCAATTTTTAGTCTAAAGATTTTAGACAAAAGTATAGTCTTATTCACAGGAAAAATACGGCATTTAATCGGCTGGCTGAGCTTTGGGCTGTTGTTTCTTCTCTGCTTGCATCAGGGGGTCCTTGTTGGTACGGAACAAAGAGAGTCACAAA
This sequence comes from Pogona vitticeps, assembly GCF_051106095.1. Taxonomy (NCBI): domain Eukaryota; kingdom Metazoa; phylum Chordata; class Lepidosauria; order Squamata; family Agamidae; genus Pogona; species Pogona vitticeps. The sequence continues at coordinate 262,044,238 of NC_135785.1, forward strand.
TCCTGCTGTGTCGGCTGCCCAGAGCTGTGGAGTGCCACGGGACGGGTGGCCTAGAAATTTAATAAATCAATCAAGTCATGATTTCAGCACCGAAATCAGAGGGGTTGCAGCCACAGGACCACTTTGCAAACCCTGTTGTGCAAAACGGACACTGCCAGCTTTGAGGAAGTCACTTTGCCAGCTCTCCCCTTGAGACTACCGCCATATCACAGCCCGTTTTCAGGGGGCCCCTTTCTAGCCGGGCCCCTTGCAGGCTGGGTTGCTTGGAGGTTGTCTTGCCGAGCAGGATTTTGCAGCAGTTTATAGACATGTGAAATGCTTTGCAGAGAATCCCGGAGCTCCTTCTTTCCTCAAGTCCAGACACGGAGAAGAGGAGGAGGCCAAGCTGAGAAAAACATTCCTTCCAGCTGCATTTTTTTTTGCAAAAGTTGGCAAAGTTGACTCAGCTGCCTCTGAGTCACGGCAGAAAGAGCTGTAAAGGAGGACGGGGTGGAGGACGACTCCCCGAATCCCCTACCAGCGTCGAGTCTTCTAGACCCGTGGTTCCCATCCTTGAATCCTCAGATGTTCTTGAACTACAACTCCCAGAAATCCTGCCTGGCACAGCTAGGGGTGAAGGTTTCTAAGAGTTTCAGTCCAAGAACATCGGGGGACCCCCGTTTGAGACCCACTGCCTTAGGACTGCTGGAAAGATGAACGAGTGGGTCCTAGAGGAAATCAAGCCTGAATTGTCTCTGGATGCACAAATTTTGACTCTGAAGCTCTCCTGCTTTGGGCGCATCATGAGAAAGCAGGATTTTTTTGGGGGGGGGAATAATGCTCCACAGAGTCCCTTACATTGCTCTGCAGTTCAAAGAATTTTATTATCATGCTGGGTAAGGTGGAAAGCGGCAGGAAAAGAGGAAGCCCACATGTGAGATGGATTGACTTTGTAAAATAGACCCCAGGTTTGAGTTTGCAAGAGCTGAGCAGGGCCCCCCACCCACCCGAGAACAGGATATAGCGCTCATTCAAACGGTTGCCATAAAGTTGGAGGTGGCTCGACAGCACATAACAACATCAACCCCCACATTTTTATTCCACCCTGACTTGAGACATAAATGTATTAAAATATATAGGTGACGTTGTTGAGGATATCACTGAATTTGGACGGTAAAATGTTCTCTTGCCCGACTCTTAAATGTGGTGCTGTAAGAAATGAGGCCAAAAAAAAAACCCTGACAGCTTTCCTAGCTTGGAAATATGACCCAGGGGAGGAGGCGGGGAGGGGTTAAATGGGGGAGGGGGTCCAACAGCTGGCCAAGAACTCCTCTAACCTCTGGATTTTCTTTAGCAGATGTTGCACTGCAAGATTCCTCTGGTGTTGCATCATGCCGGCTCCTGGAATTTTCTAGAAACCCATCCCTCTGACTCTGCAGAACCGTCCAGTCAAAATTGGCCACACAGAGCTGGAACGATGCTTGGTTTGCTAGAAGACACCCCCACCCCCCCGACACGTTTCCGCCTTGGACTTTTTCCCGTCTCTTTTTTTTTTAAAATCAGGAAAAAGAATTCAAAGGCAGCTATATTCAACCTTGGGTTTGCGGTTTTGGTGAGCCGTCCTCCCTGTGCTATTTCAAGAAGGGATCGGTCGAGTTTGGGGCGTATTTCAGGCCAGCCTCTGAAAAGATGGGACTGGGTTGGAACCGTTCTGGCTAACCCCTTCCACGGTTCTGACACGGCCCCTCCTGAGTGACACTCGCCATTTATCCAAAACTTTAACCTTGAAAGACATTTGATATGATTCCCTTACTGCAGAACTTAGGAAGTGTCCCTTTTGAGGAGGATTAGAAGACCCAAAATCCCCCAGCCAAAATAGCTGCTGGGAGTTGTAGTGTAAAAATATTGCATTAAAGACACTGCTCTAGACTATGGAACTCCCTGCCACTATATGTTCTTCCAGTAGCACACAAAGACTTTTTAGTTCAGGCGAATGTTTAGAAACTGATCGATGGATGGGTTTGCTTGTTTCGTTGTTTTATTGCACATACAGAGATTTTTTGAAAGTGTAATTTTATCCCATTTTAATATCAGAATCAATTTATTTGAGTTTTTCCTCTGCATAATACCTGGCTGGATAGTTCAGTGAGTTAGGCAACTGGCTGTGGAGCCAGAGGTTGGGAGTTTGATTCCCCCCCTCCCCCCGGGCCTCTCAGGACTAAAACCAGCCTGTGTAGCCTTGAGCAAGCTGCACATGGTCCCAGAGCACCCCAGAAGCAGGAAGGGAAGGGGGAACCACTTCTGGGTTGTCTCTACCTGGGAAACCCTGACAAGGGGCCTCCATAAGTCAGAATAGACTTGAGAGCATATGATGATGGTGGTTTAGAATATGTTACTTTTTAGTTTCCTGGCAAATAGAAGGGGAAGATATGGAGGGAGTGACAGATTTTACTTTCCTGGGCTCCTTGATCACTGCAGAAGCCACGAAATTAAAAGACTCCTGCTTTCTGGGAGGAAAGCAATGACAAACCTTGACAGCATCTTAAAAAGCAGAGGCATCACCTTGCTGACAAAGGTCCGCATAGTCAAAGCTATGGTTTTTCCAGTAGTGATGTATGGAAGTGAGAGCTGGACCATAAAGAAAGCAGACCGCCGAAGAATTGATGCCTTTGAATTGTGGTGCTGGAGGAGGCTCTTGAGAATCCCCTGGACTGCAAGGAGATCAATCCTGTCCATTCTGAAGGAAATCAACCGTGAGTGCTCCCTGGAAGGACAGATCCTTAAGCTGAGGCTCCAATACTTTGGCCATCTGATGAGACGAGAAGACTCCCTGGAAAAGCCCCTGATGTTAGGAAAGTGTGAGGGCAAGAGGAGACGGGGACGACAGAGGACGAGGTGTTTGGACAGGGTCATCGAAGCGACCGACATGAATTTGGTACCAAACTCCGGGAGCCAGTGGAAGACAGGAGGGCCTGGCGTGCTCTGGTTCATGGGGTCACGAAGAGTTGGACACGACTTAACGACTAAATAACAACAAAATGTTTTAATTGCACTGTTTATTAATTGTACCGGAAGGTTGGGATAAACATTGTGATTCATTGAATAAATGTGAGTTTTGCGTGCGAGGTCGTTTTAAAGCATGGGCACCTATTTTCACCCATCCGTACCTGGCCTCAGAGCTCCGTGACCTGTCATGAAACTGGCTGTGTGTGCTGTTAAGATGCCGCAGTCGATCAAAATGCACATATCCACGGGCTCTCTGTCCTGCCTCTCCCTTGTTCCTGCCTTTTTGGAACACCATTGCTCGGCCTGTGATACCACATGGAGTAAGACAGGGGTTCAGAGCACCAGCACGGCAACTTACGTACCTCCTGCTTGCACCGATGCTCTGTCGCGCTGGGGGCAACCCCTGGATAAAACCAGACCAGACCTTGCCTGCGACATCCTCTGCGCCATCACAAGGAGCCACCAACCGTTTTTCTTTCCAATCTGATTCAAGACTTCCCGGCACAATAAAATACAGATGAAGCACATCCTCTGAGCATGTGCGGATTCCCTTGGTGTCAGGAGAAACAGTCCGAATTGCTGGATTCAGACCCCAAAAAAGGTGGTTCTTCAGTAAACCCTTCATCAAGACTTCACACTCTATTCATCGTTAAACTCCACAAAGATTTTGCCAAAACTCTGTCTACCGACCAGCCTAGCAGAACTGCCACAAAAGGCCTGCTAATCGAGACACAAACGCTGTCACATGCTATTATTCCTGACACATTTGTCTTTGTTCCCGTCTCGTTTGAGGGAAATGATCTTTCCAACGAGATGGCGCGGTCCCATCTGTTCACCCTCTGATCAGAGAGGCAAAGTAAAAGAGACCTATTTTAATCGTCTGGAATCCCGTGGGACTGTAGTCCTTTCTGCACTACGACTAAAGGGTGAATAATTTAATTATAATTCAATGACTAGAATTGAAAAGGGAGAATTGTAAGTGTGGAAAGCCTGTAACCGTGATAGAGACGGAGGAATAGATACCCAGTTTGGCCCAGCCATCCTGTCCACTCATCTCTTTCCCAAGTAACCCCTTGCGGAGGTGCAAAATCCCCAAATAAAGCTTCACTTCCTACATCTTCTTGAAAGTTAGACTATTTGTTCATTCGTTTGTTCACTGACTGTTATTCGTAGTTCATCTTTCTACCAACAAGGGGACTCAAAGCAGTTTTCTTCTCGTTAAAGTATGGAAGCTTCTCAGGGTTCCTCATGAGGGCTGATGAGGGCTAGCATATCCTTCTGCACCAACGCAAGCAGTAGGGACTTCCGTAACCAGCATAGCCCTCTTTCTCCTGCTCTATCTTTAAATGGATTTCCTGAAGCAACCCTCAAAATGAAATGCTGACTCTTATTTTCGAATACAGGCTTCTTGGGGGGGTCTTTATTCCCATTGAATAGCTGTACACCCAGCTAGCATTGACACAAAATATTTTCAACCATAGGCGATGCGGGAAATCTGGGGATGCGGGAAATCTGGGGTTAGAGGATAGTTGCTGGTAACTATAAGCTGCTAAGACCCTTCCTGAAGGCCTCCGCGAGGGAGAGCCGACCGCCACCGCTCTCGATGACGATTTCCATTCCTCCTAACCTTAGTGGACGTTCCTATGTTTCTGCAGTATCTGTGCAAGCGTGTCCGAGTTACGGAGAACTTAGGAAAACTGTCCCTTTTTTTCTGTCCCTGGACTTTAATCGTTTTTAACAGTCTGACAACTTTATAATGGTAACACTAGAAGGAGAGAGGTGGAGACTGGAGAAGCCTTGGGAAAAAGAGGTTGCAAGGATATTAACGAATCTAAAGCAAAATCCAGCAATTCTTTCTCCATAAATATCGCTGTTAAAAGGCACAGAGAAACCCATCTCTGTTGATGTGGAGTCTGCTAGTTTCTCTTAGGGTAGCTGCCTTCTCTCTCCCACTCCTTGCTCCCTCCCTCTCCCCCCCCCACAGAGTTGTGTAACTCATATGTGCTACTAGACACACACAGCCACTCCTCTTTGCTCAGAGAACATCTTAGCTGGAAACATCGGATTGGCTCTGGGTGTCTCGTCTCTGGTTAAGACCAGCCCCAGCACCTCTTGCCATCTTTCCAGACATTCAGAATTGTCCCTGGAACATACAATGAGAGGATGGGTGGGCGGGTGTTTTTTTTTTAAGGACTGCCTGAAAACCAGAGTTTTTAAATGTTGGGTTTTTTGCTTTACAAACTCCGAGCATCACCAGCCCGTAGGGCCAGCCACCCCCAAAAAGCAACATTCACAAATCCTGATGAAAATTCTTTCCCGTTTTTGAAAACAAGCTGTGTATTTGTTTCATTTCACAAAGGCCTGCCATTGACCAGCCCAAAAAATTGGGTGGGGGGTGGTGGAGAGAGTGGAGAAATTCATGACGAAGGCGTTTTAGGAAGGATTTCCCCACATAAGAGAGTTATTAGTAGTATAACCAACACTGCACGATTTCTGTGTCTTTAAGCCAAAAGATTAGAAAGGCTTTTTACCATCAAGTCTTCATCTCCTGCCAACCTAGCCGTTCGCAAGCATGTAAAAAATGCATGTTGATAAACAGGTACCACCTCGGTGGGAAAGTCACAGCATTCCATATCTAGTTGTGCTGGCCACGTGACCACAGAAACGGTCTTCGGACAAACGCTGGCTCTACTGCTTGGAGACGGGGATGAGACCGCGCTCTAGAGTCAGACACGACTGGACTCAATGTCAAGGGGAACCTTACTTTCATCATGAAGGAGACCGCGAGTTTTCAAAGTTTGTGCCAGTGGAGCAAAAGCTCTGGCGGGCAGCACCCACGTCGTTCAAGCTTGGAACAAGGTCCCCAGGGCACAGGCCACGTTTGCCCCCCCCCCGAAGGGGGACAAAGCTAGCTTATATGGAAGGTTTGAACGCCAGAAGAGTTTCAGCTGTCAGGAACACATTGGCTGCAGCCACTATAAACATGATGATGGTGTAAAATAACAGTGAATCTTTTGCTTTCGCAACCTCGCATGCAGCCTTTAGTAGGTTTCACTGGTAGGAGCCATCTCTCCAGCACTAAGCAATTGTTCCTTCCCTGCCTCTGAATTCAAAGAGAGCCCCATCTCTGTGGTCCGTTCTTTTTCCCTCTCTAGAGTCTATCAAAGTCTGTTGTTGAAAGCAGTCGTGTTTGTCAGTTTGCTGTCTGATCTGTTCAATTGTAAGTAATTTTATATTCTTTCTCCAACTAATATCTCAGGGTGCGTTATTGAGACTGTAAGTGCCCGTTAATGAGAAAAAGGGGATGGATTAATCTATGGAGCTTGGAGCTATCCTGCTCTGTGAATCCCTGTACGACTGCTGGACAACTAGAAGAATTAGAAATCCAAAACTCCGCAACAGAATCTATATGAGCCCAATGACTGTCCACACCTATGACATGATGGGTCTTCAAGGTCGCTTAGGGTCACTAAGTCATCGAGCATCCCATTCTGTGAGATTTCGGAGCCAAAAAAAGGAAACCTATGGGGGGGGGGGCTTCCTTGTCATGTCATAGGACCGGATCCTTCAGGAACAACTGAAAAAGATTGTGTGCCTGAGAGGATAGGGCCCCTATGATGCCTTTAAAAGCTGATGTGTGAATTCCACCGTTGTTACCATCAGGGTGCAAGGTCAGGAAAATGACAAGGGCATTTCTGCACATCTTCCCAAGCATGGAACCCAGAATCTAGGGGGGCGAGGACCGGACACTAAGGAGTGAGCAATGCCTGATCTGTGTCATCCAAGCTGGAATCGTACCGGGAGATGCAGTTTCAGAATTACATCGTCTTACACCTGGCAGCGCTGGAGGAATTTTCTCCAGGCTATGAAGACGATTAGATGGAGCTCCTGTCGTTTTATGAATTGTCTTCCGCATGGTTGGACCAGTGAGATCATCACTGAGATGTGAGCTTGTGTAAGCCAGCCGGAGAAGCACAGCCGGGTCAGACCTTCCCTCGATCACACGGGGAACCATTTTCATTTCACCTTTCCTAACCTAGCCGTCTCTAGGGATCCCCATAAGTAGATGGGAGTTGTGATCCAACTCACCCGGAGGGTACACTTGGGGGACCTCTTGGGATCTATCCGCCAAAGCCAGACTCATTTGCATGTTCACGCCAACGTAGAACGGAGCTTCTCCCAGGCGAATAAATATCCTTGGACTACGAGTCCCAGAAGTCTTGCCCTGCCACTAGGTCTTCTGGGAGTTGTAGTTCAAGAATGTTATGAGGCTCAGGTTTTGGAACTGCGGCTCAGTTTGCATCTGAAGTATGCTTCCAAGGCCAGGGGAAGAGAAGCCTGGATAGTCTAGTGGTTTAGGCATCTGGCCGCGGAGCCAGAGGTTAGGGGTTCGATTCTCCCCTGGGTCTATGAGGAGAACCAGCCTGAGTGGCCTTGGGCCAGCTGCACCATCGTCCCCTGGGCACCCCTGGAAGAAAGGAAGGAAGGAAGAGGGAACCCCTTATGGGTCTCCTCCACCTACAAAACCCTAAAAAAGGGTCACCCTAAGCCAGAATTGACCTGATGACATATGAAGATAATGATAATGATTTGTAATATGTTGCTTTCTAATTCTACCATGCAGCTTGCCCAAAGCCACTTAGGCTGGCTCTACTCACAGGAGGCACAGTTGGGAATCGAACTCCCAACCCTAAGCTTCTGAGCGAGCCAGCCACAAATTACTGGCACTTTTGCAGCGGATCCATTTTTTTTTTAAATCAGCACTTAATTTTGCAAAAGGGGGCAAGGAAGCTGAACATCAGAAACACTGCAAACAACGCTATTTCTTCCAGTTTGGCTGGGATTATTCCTATCCTTCTAAGCAGAAGTTGGGAAAGTTATAGTTTATGAATGGCCACTTCCAGAAACCAATGGGAAATACCGTCAATATACAACTTTTTCAAGTTCTGTGTTCCACAGGAAATCAGTGTTCTGCCCCCCCCCCGTCCTGCCCTGGCGTGGGAAAGAGATGCTTCTTCTTCTTCTGTACTCCCCTTCCCCTTGGCCTGCTTCAGATTTTCCAGCGTGGCAGTGGAGGTTTGGGGAGGGGAGGGAAGGGAAGGGAAAACGCAGCATGGCTAAAAGAAAGCCACGCCTGGCGTCCTTCGTATTTCTCAGATTTCAAGTTATTGCGGCAGAAAATGGGCTGAGCAGGTTTAAAGAAGCAGTCCTGCTCTCTGGCACAGAGCGAAGGATTTAAAAGCACACTTTAAACTAAGGCGGCGGGGGTGGGGGGGGTAAGAGACGAAAACCTTCTGGAAATTTTGAAGCCATAGAAAATAATTTTGGGAAAACAATGGGAAAAAGAATGTTCCTTCCCCCCACCCCCCAATTTTTCCAGTTTTTTTTTTCCTGGCCGTCCCGTCTATACCCAAATGTCACCTTTATATTGGTTGGTTGGTTGGTTGGTTGGTTGGTTGGTTGGTTGGTTGGTTGGTTGGTTGGTTGGTTGGTTGGTTGGTTGGTTGGTTGGTTGGTTGGTTGGTTGGTTGGTTGGTTGGTTGGCTGGCTGGCTGGCTGGCTGGCTGGCTGGCTGGCTGGCTGGCTGGCTGGCTGGCTGAGCACCCCATTTGTTCCAAATCAGTATTCAGTTTTACAAACAGTTAAAACAAATTACTCAGAGCGATAAACATGACATACAAGATAAATAACAAAAGCATAGTCTTTTTAAAAAGACTATGCTTTTCTTACTTATCTTGTACGTTATGTTTTTAATGAAAAAATTCATTTTAAAAAAAACATGGGAGACGCCATCAGGTCAGGATGTTGGTTCATTTCGTTCTTTACCCTTCCTTGAAACAGATTTCCGGGGATTAAGTGCACAGAACCTGGGAAAAGGGCTTCTTCAGACTAGAATCCCCCACAAGGACCATGATTCTCTTGGGGGAGGCTGATGGGGGGGGGGAATGGTAGTTCAAAGAGAGAGAAATGTTTCCAAGTGCCACCAGTTTGGGGACGCCGTCATTCCCAGGACACACTTGCAAAGCAGAGCAAAAGCACCGATTGTGTGTTGCACAAGTGTCTGACCCAAGAGCGGTCTAAGTGAGGAAACTACTCCCGTCGTGGCCAAACTGGTCTTCTGATGGGAAAGCCTGCAACTGGGACATGAGTTCAAGAGCATCCCTTGCTTGCATTGCCTAGCAACTGGTCTCAAAAAGGGTAATAGTGGAAGCAATAGAGAGCCAGACAGCTTAATAGCCCTTGGTAGCCATTTCTGCCATGAATCTAACGAAATCCTCTTTAAACAGCTGCCTGGGCTGGCAGGCAGCATCATATCTTGATCACGATTCCTACTCCTATTGAACTACAGAGATAGGAGAGACCCTCAGGATCATCCAGTCCAGCCCCCCCAGTGTGGGGAATCGAACTCCGAACCTCCGGCTCCACAGCCAGAGACCCTCCAGGGCTGGACTCAATGACACATAGAGATCCCTTTCAGCTGTGCAGTTCTGAGATTAAGATTAAGAATATCAAAGCACATAGTACAGCCTTCCTAAAACAGGATATTTTCAAAATGGGGACGGCTGAGAGATCGAATTCTGTCTCATCTTCCATAGAATAATTGAGTTGGAAGGCGTCTATAAGGCCATCAAACCCAACGCCCTGCTCGAGGCAGGAATCCCAATCAAAATTAAATCTGACTGACGGCTTGCTAATTTTATCTTGGATGTGTCCAGCGCTGGAGACCTCACCACATCCCGAAGTAATGGGTTCCGCTGTCGTACTGCTCTAACAGGACGTTTTTCCTGATACACAGCCTAAATCTGGCTTCCTTTAACTTCAGTCCATGGTTGCGTGTCCTGCACTCTGGCAGGATGGAGAACAGATCGTGCCCCCCCTTCGACAGCCTTTCAAGTATTTGAAAACAGCTATCCAATCTCCCCTCCATCTTTGTTCCTCAAGGCTAAACATGCCAACTTCTTTCAGCCTTTCCCCACAGGGCTGCCATTACTATGAAAAGTGTGGCAGGTCACAGGGGCACTATAAAACCCATGTGTCAGACGGGACCCTCCCCTGCTGTAAAGGGCAGCTGTAAGGAGTGGCCTGCATAATCGCTTTTGGTTTGAATGCACGAACAGTCCTTCCTCTCTTCTCTCATCCCTCCACCCCAACCCCCCATGGCTGCCATCCCACCCATGCCAGGATTGCTTCCTAGGATGCTGTTTGTTTCTACATGACAGTGTGTGTGTGTGTGTGTGTCTCTGTGTGTGTCTGTGTGTGTAATGTGTGTGTGTATAAAGCAGCCCTGCTTTAGAGGTAATAAGTAGCTATTACGGGGAACAGATGAAACAGGCTATTTTACTCACAGCAGGGCACAAAAGATGGGCTGCGGAAGAGAAAAAGCAGGCATTCGACAACCCCGGGCTGTCCTTGAATAGCGGTTAGAAAAGGCTGGGTGGAGACCCTAGAAGGGGAATGAATTATATGGGTGGGGAGGGGCACATATCTGCAGATAGTTGATTTTTAGCTGCTCCAGGCACCTTTACTTTGAATCGAACCACAAAACCCAACTATCCTAACGCTAGAAGGGTCACCCTGTGGTCATCTAGCCAAGCCCACTGGCAACACCAGAATTGGGGCAAGGGGAATTTAAGGGCCGGATCCAGGAAGGCATGGAGCCAGCTCCTTTCTCAAAAGAGCGGATGTTTGGGGTGATGTGTCATCGAAGCGACCAACATGAATTTGACCAAAGGCCGTGGAAGACAGGAGGGCCTGGCGTGCCCTGGTCCATGGGGGGTCACGAAGAGTCGGACACGACTGAACGACTAAACAACAACAACAAAGAGAAGAGGATGCTGGAAGATGGCTATTCTCACCTGCTCGGTTTACTTGTTGCAGGTGCAAGACTCCAGCCATCCGCTTGGACGCCACCAGAGCCCTGGAGAGGCGCGCAATGGCAAGAGATGAGCTGCAGAGGCTGACTTCATTGGCACCTCCCTAAAAGCCTTCCCTAAAAGAGGTGCTTTCTCACCTCAGAAGCCCGGGTCATAACAAATCAGTTCTGACTTGATAACTCTGCGTGTGTGTGTGTGCATGCACACCCACTTCACCTTCACATTTCCCTCTGCTTTCCTGGTGGTGATGTGCCTTTAAGTTGGAACTGGCTGAAGGCTTTCAAGGTGAGTGACAGGTGTGGTTTCCACCCTTCCTGTGAGTGTCCAGGGCTGAGTGGGGATTCGAACCCAGGCCTCTGGAGTCCTAGGCCCTCCCTCTATCCCCACTGCATGACACAGAGTCTCTTATCTTTACCGTGCAGTATTTCAAACTTTGCCAACGAAATACTCCAAGCTTGGAAATGCCGTTCGTCGTTGTCCGAATGGCTCTTGGTGGTCCACGATGAGGTGTAAATGGTCTTTTTCTCAGCTGCCTGATCGTGCAATGCTCTGCAAATATAAATCCCCAGTCTTAAAATCAGGCCGGCGTCTCTCCACCCATAACCAAAAAATGCAAGTAAGAGGCCCACAAACCTGGAGCGTCATCGACAGCTGGAACGGACCTACCTGGGCAAGGTGAGCCGACAGTTTGTTTGTTGACCTGGCAGGTGTGACTGCGGAGTGTGACAAACCCAGACCTACTGGGATATGTCACACAGTTACACTAAGCTGCCACCAACCATTCCCTTTAAGAAGTCACACAGACCAGGGATGGATTTTTAAACAATAAAAAGAATAAGGTTTATTTAAATACACACAGGGAAAAATAAACAATCAGGTAAATAAGATAAAGTAACGTGGCTTATTCTCACTCATACAAGCATACAGTTTGGTTCACACAGAACCCTTAACTTGAAGCACAGACCCTGAACCTATCAGTTCTGGCTAACCAACAGACACCTGAACCTATCAGGTTGGTACTCTGACACACAGAAGTACCCTGTCTGACACACAGACTCCCACAACAGCTTCTTCTTCCCAGCTGCTGCTTCGTCACATCCCAGTGTCTCTCAGCATCTCATAAACTCTCCACACAGGCATCACATATTTATACAGTACAGCCCCTCCTCCTGATGTCCCGCCTTCCACTCCCCATAGGATGGAACTTTCCCTCCAAACCCATGACAGACAGGTAACATCAGTGCTGTATGTAACACCTCCCCTCTTTATAAGTTGTTTTGTAGGGGGAAAGCTAACGTGCTTTTCACCAAAAAACAACCTTGATAAAACACACAACAACAGTTATACATACAATATTATACTTACTCATACTTACATTCTAAGTTAAGCATAGCAAATAGGCATTTAAACATTTACCATATACATTACATCAATTTACCTTTATTCATACAAACCAAATTCAAAACCAGGTACATTTAACTTTTGTCATCATTATATACATATAGTCCATGTTCTTTCGCCGTCTTCATTCTTCAGGTCTTCTTGATAAGGCGTCAGCAACACAGTTCACTGACCCTCTGACCACCTTCACTTCAAAGTCATAGTCCTGTAGGTTTAAAGCCCACCTCATAAGTTTGCTATTGTGGGTTTTCATTGTCTTTAGCCATTGCAATGGTGAATGGTCAGTACACAGAATAAAATGTCTTCCCCAGATGTAAGGCTTGGCCTTCTGGATCGCGTAGACTATGGCCAAACACTCCTTCTCCACGGTTGCCAAATGTCTCTCACCTTTTTGAAGTTTCCTACTCAGGTAGGACACTGGATGCTGGTCACCATTCTCATCCTCCTGGCACAGAACTGCTCCTACCCCGCTGTTAGACGCATCGGTGTAGATGATGAACTCCCGGTCGAAGTCTGGAGCACGCAGGACTGGATGGTTGATTAGCGCCTCCTTCAACCTCTGGAACGCCGCCTCACAGTCGCTGGTCCACGGGATGCGGTCATCAGCCTTCTTCCTCGTCAGATCGGTCAGCGGAGCCGCAATCTCGCTAAACCTCGGGATGAACTTTCTGTAGTAGCCCACCAACCCAAGAAATGATTTGACTTTTTTCTTGGTGTTGGGTCTGGGCCAATCACGAACTGCTTCTATTTTGGCCTCTAGGGGTTTTATCATTCCTCCCCCTACCATGTGACCCAAGTATTTTATTTCTGGGCTACCCAGCTGACACTTGCTGGCCTTTACTGTTAGCTCTGCTGCACTTAACCTCTGCAGCACTAACTCCAGGTGTATCAGGTGATCTTCCCAGGTATTACTGAAGATCCCTATGTCGTCAATGTAGGCCACTGTAAAGTCACTGAGCCCTGCCAAGGTCTGGTCCATCAGCCTTTGGAATGTGGCTGGTGCATTTCTGAGACCAAAGCTCAGGACTCGAAACTCATAGAGACCAAAAGGGCTGCAAAAGGCAGTCTTTTCTTGATCCCTGGGATCAATTCTTAATTGCCAATATCCCTTTACCAGGTCCAATGATGAGATGAACCGACAACCCCCTATGGTTTCAATCAGGTTGTCTAGCCTGGGCATTGGGTAGGCATCAGGAGTGGTTACACGGTTTAATTTCCTGTAATCGACACAAAACCTAATGCTCCCATCAGGCTTGTCCACAAGGACTATCGGAGAGGACCAAGGACTAGAAGAGGGGACGATTATGTTCTCCCTCAGCATCTCGTCCAGCTCCTTCCGCACCTTGTCCCTATAGGGTCCCGTTACTCGGTATGGGGATACTGCCTGCGGGGGTGCATCCCCTGTGTGGATCCGATGCATCACTCCCTTCACTATCCCCGGCTTGTTGGAAAACACCTGTTGATATTTACTAAGCAGCATTTTTAGTTCTTGCTGCTGGTCTTGGGTGAGTGCAGGACTGATCTTTACCTCCTCTGGGTTGTATTTTACTTCCCCTCTACCCTCCCAGAAGGGTAATTCAGCTTCCTCACTCTCGGCTGCTTTTATCGCAAATAAAACCCTCTGTTCCCCTCTGTAGTAGGGTTTTAGGGCATTCACATGACCCACCCTCCTTGCCTGGTTCTCCTCCTGCTCTATAAGGTAGTTCAGGTCTGACATCTTGGAAATGACCCTATATGGTCCTGCCCATTTGAGCTGCAGTTTATTCTCTCTGCAGGGCCTAAGCCAAAGCACTTCCTCCCCTGGGTCAAAGTGCCTCTCTCTAGCTTTGTGGTCATACCATGTTTTCTGTCTGACCTTCTGAGCTTGCAGGTTTTCTGCTGCCAGCTCTAGATTTCTCCTTAGGTCATTCATCAAGGTGTCTATGTAAGTCACAACGTCTTGTGGGTCATCCTGGGTGATCTGCTCCCAATTTTGTTTGATCAAATCAAGGGGCCCTTTCACCCCTAAGTGTGCAGCAGACATGTCAGAGTGACCCCTTTGTAAGATCATGGGGCGATACTTTTCAGGTACCACCAGCTGACTTCTGATCCCATCTCCCCCTTTTGAGATATTCCTCAGGGTTTCTCTATATAAAATCCCCTTTTTCTCCAGAAATCTCACTGGGGTCTCAGGTGTTAGCTGGGCGTCAGTCACCTGTTCAAAACACTTTTGGAGAGTGGCGTCTGCCTTTTGCTCCTGTCCAAATCTGCTGTCTGTGGTTAAGGTTTCCACCACAGCTTCTGAACTCCCCTCTGCTTCCGTCTCTGGCTCATCATTACCCCCCTGAACTGTCCCTGTGGTGGCTTGTGAGCGTGTAATCACTAGCACCCGTTTCACATGTTCAGCCAGGTCATTTCCCACGAGCACGGCTGCTGGCAGAGTCGATGAAATCGCTATCCGCCAATCTCCCCTCCAGCCTTGAAAGTTGACAGGTACCTCAGCTACTGGCAGAGAGATTACCTGCCCCTCAATCCCTGCCACCTTTATGCTCTCATTTGGGATTATAAACTCCCGGGGAATAATATCTGGATGGCACAGGGTTACCTGGGAACAAGTGTCCCGCAGCCCCCTATACTGACGGTCAAGTATTCCTACGTCCACTCCTGCTGTCTCAAACAACGGAGAATCTGTTTTTATCAGCAAGCAGCGCTTCACCTCTATAAGAGGACCATTTTCCTCAGCCTGATCAGCAGAGGTAGCTGTTCCAGACTGAGTAGTCATGGCAACAGGCTCCCTCAGTGACAATGAGCTTTGCTCTTTCTGGACACAGAACACAGCTTTTGGCTTGGTCCCACTAGAATTCTGAGGCACCATTCCTTTTAGCTGCTTCAATTTCTCACACTCTGAGATCAGATGACCCTTTCCCTGACAGAAATAGCATTTTCTGGTGTATTTTGATTCTCTCTCCTCTTGTTTGGGTTTTCCCTCCAAATTCTGAGGGCTTGGTTTCATGCCTGAGGGCTTCCCTTCACCATGGGCCCCTCCCCCTTGCTGGCTTTTCCCTGGTCCCTGAGAGTACTTGCTGTAGGTTTCTTTGGGTTTACCTACAGATTTCCCCTCACCCAAGGGCTTTCTTATTTGGGAGATAAAATCCGCGATTTCTGCGGCTGCTGCCACAGATTTCGGTTTCCTTTCCCTCACCTGGAATTTCAATTCCCCATGCAGAACTGAATAGAACTGTTCCAGGGCTATCAAGTCTTTAAGCTGTTCATAGGTCTCTGTTCCCTCCTGCGACAGCCATTTCTCAAGCAGCCTCACCAATTGGGCCCCCACTTGGGTAAAAGTCTGTTCTGGCTTCTTGGTGAGGGACCTGAACCTTTGTCTCAGCTGCTCTGCATTTATCCCATGTCTTGCAAACACCAGTTTTTTAAACTCTGCGAAATCTTTCATCCGTTCCTCAGGCATCTCGGCATAAACCTCAGCCAGGCTACCACTGATTAAAGACCGCATGATGGTCATCTTCTCAGTTTCCCTCACTGAGAAGTCCACAAACGCTCTTTCCACTAAGGAAAAGAACACCTCGGGACAATCTCCCTTGTGGTACACAGGGAATTTCTTCAGGTCAGCCTTAGACAGTTGGCCCCCCTCAGAATCCCTATTATTATTATTGTTCTGGTTCATCAGTTCCAATCTCTTTAATTCAAACGCCATTCTCTCTCTCTCTAATTCAAATTGCCGCTGTTTCTCTCTTTCCCTTTCCTCCATTTCCCTCACCCTCAGTTCATGCTGTTGGGCTATGAGTATTTTTCTGAGTTCTGGGTCTTGCTCTCCTGTGCTGTCACCTTGCACTGAGCCAAATTCATCCTCAGAACCTTGGTCAATCTGGGGGTCTTTCACTTCACTCATGTCTGCTATCTTGCTTCGAGTCAAGGGCATAATCCCCCCTCAGAACAGGCGGCTTTAAAAAGTCAAGCCTCAAAATAAAACGACCACTTTTTTCCTTCTTGCCTCAGAACCAGCTCTCCCTAGAGATTGCTGCTGTTCTTCAGCACTACTTGCAACAGTATCGAGTCAGAGCCTACCCCCCTCTGCTGGGCCTCTCAGCTGGCAAGCTAGCTCGCTGTTGCTACGCAGTTTTGCCTCAGCGTTTTCCCGCCAAAATCAGGCTGCCTCAGAGCACCTTAATCTAAGTCTCCCCAGTTGGCACGTTCTTCTACTAGTGCACCTCCCCGTGAGGTACACCTAGAAGATTACCTACGCGCCTCAGACTGTCCCTGACTGGACCCCCCTTGCTCTGGGCACACCTGCCAAGGCTTTGCTGGACCACTGGACAACTGGACCAGTCGTATCCCACCGCTGCCACCAATCAATGTGACAAACCCAGACCTACTGGGATCTATCACACAGTTACACTAAGCTGCCACCAACCATTCCCTTTAAGAAGTCACACAGACCAGGGATGGATTTTTAAACAATAAAAAGAATAAGGTTTATTTAAATACACACAGGGAAAAATAAACAATCAGGTAAATAAGATAAAGTAACGTGGCTTATTCTCACTCATACAAGCATACAGTTTGGTTCACACAGAACCCTTAACTTGAAGCACAGACCCTGAACCTATCAGTTCTGGCTAACCAACAGACACCTGAACCTATCAGGTTGGTACTCTGACACACAGAAGTACCCTGTCTGACACACAGACTCCCACAACAGCTTCTTCTTCCCAGCTGCTGCTTCGTCACATCCCAGTGTCTCTCAGCATCTCATAAACTCTCCACACAGGCATCACATATTTATACAGTACAGCCCCTCCTCCTGATGTCCCGCCTTCCACTCCCCATAGGATGGAACTTTCCCTCCAAACCCATGACAGACAGGTAACATCAGTGCTGTATGTAACACGGAGCTGTGGAACAATCACACCAGATGCTGCACATATGTTTAAAATGCTTGTTCTTTACACTTTCGCTTCCAGCAGGGTGAGGTTGAAGGGCAGCCATCATCAAGGGGGCTTTATATCAATTTTATTACGGCATAAAGAAAGTATAGCATCATATAGAGCAAGTTGACAGGGAGAAATCGGTCTGCTTGCCTTTTTCTCTCTCCATCTCTCGTAATGCTAGAATTTAGTGGGGTTACTGGAAAAGAGGATTCTGCTAAGAAAAGTTCAAGGCAGCTAGAAAAAGAGGACGAGCCAACATCCAGAGAATGAACCCTTCTTTTGAGTTTGCAAGAGCTGGACAGGGCTGTTTGTAACAGGAACTCCTGGAGGTAATCGATTCATCATCATCCTGACATGCCATCAAGTCAATTCTGACTTATGGGGGCCGTTTTCAGGGTTTTCTAGGTAGTTTCCCCTTTCCCTTCTTCTGGGGGGGGGGTGTTCTTGGACTGTGCAGCTGGCTCAAAGCTATGCAGGCTGGCTCTTTTCCCTGGGAGGAACAAGGGGGGGGTGTGGAATCATAGAAAAGTGAAGTTGGAAGGGGCCTGTGAGGCCATCCAGTCCAACCCGCTGCTCAAGGCAGGAAGACCACCAAAGCAGATCTGCCAGGATATGATCTAAGTTTCTCTTGAATGCCTCGAGGGTTGGAGCGCTCACCAGCTCCCGAGGCCACTGGTCCCACTGTCGTACTGCTCTAACCATTAGGAAGTTTTTTCCCTGAGATCCAACCTCCGATTCTGCAGCCATAGACCTAAAACCACCGAGCTACCCAGCCAGCTCATCACTTCATAGGGTTAACCACGACAGCCTGCTGAAGCGGACTGGCAGGAGACATGAGACAGATAAAAATAAGCCTTTCTTCACACAAGGTACGGTTACACTATGCAGCTGACTGCCAAGATGGGATAAGGATGCTCCACATGTCAATGAGTTCATCAAGGCAAAGGTTCCCAGGTGGCCATGTTAACGGCCACAATTGCTCTGAGCACTGCTTCCTTTTCTGTTCCTTCCCATTCCACCGATGACAATCCCCCAAGCAATGAGGAGTTTAATGACGAGGGCTTCACTGAAAAAAGGTGATGTAGCCAAAGACAGGTAAAGGGACGGTACAGGAAACTCTGGTACAGCAGGCCCTCGACTTGCAAATGGCCCTAGTTGCAAACGTTTCGGGTTACAAACCCGATCTCATAGGAAAGTATAGACCCTATTTGCGAACGCGGAATCGAGTTACAAACCAAAAAAAAAAAAAAAAAAGGAAAAAAGGGTGGGAAAAGAAAAACAAAATCTGCCCTTAGTGGTAGGAATGGATTAAGCAGCTTTGCATTAGTTCCTATGGGAACTAATGAATCGACTTGCGAACCGCCCCTCAATTTAAGAACCACAAACAGCCGGAACGGATTAAATGATTTTCAAAGCATTCCTATGGGAAATGCTGATTCGAGTTACGAACTTTTCGGATTAAGTTCGTAAATTGAGGGCCCACTTTGTAGCTACTTGATGAAGCAACAGAGATGATCTTAAACAAGCTACATCCAAGGGTATGGAAGGAACTTATAATCTCAGGGCCATCTTTGAGAATTATCGGAGGACTTGTGAGGCCCCTAAAAACTGGTAGCAAGCCGATGCTCCCATCTTTTTTTTTAAGGGGGGGAGGAGATGACGCGTGCAGGTACCAACCCATCAGCTTAATACAGATACTAGGAAATGTCTTAGAACAGATCTTTTAAAATCAGTCTGCTTTCTCAGAAAAAAGAGATTAAAAATTCCCACTGGACTTTTCAAAACAGAGTTACAAGTTTGGTAGATCAGGGGAATGCTTTAAGTGTAGTATATCTTGATTTCAGCAAGTCTTTGGACAAAGTCCCTCATGGTGCTCTTTGGGCCGAAGTGGTAACATGTGGGGTGTAGAGACTAGGCTACTGTGGGGTGAATTTGTAGCAGGTTAGCACCGAAGGGTCCCTGGAGTTTTCAGGTGAAGCAGAAGGTAGCGTGCAATGGAGTTCAGGGCTGCTGTGTGCCCTTACCAGGGTGTGTGTGTGTGTGTGTCACATTAACCCATAGTTGGGGCCCTTGGCTTTCAGGTATGTCCGCCTTCCACCCCTGTACAACTGACATCCTGACCCCCCCCCCCCCCGGGTCTATGGACTGGACCCCTGGGCTTCAACCTAGTCAGCTGCATGAATAATATGGCCAGTTTTTACACATGAGTTGGAGATGCACAGAAGGGGTGCTCCTCAGATTTGCAGAGGACACCAAACTGGGGAGTCTTCGGAATCTGGATTTCGGAACGACCCAAAGAGCTGGAGCCCTCAGACGAAACAGGGTGGAGAAGCGACAAATGCAATTGTGGTATAACAGTTAGAAAGTCACACCAGCTTTGTGTATGTGTCTTCAGTTCTTGATGTTTTCGCTTTTGTGTATTTTATGCTAATTTTTTAAAAAGTCATAACTTTGTTCGTGTGTGTTAAGTTCTGCATGTGTTAGTTTTGTATTTGTGTGCATTACATACTACAGTATTTTTTAAAAAAAACTTTGAAAAGTTTTGTGTGCTGTATGTGCATTCTTTATGAATTAGTTCTCTTGTGTATATGTGCGTACTTTATACTCTGTAAAAAATATAAAAAGAAAGTTATATAACCGCTTTGTGTATGCGTGTTCAGTTCTGTAAGTGTTATAGTTGTGGTGCATCTTAGACTCTTGACAGATAAAAACGGGAAAGAAAGGCCGCACCGTTTCCCCGCGCGCGTCGCAAACGAACCGGTCGAGCTTTAAGGAACGGGGGGGGGCGGCCGGGGGGGGCGCGCGCGAAGGGGCCGCCGGCTTTTCCCGGGCCGCGTCGGGAGCGCGCATCCGGCCGGGAAACCGACCGACAGTAGGACCCTGCAAGGAAGGGAAGGGAAGGGGAGGCGGCGGGTCCCGGCTCTCTTCTCTCCCCCTCCCGCATCGAGACCCGCCCGCCCCCGCCGGCGTCCCCGCTTCCAAACTTTCCAGAAGTTTCTCCGGCGGCATATATAGCCCCCTCCTCGGGGCTGCGGCTTTGCAGAGAGCGCAAAGGACCGGCTGCTGCTCGTGCGAGCGATCCTCCCGGTGCGTCTCCGGCTCCGCTGCAGCCACAGGTTCGAGACCCGCCCGCCCCCGAGGTGAGGACGGGACCCGGCGCTTGGGAAAAAAAGGGGGGGACCCTTTAGGGTGGGCGGGATGGAGGATGCTGGGCTTTGTGGTCGCGCCGGGGGCCAAAGGGAGAACTGGCCCCGATTCCTGCTCCCCCCCTTCCCTCTCCTCCTCCCGGCGCACTTTTCCGCTCCTTCCAGCGGGACCTGCCTTGGTTGCGCGCGGGGAGCGAAGGGATCCGGCGGCCGCCTTGGCATGCGGGGGGGGGGAGAGGAAAGGGGGGAAGGGGAGCGACTCCGGATTGCAACCGGGGGGGGAGGGAGGGAGGGAGCGGGGCGGCCGGGCACCCTCTCCGGGGCGCAGAGCCAGCGCCGCGCTGTTTGGAGCCGGGGAGGCCCCTTCCCCGAGGGGGTGATCCTGGAGAGGGGCTTTGGGGGGAACCTTTTCTTTTCCCCTCCCGGAACACCCGCGGCCCTAGAGACCCCTCCGGCCTCGGGCGGCAGCCTTTGCGGGGACGGCAGCGCGTCTCGTTGCGCGGGGGGGGGGGAGAGAGAGAAACCCCCCTTTTGCGCCCCGGCACCGGGGAAAGGCGGGGGGGGGGCGGCGGGATCCCCGGGCTCGCCGGGAGATCGGGTCGGAGAAGCAGGGAAGGCAGGAGGGCCCGATCCCGCCTCGCCGACCGCCCTCTTTCCATCATCCTTCCCCCCCCCCGCTCCGCATAGAGGAGGCCGGCCGGGCTATTTCGGGCGCAGCGCGCAGGATCCGGCCGGTCCTTTTTGGGGCCAGATGGAAAACCTCGCCTGAAGTGACCTTCGGGGCCCTTTGGAGGAGGAGAAATCTCCAGTGGTGGATCGGGCCCGAGGAATCCCGAGAGGTTCAGCACATGGAGAAAGTTCTCTCTTTAAGCAAAGCAATGAATGGGTGGGGCCGAAAGGGAAAAAAAAGTTTACTTGTTTCCACGTTTATTTTAAAGGCTCCAAAAAGCAGCCCTTTTTTGGGGGGCTTCAGAAAGAGCCAGGCAGCCTGGCTGCCAGTCAGAGTTCCCAGACGGAGCAGAGACCTGAAAAAGGAAGGAACCCCCCCCCATCCAGCCCCTTATAAAAGACCTCTGGGTTATATTGGTGTCCTTACTTGGCCCTTACCGCCTTCACGGATAATGGCCAGCCTGCTGTTGCAGTTTCCAGCCAGAGGAGACCCATACATGGCAGCGTAGTTGGCCAGTTTGAGTTGGGACCCAAAGTTAGGATACTGGAGAGACTCAAAGCTGCAGATCTGTGCTGCCTGGAGTTAGAAAGAGGAGTCCCAGTAAAACCAGGGTTTTTTTCTTTGCTTCTGGGGACCCAGTGTGGTGTAGCAGACTCTGGAGACCTGGGTTCGAATTCTCCCTTGGCCATGGAAAGACACTGGGGGAGCAGAACGGCTCCTTAAATCTTTCGCTTACCTTGAAAACATTAGGGTCCCTATAGATTGGTTCCAATTTGGCAGCCCGTGACTAATTAACCCGACTAACGAAACAGAGACTGGGGTCACACTTCAAGAAGGAGTTCCAATTCTTTCTTGGCAGGTGAGTAACAGAGGGTGAAATTTCCCCTGGGATAACAGAACTAAGAAGCCGTCTGACAGTACCTGAAAGATGGGTTTTATTTGCCATAAACCTGGCCAGAAGGTAACTTGGGCAGCAGACATTTGTGCCAAATAAAACTGGCTGGTTTGTCCCGTAGCACAAGCTGAGATGTTGTTTCTGTAGCAGTATTGGGTAGGTTTCCTACTTTTACAACACGCACTACTACGGATTTTAAAAAGAGGAGAATTGATGCCTAGGAATGGGGAGTGGAGGATGCTTGCTTTTTTTCATTTTTAAGGTTGCAAAAACAGGGTTTACAGGTGAGTTTTCCTACTGGTTGCCCTCCAGCAACCGATCCGTGGGGGAAAATGAGGTCCCTTGGACCGAGAGGTCTATATAAGCGAACAGTTCATTTCCAGCCCCTTCAAGACCTGTTGTAAAGTTCCTACAGGGATTGGGGGGCGAGAAGGCAGCTTAGAACAACTTTTCCAAAACTGTTCTAAGACTTCACTTGTTCTAAGTAGTAAGACCTTGGGAGCTCCAGGCCTTTCCTGATCAGGAGAGAAATGGAGAAAGAACATTAGAAAACAAGGGCTGTAACTTCTCCCAGTTCCTCGTGAAATAATGTGTGTTTGTGCCTGAGTTTCTAGTCTCCTTAGCCAAAAAAAAAAGTGCTGTGCACATGGCTGTTTGATTCAGAAATTATGCAAAAAATGCAGAAACTTTAGACTCAAAAGGAAACAAGTTTCTAGTCCTCATAAGGAGGGCTAAAAATCAGGGAGAAAAAAGATGAGCAAAGCCTTTGACACGTGTCTTATAAAGGAAGGATCATAACAGAGGTGTAATCAAGCTTAAAAGTAAACTTGCATGATCTGTCTAGCTTCTGGCATCCTCTATTTAGTTTTTTTTTTTGCTTGCATTAACCTAAATGAACAAAATTGCATGAGACCACAAGTTTAATGGTTGACAAATTTGTGCATTCGCCTAACCGAATGCACAAACCCTTGACAAGCTTTCCTTGATGATGAGTTTTTGCAGATGATGTCTGTCCTTGATGCTTCTGGGATATGTGGTTCCTTTCGGACTGGCCTTCTCGAGTCTCTGGGCCCTGCTGACGTGGCGCGTGGGGGCCTCTGAGGATGAAGGAATGTTAGTGGGCGGCTCAATGATACCACAGCCTGCTTGAAATCGAGGGGGGCGGTCTTTTGGAGAGAGTGCCAGAGAGCTGGAGAAGGCGGATCAGTTCACTTTCTAATCTGCACCTTCAATTCGGGAAAGTGTTTCTTAAAGTGATTCCCCAACCCCAACATTGCTGGCATGCTTACTGCCCTTCCATAAAGATGTGCACAAATGACATTCCTTGGATAAAATCTCCCCTCCTGACAAATTGCTTTGTATTTGGGTGAGAAAGGGTTAACAGATGAAAAATGGAGCCAAGTTCTGGGATTTTTTCCCTTGCTTGGTGTCAGGTTATGAGTGGCAGCGAGCAGGAGGAGGTATCCTGTAGACCAGCCATTATTATTATTGTATTTTTTTCATGTATAAGACTATACTTTTGTCTAAAATCTTTAGACTACAAATTGAGGCTCGTCTTATACACAGAAGTAAGCTGAGGAGAGACAAAACAAGTGGAGGGGAAAGCAGGGATCAAAGCGATCCTGCAGCACTTTGATCCCTTTCCCCCTACACTTGCTAAGCCCCACTTAGATTTCTTGATTTTGGGTTGGAAAAGTGGGAGCGTCTTATATACGGAAAAATACGGTATTTTGCCATGGCCATAAACACAATATGAAAGAAATTGAGACTCAATCAGGATTGGGTCAGTCAAACCTTATAAGCTGGTGAGGGAAGATGTGTTCCCAATCTGCCCCCCCCCCTTTCAAATGTCCCATGGGGCCATAGGGTCCTCCTTAAGAACGGCTGCCGTAGACCATCTTGGCGGCTGCCATAGGTGTCATCAACATTCAGGCTGCCCTTTGGCTCTGTAAAGCTTGGCATCTTTTTATTTTCCAAGCTGGAAAGTAAATGATGTGCAGCAGTATCAAGCCGTTTCCTAGCATTCTGAACCTTGGTTAAAGAGATACCTTCGTAGACCAGATGATTTTTGGAGAGTTGAATGTTAATATTTGCAGGATGTAATCACACAGCTTACCTTGGGACTTAAGATGTCCAAATGGGCAGAGCTCACTGGGTTCCTAATGAGTGGATCAAAATGGTTACTCAATAGACAATCAGATTTTTAAAAAAATGAAAGTAATTTTAATAATGGCACTCTGTGCATTGACTTCAGCGGCTGATCCCACCCATTCTTTGGAACAATGAGATCTAGGAAGCTGTTTTTCCTCCGTTACAAAGCGGCAGTAATCCCAGTTCACCCGTCCCGCTTTCTGGCAGGCCCCGGCAAATTTTCTCATTCTCACCCAACTTGAATGGTTGAAACATCCTGTTGTTTTGTTCTTTTTTAAAAAAGGTCTCTGGTCTTTGAGGGAACTGTCTCATTGTCTTGTTTTTTTTCAGAATGAAAAAGGCAAACGTTGACCACAATAAGAGAAAGTTTCAAGGTATCTTTAATCTCCACGGGCCACCTCTGGCGTCCAAAATGGGTTAAAAAAAATAGATAACACCCAGAGCTAAGGGTGTCTCTTGTTGTGATCTTGGGGCCCATCCGGATGGTTGCAGGGAAAGGGGCCTTCCTTAGATGGGGAAGGGATGCCCGGAGAAACCTCTTGGGAGGGGCTGCAGCTTCCACGTCAGCCGCCCCACTTCAGCTGTAGGGAAAGGCCACCTGCAACAAACCAGCCAGAAGCTTCGTGAGAAATTCCATGCTAGGTCACCTTCTTTGGTTTGGGTATTCTCCGTGTTGTGCGGCGCTTGCGTCCTGCAGCCGTTCTCCCCCACGGCCCCTCATTTCAAAGTTCTGTAGAAGTTAGTGTCGGTCCTTTCTAGCAAGGAAGGGCCACTCCCTTCTTGAGCCAACCGTTCAGTTTTGTCCCTTGGGCTTCTTTCCCCGTAGAAGATCCTAGATCTCCCTTCTTTGTGGGTCGACCTCACCGCTTCTCTTTTCCATCTTTTGTCCTCGGGACGCGTCTACACCGGCAAGCATTGGCAATGCAGAGTCTGCTCCCTCTTACAGTTGTGGTACTGCACATACCGCATTTTCCGTGAATAAGACTATACTGTTGTCTAAAATCTTTAGACTAAAAATTGAGGGTTGTCTTATACATGGAAGTAAGCTGAGGAGAGAACAAAAACAAGTGGAGGGAAAAGCAGGGATCAAAGCGATCTCACAGGGCTTTGATCCCTTTCCCTCTACACTTGCTAAGCCCCACTTAGATTTCTTAATTTTGGGTTAGAAAAGGAAACATACATTAAATGGGTGGCCAGTTCCTGAAACTTGAGAACTGGGATGTGGGGCAGAGAATGGATGTCTGGGTCCTTGGGTGTAGGGTTATGGCAGACGAAGTCTGTCTGTACTGGTTACCTCCCGTCTCAAGAAGCGGTTGCTGATTCGCTGCCCTGCCGGTTCAGTGGTTTGAGGATGCTATGAGTTGGGAGATGTTCTCTGGCCATCCTGCCTCGTGTCTTCTAGAACTGGTTTTGGAGATCCTTCAGAAAGTTCTGCTCACCCTAACCAGGAAGGCCCTGTGTTAGCTGTGAAACATCCATCTAGATGTTCTTCAACCGATGGTCTTGTTCAGAGGAGGGAGTCGCGCTTGGTAGTGCAGGAGAGGCTTCATGTGCAGAAGGTTGCAAGTCCAGCTTCTCTGCCTTGCCAGGTTGGGGTAAGAAAAAGTCCCCCCTCCAAAAAAAAAATAAAAATCAGAAGAGCCGATTGCTGCCAGCCAGAGTTGACAGTGCTGGCCTAAATGAAGCCAGATGACAACTCCATAGAAACAGCTTGCTGGGTTCTTCAGTGTTAGAGCGGATAGACGATGCGAGTCAGAAATAACTGGAGGGCCGTGCGTTTCCTGCTCCCTCCCCCACCCCTAAAAGACTTACAGGAAATTTTTTCCTTGGAAAGAAGTCTCTAATTTTAAAAGCCTTTGCAAATGTCGTCTCTCTTCCTAACTGTTGGTTTGACACAAAGCTGTAATTCAACCCAGTGCTCAAAGCGATGTGATTTGTGGAACTTTAATTGCAGAGTGCATTTGCTTGTGGTGAAAGCTGCTTGCGTGGCATGCTGGGTTGGGTGTGTGTCTCTGTGTGTGTGTGTGTATGTGTGTGTTGGGGAGCGCTTCCATTTCCCTTCCTTTGCTCCATCCTGTTCCGCTGCATGGGAGGAACATAGTTATGGTCCCTTCTTTGGCTCGGTGCCCCGGACGCCATCTGTTGAGGGAAGGGCTGGCGGCCCCGTGATGTGATAGGAGAAAAATGCACAGTAGACATGGAGGTGAGGGACCAGCACCCTGCTAAGCTTTTTTTTCCCTTTAGAATTTAGAAAGGCTCTGTATCTCAGACTGCAGCCCCCAGGATCTCAGGCCACAAACAAGCCCATGGGCTGTGTCTGCTAGGCATAATTCCATGCATTTGTTTATTTTTGGACTCCAGATCCTGGAGTTCTCCATTTTGGGAGAACTGGCTCCGAGAACCACCCACCCCCTGTTGCTCTGCTGACCTGGAGAAAGGCCAGGCTGGAGGGCTGAGGTTCTGGTGCTTGGTCTCTGGTCCCCAGGCGAGCCCCCTTGAGGTGTGGGTTTGGTGGGAGAGCTACCAAACTATAGCCTGGGTATAGGCCTAATCCTGCTGCTTTGGCTTCTGAAATGAGCCAGGACTGGCGGTTAGGAATAGTACAGTGGTGCCTCGCTTAACGACGATAATCTGCTTCAGGAAAATCACCATTAAGTGAAAACATCGTAAAGCGAAAAAAAAACCATTGAAACCCATTCAATGCGTTCCAGTGCGGTAAAAAAATCACCGTCCAGTGAAGATCCTCCATACGGCGGCCATTTTCACTGCCTGTATAGCGAGGAATCCATCCCTAAACACAGTGGGGAGCCATTTTAAGCACCCGGCGGCCATTTTGAAACCGCCAATCAGCTGTTCGAAAAACGTCGTTTTGCAAAGAATTGGTTCCCGAAGCAGGGAACCGATCATTGCAAAGCGAAATTCCCCCATTCAGACTATCGTTTTGCGGTCGCAATTGCGATTGCAAAAAGATCGTCGTTAAGTGGATTCATCATAATGCGGGGCAATCGTAAAGCGAGGCACCACTATAATAGAATTACTGTAAACATAATGATTAGAGGTGTGCAGTGTTAGCTTTTCAGACTAAAGCACATTTCGAGAATATCCTTGGGAAAAAGGGGCCGCCTTTTGGTTTCTTTTGGAAGATTTACTGGTGGGCGTAAGAGAGGAAAAGTTGACTAAGCAGCGAAGCAGGGCCTTTCTGCCACCCCTGAGCCACCCTTTTTTGCTTGCTTTCAGACTTAAATTGGCCCTGTGTCTGCTGGAAGCCATGTGGCTGATCCGAGTCCTAGCGCTGGTCACTCTGGTGGCCGCCGTGCCTCCAGAAAGCAAGAAGGCCAGCGAGAAGAAACCAGCCTCAGGAGAGAAGAAGCTGAGCGAGAAAGCGAGCGCCCTGGCCGACCGGAGCGCCAACCTGGCCTTCAGCATCTACCACGCGATGGCCAAGGACAAGGACATGGAGAATATCCTGGTCTCCCCCGTGGTGGTGGCCTCTTCGCTCGGAGTGGTGTCCCTGGGAGGCAAGGCCACCACGGCCGCCCAGGCGAAGACCTTGCTGAGCGCGGAGAAGCTGAGCGACGATTACCTCCACGGGGGCCTGGCGGAGCTCCTGAGCGACGTGAGCAACAGCACGGCCCGCAACGTCACCTGGAAGCTGGGCAGCCGCCTCTACGGGCCCAGCTCCATCAGCTTCGCCGACGACTTTGTGAAGAACAGCAAGAAGCATTACAACTACGAGCACTCCAAGATCAACTTCCGGGACAAGAGGAGCGCGCTGAAATCCATCAACGAGTGGGCATCCCAGACCACCGACGGCAAGCTGCCCGAGGTCACCAAAGACGTGGAGAAGACCGATGGGGCTTTGATCGTCAACGCCATGTTCTTCAAGCGTAAGTGGAAGCCGACAGGGTTCGTTGAAAGCCAAGGGTGTGTGAATCTGGCTCTCTTCGGGTCAGTAGGAACCCAGGTTTCCAGATGACCAAATATCTCCTCCTTCCCTGAGACACCCTCCGTTCAGTGCTGTCTTTAAGTTTCTGTGATCATTTTTAGAAGTTGAAATAACCCCTCTTAAAAACTCACCCGTTTGGCAACGGTTTCTCCTCCTGACGTTTCCGTAAAATTGAATTTTGACTTTGGGCTGAAAGAAGCTCCATCTTTATAAGAAAACGATGTAATAGATGAAAGACTTTTGAGTTCATTTCGTAAAAGAGCGATTTCTGGCTTCAACGCTGTTAGAACATGTCTTGCCGATTAGACCAGTTACTGTCTCTGCTGGGGGAGCGTGAAAGCCACAGCGCCTCCTCCTTGTGGCATGACAACAGCACCTGGTAGCCAGATATACTGCCTCTAGATATGGAGGTTCTATAAAATACCCTGGCTAGAATCTTCTTGATAAACTGACCCAGCCTTGGTTTCTCGAGGTGGCGATGCAGCTGCACTTAGCACCTCCTGTCTTGAATTGACGGGAGGAAGATGGGACCTAAATAGAACTAAGCTTAGCCCTTGTGGAATTTGGGTTTTCCAAAGATCAGAGTGGAACTGCCAGGGTATTCATCTGATCCTTTGGAGTATTTGTATCCTAACGGTTCTTAGCTTTAAATACCATCTCTTAATTACGTAAACCAACTTTTAAATGAGAAAGGGTGGGATAAAAATACTTTAAATAAATACATAAAGCCCCAGCCTATGTGAGTTGAACTGTAACAAGTCTTGTGAGCTTTTACATTTTTTTTTTAAAAAAATGGGTGGTGTTTCAATGGCGTTTGGCTGGAGGTTGTTATTTCACCCATTCCTTTCTCTAATCCACGGATTCTTCGATTTCACAGCCCACTGGGATGAGCGGTTCCACCACAAGATGGTGGACAATCGTGGCTTCATGGTGACCCGTTCCTACACCGTTGGCGTCCCCATGATGCACCGCACAGGTAAGCCACCCTATAGCAACCTCTTTCCTATGTCTTTTGACACACGTGCCCATGGCCCAGCTTCCAAGATTCTGCCTCTGAGTCTGTAACCCTGGCTTATTGTTCTTGAGGTCTAGCAGCTTGCTCTTTTGAGTCTCCTTCATGGTCAGAAATAAGTGTTTCCAGGAACTTTGCTTCCAATATTTTGAGACCGTGGATAAGTGAATCAGTGGATACTGATCCCACGGATATGGGGGTCCTACTTAGATGAAGGACTGGGTTGGTTTCCCGTTAAGGAGAGGGACCGTTTCCTAATGATTAAGCCCAGGGATCTTCCCACAGCTGGTATGTAATGCACCCAGTACTGGTTTCTCTGGGACAGAGAAAGGCTGGAATACTGTACTCTGCTAGTGATCCTCAACAGCCAGCCGCCTTGGGTGTGAAGGAGATCTAACTAGCAACCAGGGAGGCTGTGGTTGCTAATTAGAGATGTGCCATGGTGCTCAGGAATTATGGGAGGTGTAGTCCAAACACACACCATCTGCACATCTGCTTTCAATCCAGCCTGGTGCCATCTGATGACCCAGTGCCTTGTGTTTGGGAGCAATGAGTCCCACTGTCCTGCAGTTAGCTAGCTGACTGGGGTTTATGGTGGTTGGAGGCGTGACCCGTTTGAAGCGGGTTCTCCTTTTTCCTCCCTGCTTTCCCTCCCCTCCTCACGGCTTTCCTGACCTGTTTAACTCTTGTTTCTGAAAGGCTTGTACAAATACTACAGCGACGAGGCGGAAAAGCTGCAGATTGTGGAGATGCCGCTGGCGCATAAGCTGTCCAGCATGATCTTCATCATGCCGAACCACGTGGAGCCCCTGGAGCGGCTGGAGAAGCTCCTGACCCGGGAGCAGATGAAAACCTGGCTGGGCAAACTGAAGGAGAGAGCCGTGGCCATCTCCCTGCCCAAGGTCAGCCTGGAGGTCAGCCACGACTTGCATGTGAGTATCTGGGGGCCCGTCTGCTCGGGAGACGTTTGAACACGAGGGTTGGAGTTTTTGTGGATCCCTTTGCTGTTTGATCTGCCACCTGAGAAACTAAATTCTCTGGAACAGTTTTGAGAGAAGCCCAAACGGATGAGTTAGTAGCCGTTCAGTCAGGGTGGGCGGTTTGCAGACTGCGAACCAGTCATAGAGATAGATAAGAGTGTGGACTGCATGCACTGTATATAAATCATTTGGGGAGGCAGCCGTTCTTGGGGGGCTTCCTTCCACTGTGTGTGCCTTTTTTTCCCGTAAATCTGGGGTGGAACGTTCTACCCCGGCCTGACCTATTTCTCATCCACTTCCCCTTGCGTTTCGGTGGGGGAAACGAATGGCTTGCCATTTCCCACCATCAATAACGGGACATTGGAAAGAAGAGATGGCGGTGTATGTAAGATACACGGAGCATCAGTATAAAAGGCTAATGCCAGATGGGTAGGAATGGCAGAAGCGAGGGCAGAAGAAACTAGGCAGCATTCCAGAAAAGGAGACAAGAGCCTGGCAATATAGGTCTAAGGCTTAAAATAAAAGGGGAAGAAAATAAATGGAATGAATACGGCATAGAGCCGGTATAACCCAGCGGAAGAGTTGGGGGCTCACAAGTTCCAGTCTAAAACAAGGACTTCCCAAGGAAAGGCGACAGCTGAGATCACCCAGAGCAACGTAATGGGTAGGCGTCCTTCCGTCTCGAGAGACGAGGGTCACGTGCTCTGAATAGAGGTCTCGGAACAGCGTCTAGTGTGGCTGAGAAGGCCAATTCGAGAGTGTTTGTCTGTGGTTTATTGGGTGACGTGCCCTGCCAGTAGGGCCACCTTGAGCCTCCCACCAGGAAGGGTGACCGATAAATCGCCTGTGCATCAGCCAGAGCAAGAGTCTGAAACTGTTGCAATAAATTAAAATCCATCAAATGCGGTATGATGATGATTAGGAAGCATAAGGGCGCAGAGCAGCTGAAGGGGGAAAGCAGCTGGTAGAAATAGGAAAAGGGGCACAGGAAGCTGAAATCCCAAAAAAGGGGGGGGGGACCTGGTGAGGAAGGACTGCCAGGACTCAGGGCTGATAAAGAGAGACGAAACCTCATGTTCTTGACTCGGCCGCGTCCCGTCTTCCCTTCTGCAGAAGCACCTGGCAGACTTGGGTTTAACGGAAGCCGTCGACAAGAACAAGGCGGACCTCTCCAAGATTTCGGGCAAGAAGGACCTCTACCTCGCCAGCGTCTTCCACGCGGCCGCGCTGGAGTGGGACACGGAGGGGAACCCCTTTGACGGGGACATCTACGGCCGGGAAGAGATGAGGAACCCCAAGCTTTTCTACGCCGACCATCCTTTCATTTTCCTCATCAAGGACAATAAGAGCGATTCCATCCTCTTCATCGGGCGGCTGGTGCGGCCGAAAGGAGACAAAATGCGGGACGAATTGTAGGGGGGGGGGGGGAAGAGAGTGTATGTGTGTGTTCCTGTATGTTTGCACGTGCGCATGTGTTAGGGTTGGCTTGTTTTTTTTAATAGGGGGGGTATGATGGTGTGTATCTTCTACCAAGTGGTGCTTGTAGGCTCTTATGTCAGTAAGGCTGCAATCCTGCGACACAGGAGTAAACCTCTCAGGACTTATTTCTGTAAAGCCCTACAAAGAAACTTTGCAGGTTGTGAACAGTAGAGGAGATCTTAGGCCAAGTTTAGGGGCAACGGAAAGTCTGTCCCCCCCCCCCAAAAAAAAAACCCCACACAGCTCTCCCTCTGCTCTGCTGTTTAAACTTCTTTCTCTTAAGCTCTTTCTACCTTGCGATGCTGTTCTTGGGATCTGTCACCACTTAGAAAAGCCTCTGTTTTTCAAATAATTTAAACGAGCGAGTTTGGCGCTCGTAGCCTTAGTGGTCCTGGACCAAGATGAGGGAGGCTTTTAGTTCTTCATATTTGCTCCCCTGAATGTGAAGTTAGGAGGGTCAAACCACACACATTCATACACATCGGCTGCAAGGGTTGAATTAAATCTGACTTTGAAAAATGGATGCCGAGACACTCTTTACGGCGGGCAATTCCTCAGCTGCAAACGCCCCACAGAAATAGTTTTCTCCCGTGATCCATAGGGTCTCTTTCAGCTCTGCAGTTCTAAGAGGAGGAGGAGGATGATAAATGGATTTTCAGATGATACATTAATGCCCCAACATATCCTTTCCAGTTAAATCAAGACTCCTGTGGCACTGGAAAAAAGATTTTGTTTGTTCACACGACGATGCACAAACAATGGAAGCATAGCTTGCATTTGAGTTTCCTTTCTGCCTCTCAATTGCACCTCCGGCGAGCCAGGGTGTCATGCGCCAATCCCGGGGGGGACACATGGCCAGCTCCCTCATGGGTCGCCTTTTCTGTTTGAAGCAGCATCAGTTCCTGGCTGATCTGTCAGTGGGCACAGACCAGAAAGTTACTCTGCTACTGTATAGTTAATTTATTTTTGTACTTCTCTGAGCAGTGCAAGGGAACCGACAGCTTGAGTGGAGGAAGCGCCACTGAACAGGCTCGAAGGCGAAAGGTAGCCCTGCGCCCTGAACAGATTTATACGACCCCCTCAGGAGTCACAGTTTTATCTGGATCTGTGACTCACGGCCCTGCCATGGTGTCGGAACAGAGTGTGAATAAATATACTGTATATAGAATTGCAGAGCTGGAAAGAATTTCGTCAAGGGTCACAAACCCTTATGAGATGGCCAAAGTACTGGAGCCTCAGCTTCAGGATCTGTCCTTCCAGTGAGCACTCGGGGTTGATTTCCTTCAGAATGGGTAGGTTTGTTCTCCTTGCGGTCCAGGGGACTCTCAAGAGCCTCCTCCAGCACCACAGTTCAAAAGCATCCATTCTTCGGTGGCCCAGCTCTCACTTCCATACATCGCTACTGTTCTAGGCATGGTGCTTTAGAAATCCTGCAGCCACCATGCAGTCCACCCAAGACGCAGCTGTGGTTCCCAGTGCTGCATCCTCGTTGGAGAGAAGCCATCTTGCTGGGAGACAGGCCATGCAGTGGGTCTGATGCAGGAGGGCGAGCCAGGTTAATGTGTGGGCACGTTGCTTCTCACATGTGTGGCCCTCTGTAAAGAACGTCAGGCAGACTGCCCACCCTGCTTTCTCCCTCTTATGCATAGATACCTGTGCATGTGGCCCCTTGTCTTTGGAGATCTAATGTCTGCCGTCAAGGAATGGAAGCTGCGGCAGCTGGGGGGGGGGGAGAACTCGGGTAGATGACATATTCATTGGTAAGGAGCATGGTGTGCTCCACGTCGAGGAATTCAAGATGGCCTCTTGCAGTGAAAGCAGCCAAGTCTCAAGTGAAAAAGTGGGATGAGCTGCGGAAAACTAGCATCGCATGAATCTTGTTAGGCCTAGATGCCAGCAGGCTTTCTTGGGATGTATGTGATGGTGACAGGTTCCCACAACGACAAACTGGTGCAGGGCAATTTTAGGCCAAGGAGCGCATAGGCACAGCTGCTGGGAATGACGGCTGCAGAAAGTAAGCAGAGGAATAACGTAGCAGCTGCCTGCCGCAGTATATGGTGTGCGAATAATGATACTTTACACCACCCTCTCAGTGAAGCCTTGTTAGTGCTATGTAGACTTTTTTCCTCCTTTTTTGCTCTTGCAGGAGGGAGTGGGGTGGAGGGCAAGATGGGGCTCAGAAAGGACATGTAATGTGAAAAAAAAATGCAAATCCTGGCCCTGTAACCAACCTGTGCTTAGAATTCTGGTGCTGTTCCCCCGCTTAGAAAGTGGGAAGAAACACCTTTGGTGAGACGGCGAAGCTCTTTTTGTGTTGCGTGATGTGGCCGCAAGTGCCTGGTTGCCTTACTGTCTGTTACCACACAAAACTGATGTAAAATTTTTGCAATAAAATATTTTCCAGTGTGTTGGCCTTTTGTTGCAATTAAACACAGACAGCCAAGATGCAAACAAATGTTAGAGAAGTTAAAGGGGAAGCTTCTGTAGAAGGCCTACCCAAAAGTTACGATTAAATGAGATGCCATAGATTAAAAAGTGAAGTCTGAATTCCCAGTTCCACACACCCCAGTGAATGATCACGGCAGACAGGATTTGAACCCAGGTCTCCTGAGCCTAGTTTGCCACTACAGTATAGCCTTTACCACACCACTAAACCTCTTATTAAAGCCTTGTTCAAATAACAAAGATGTTCATGTCACCGAATTCTACCCTAGGATCAAGAATCAGTTTGTCTATTAAAACTTAACAGTAGCACACATGCCAAAAAAAGAAGCTTCCGGTAAGACTCCAGCCGCCCTCCTGACACAGGCAGGATACTTGGCCAAAAACATGAGGACCCCCCAAAGAAGGTAATTGTTAAAAATTCGGCAGCTTAGCAATGGGCTTGAACTAAATAAATCACCAAATTCATTCAAAAATGGTTGATTCAAAAAATGGCTAATTCAGATTCATACCATGCCCCTGATGAATACAAATCAACAATTTTTATTGCTTTTTGATTTGTCAGTTCATTTCACTGTAAAATAACCCCCAAAGCACCACAATTGCAAGGACAGTTCTAATCCCTCTCTTAAAAAATTGGGTTTCCCCCAAGCTACCTCAAGGGCATGTTCCTGGTGGTGGTGGCGAGACGCGAGTATGTAATTTAGATGTCTGAAACCCAAACTTGGGAGAGATTGTAGAGGAGTCAGTAGAAGCTTCTCTCGGTGGCATCTCTAGATGCCCTGGGGGGGGCTCCTTGTGTGTGTATAACTAGGGTTGACTGTTTTCTCTCTCCTGAGCCTCCATTGGAGTGGATGGCCCCCATTGCATGAGAGGGAAGAGCTTCCCTCTCTCCACTTATATCCACCACCACCCCGCATGGTTTTGTGGTCTCCATCATGTTCCCCCCCCCGCGCCTGTTCTCTAGACTCAAAAGAGCCCCAAACGCTGTCGCCTTTCCTCATAAAAGGGAGGTGCCCCAGCCCAGTCCTCATTTGAGTCGCTCTGTTTCTGTACTTTTTCGAGTTACGTCTTTTCTGAGGTGCAGCAACCAGAACTGTGTGCAATAGCCCAGGTGTGGCCTTACCAGTGTTTTGTACAATGGCATAAGGTTGGCTGTTTTATTTTCAATGCACTTTTTAATGACCCCTAGCATGGAATTGGCTGCCTTCACTACTGCCACACACAGGGTTGACCCTTTCATCGAGCTGTCCACCAGCACCCCGAGATCTCTTTCCTGATCCGTCATAGAACCTTTCAGCTGATAACTAAAGTTTTAAAAAATTTTTTTGCCCCAATGTGCTTTACATTCTTATTTTGAAATGCATTGGCAGCTTTGCCGCCCATTCTCCCAGTTTGAAAAGATCCTTCAGGAGCTCACCCTTCTGGTCTTCACCACCTGGAAAAGTTTTGTGTCATCTGCAAGCTTGCCCACCTCACTGCTTATCCCTGTTTCCAGGTGATTTATTAACAGGTTGAAAAGCTCCAGTCCCAGGACAGATCCCTGGGGCACCCCGCTCGTCACCTCTCTCCATGGTGAAAATTGCCCCTTGACACCTACCCTGTTTCCTGGTTCTCAACCAACTCTCAGTCCATCAGAGGGCCTGCCCTCTTATCCCCCATCTGTGGAATTTTCTCAGTAGCCTTTGGTGATGGACACCAGATGCCTTCTGAAAATCCAGATAGACAATATCCACCGGTTCGCCCACCTCCACTTGCCTGTTGGCCTTTTCAAAGAATTCTAAAAGGTTTGTGAGCCAAGACCTGGCCTGGTGGAAGCCATCCCTCAGCAAGGCTTGTTCTTCTATGTTTTAAGATTTTATCTTGTATGAGGCTTGTGAAGGAGATGAGCAGGAGCGTGTCGTTTGCAGTGATTGAGGAAACAGATCAGTGGAGAAATGATGAGGCAGGAAAACAAGAAATGGTAGCTGAGGAGAAAAGGGGGAAGGTAGAAGTTTGTTTGGTGGAAGAAAGGAAAGGCAGAGGAGCAAAAAAAAATGTCAATGTGGGAGGAAAGTATAAATTATCGGGGTGAATGTTGGTTCGGGGCAGAATTAAGAGAACTGGATGAAAAAGAAGAGAGACGTGGAGAGCTGGAGTATAAGAAAAATCTGGAGTATAAGAAAAGTCAAGAATTACTTGAGGACTTTCCTAACCTTAAGGTGGGTGGGTTACTGCCAGACCCTCCACCTAAGGTGGAATGCGTTTGAAACACAGGAGTGGACGGTCATAGTGTCCCCGACGGGACAGGGGCGTGGGAAGCAAGTGATCCAACCTGACGGGAGATACAACTCCCCTCCGAAGGAAGGTGACCGGCCCCAGCACCCATGCTGCGGCACCATCTGCGGTGGAGTGCACCTCCTCAGAGACCTACGGATCAGGAGCGGTTTGGCCGAGCACCCCAGTTGGGGAGGGAATTCTTGTACCCTAGTTATGGCCTGTTGCCAGAATTGACATGTTTCGACCCAATAATGAATACAGTTGAAGATTTTGGAACTAATAAAAAAAGAAGACATGAGCGCACTTAAAATATTTCCAATTTTATTTTCCGCGCCAAGAGGAGTTGCCTGAAGTAGAAAAAGAACCCAATCACAAGGCTCTCCACCATCTTCCCTGGAACAGATGTTTAGGCTAACCAGCCTGTCACATCCTTCCCTTTTTAAAGACTGGCATGACATGTGCTATCCTCCAGTCCTGTGACACTGTGGCCGTTTTAAGGGAAGAACTTGTCTTAGTTAAGAGATCAGCCACTTCATTTCTCAGTTCCTTAATATCCCTTGGGTGGATGCCATCTGGGCCCAGTGACTTCTTGAGCCTCAATTTATTAGGTCTAAAACATCATCTCTTCAAACCTGTATTCATTAGTCAGGAAGGGCGGTTCGGGCAGTGGAACCTGCTCAGGGTCTTGTCACGTGAAGACAGATGCGAAGAATTCAGTGCATTTCTCTGCATCCTCCAAGTCCCCCTTTCCCTTACTCCACCATCCAGAGGGCCAGCTGCTTCTCTGGCAGGTCTCCTGCTTCTAACATAAAGAAGCTTTTCTTATTTGTTTAACTTATATGCCGCCCACACTACCCAGTCTCTGGGCGGCTTACATTTCCCATTCATACTGCTGACAGTATGTTCCTCAAGGTCTTTCCTTGACTACCGTATCATCTTACATTTCTTTTGCCAGAGTTTGTGATCCTTCTTATTTTTCTCATTTGGAAAGGATTTCCATTTGCGGAAGGTCCCCTCCTTGCCCTTTAAAGCCCCTCTTAACTCCGCCTGCTAATCATGCTGGCATTCTCTTGGATTGCCAGTTCTGGTCACTGAATTTGAAGGATGCTGAAAAATTGGAACAAGTCCAAAGGACGGCAACAAGAATGATCAGCATAGAAACCAAGTGCTAGGAGGAAAGACAAAGAACTGGGCACCATTTATTTATTTATTTGATTTATATCCCGCCCATCTGGTATATTCTACCACTCTTTAGCCTTGAGAAAAGATCTATTTAGCCTTGAGAAAAGAACAAGGGGCGATAAGCTAGGACACGTAATAATGGGCTCAAGCTACAGGAAGCCAGATTTAGGCTGAATAACAGGAAAAACTTCTTAACTGTTAGAGCAGTATGACAACAGAAACAATTATCTTGGGAGGTGGTGAGCATTGAAACGCCAGAGGCATTCAAGACAAAACTGGATGCAAGCAGGGGGTTGGACTGGATGGCCTTAAGAGGCTCCCTGGACGGCCACTGGCTGATGAGAAGAGCCAGTGGATGGCAGAGAAAGAGCCTCACAATCTGTATTGAATTCATCAGAAGCAAAGTGTTAGAGAAACCTAGTCCATCCTACCTGTATTTTTTTGGAGGCAAGACTGGTCATCTTTTGGTTGAACCTGGATGCCCACCAGGCATAGGCATTTGTTTGTTTGGACTCCAAATCCCAGAATCCTCCATTCTGAGAGCTCTACCTGCCAGGCAGGTTTGGACAGGAGGCAGCTTCCTTTTCCAACAGCAAGGTGGGCCTGAGCTGATCCTAACCTGGCTTGCGACGCTTCATACAGTTTGGGGGTGTCCTTAAGTAGACAAAGACTAGCTAAGCACAGCTCAACCTGTGCTCGCTTCTCACACCTGAGAAAACCAGCCTTCACGGTGTTGTCTTTTCTGATTTTATTAGGAGATATTTTTTACAAGACATCAAACTCTTTGTTCCAGATGCTGGAAAACCTGAAATTAAAACAAAACATTTGTGAGTGACCAACCAAACGCCTTTATCTTTAGACAAGATGTACTTACACTAAAGCATCAAGCATGCTGATGGTACTCTGTAAAAACAGGAGGGTTACAAAACCCATGGGTGACATGCTTCCTTCTTGCCAAGCAACCACTACAGCAACCAGAACAGGCTTCCAGGGGCTGGAGACCCCCAACGTCTGGCCACAGAATCTCAAATTTTGCTCACCCCTGCTCAAAAGACTTAGCAGCAGCTGCACTGCCACACGTGGTCAATCCATGGGACGATTCCTAGCGAGGTTCATTCCAGTCATTTCCAAAGCACTTTTGGGGGAAACAAAGGCAAAGCGACTCACCCCCTCAGGCGGTGGGGACAGGCTGGGGCATGGGGGGCTGCTCTGGCTTCGCCCCTTTCTGCTCCGAAATGGGGGTGGTGGGCAAGATGTCCTCCTTCGGCTCCACGATGCTGACGTGATCTGGCAAGGGCTTCTTCGGTCCAATCTTGCCGCTTGGGTCCCAGGGCAGCATGATCTTAACCTTAATGCCCAGCACACCTGCAGGACAGAAGGAGAACAGGAGGTCAAAGGGCGAGGAGGCTTCAGAAAGCGCAGCGGCCTGCGTTTGCCACTTGTGGATAAGCGAATCTGGCTTCACGAGGTTTCAGAGCCAGATGTTCTCCTGGCGAGTTTCATGACATCACTGGACTTCATTCACCCAAAACACGATGCCCTCCAGAGATACTGATTTTCAGCTCCCACTGTCCCCAAGCAGCACTTCCAACACCAATTAAATGAAATGGCAATGCTGTATTTCTGGTGCTCCAAATCTAAGCCATGCCCAGAATGGTGGACCCATTCCTCCTCTCGACAAAAGCAAAATGCAAAGTGTGCTACTTATATGCCACCCCATAATGCTCAAAGCACCCTCTAGCAGTTTATAATTTAGTGATGCAGTCTTCACAATGCGCACACCCCACCAGCTGGGTACTCAATTTATTGATCTCAGAAGGAGAGAAGGACGACTGAACCTTGAGCTGGTTACCTGGGCACTGAACTGGGGTGGTGAGCAGAGTTTAGGCTGCAGTTTCCCTACCATTCTGATTTGTATTCTACCTGCCAATTCAGAATCAGAAACTAAATTCCTAAGCCTGTTAACAAAGTCTGTGCAAATCCCAGCTCCTAGCTGAACCGAAAAGACCAAATAGTAATTTGCAATCAGGAAGGGACAGGACAAATCCACCCATAAGCCTTTTGTCGTCAGCCCTGCACCACGCAAAGAGGGAGTGAAGAAGTCAAGGACTGGGGTGTGTGGATGGTTCAGAGGCAAGCAAGACCCTGTGGGGTTGCTCAGGGGTGACACAGACTCACCCTGCCTGAGGAGGACGTGACGCACGGCGGTGTCGACATAGTAGTTGACGGGGTCTCCGCTATGGATCATCAGACCATCCACAAACTTCATGGACTTGGCTCGCTGGCCACGGAGCTTCCCCGACACCACCACTTCACAGCCCTTGGCGCCACTCTCCATGATGAAGCGGAGGACGCCGTAACATGCCCTGAAGAAGAGGAAGAGGGTCACAAGAGACGCACAGGAGTGCCCCAGTTAACCACTAGTGAAATGAGCCGACCTCCATTGCCTAGTTATCCAACAGCCGGTCCCTTCTCAGACAAATGCCTCAAGCTCATCCAATGAAGAGGACACATCTGCCAGAGCAGCCCAGCAAGGAGCCACAGAACGTGGCACAATGCCGGTTTGCTTCCAGCAAGAGGGTGCCCGATTCTGACTCGTCATCAGATCATCACAGAAGGAACCCGTTGTAAGTGTAGCAAAGTGAGAGCAAGATCTCTGGTGGCTACAAGGTGGATTATCAGGCATCAAACATGGATAATTTTTACATTATATTCTACAGAGTAGTTCCTGTGGGAGTTGACTGAAACAGAAATTTATGGTACATCTAAACTGGAAGGAAATCAACCCTGAGTGCTCACTGAAGCTGAGGCTCCAGTATTTTGGCCATCTCATGAGAAGACTCCCTGGAAAAGGCCCTGATGTTGGGAAAGTGTGAAGGCAAGAGGAGAAGGGGATGACGGAGGATGAGATGGTCGGACAGGGTCATCGAAGCTACAAGAGGAGGGCCTGGCGTGCTCTGGTCCATGGGGTCACGAAGAGCCAGACACGACTTAACAACTAAACAACAAAACACTAAAACATGAGGCAAAACCAAAATGAAAGCGCACTTTGAAATATATAAATCTTAAAGGTGTCAAAATGCTTTTGTCTTTATTTGTTCTCTTATTTTTCTTTTGTTAACCTTAAAGACTGCTATATATTTCAATGTGAGCGTTCGTGGATAAAGTCTGGCTTTCTCAAACACTTGATTACAGCTTTCATCGACAACACCTTGTTATGTTTTTCTAGAGTCGACTATGATTATATGTAGGACTGATTCGTTCTGCCCATTTATCTGATAAATGGGCAGAGACCTTTGGGTAGAGTGGGCGGCATATAAATTAAATAAATTTAATAAATAAATTAAATAAATAAATAAATAATCAGAACATTAATAAATCATATTTTAGTGTATCTTAAAGGTGTCCCACTCTCTTGTCCCAACGACATTTTCTGGTTCCAGGGTCCTTGGCTTCACCATGCATAGTTTTCTGCATCGAATAACTAAGGCATCATTCCAATTAACTGACAAACTAAGCTGTAGCCCACAAACAAGTTTATGCTGCAATGAGCTTTCCCTGTGGCTGTTTCCAGACTGTGGACCTCCCTCCCACAGGAGATCAGCCTGGCCCCATCCACGCTGTCGTTCCGCAAGCAAACCAAAACCTTTCTTTCCCCAAGTGACTGGCTACCTGAGTGGGGTTTTCAAATTGTATTTTGCTTATTTTCTTTCCTATTTTTTAAAAATAGTGTTTAATTCTTTTTAAATATTTGTACACTTACTGTTTTTGCTTTTAAATATTGCCTTTTTAATGATGCAAATGACCTGGGATACTTTTTAAGGAGAAAAGTGGGTTAAAAGTATCTTAATTAACTAAATATGTTCTGCTGCAATATGTGCTTATACCTTTACCAAGATAATCCTGTGACCATTCAACTTCAGGGGGAGCTTACTCCCAAATAAGTGGACAGAGGACGGAAGCCTAGAGCACCACACCTTTGTAGTAAAGTTAATGCTGATGTCCTAAATTGTGCAAGCATTGGCTTAATTCAAATTTCTGAAGTGGTGAAACAGCCAGGTTGCCCGGCATTCTCACTTGCAATCCTTTGCCATAATGTTCTCTCCCAGGACGCTCTCCCCCCACCCCGGAACACTTAACCAAGCCCCTTATAAGCACTTACCGACGCACAGCAAGCCCCCCCAGGAGCTTGTAACGCAGGGATTCTGCCTGGGCAATTGCGCACAGCCCCCGCGTGGCCACCTTCTCCGCGTAGAGCTGAAAGGGAAACCAGCACATACTTCCTGTTATGAGAGTCACTCAGGAAGGGCCCAGCCTTCCAACCCCCTCCACGCTACTGCCCCCCCCCGCTGTTTTTGGAAGCTTGAACCAACAGAAAGATACTTACATGCCCAGAGCCGCCTGCCACTAATTGGGGTCCCACCGGGCTCTTCCAGGGCTCGAGGGGCTGGCCTCAATCCCAAAGAGAGCAGCAAGGCTTCCCAATCAGAAGCACAGCGTTTCTCCACAAAAGGCCTCCCGAGGCTGCGCTTTGTGCAAGGGCAGGAAGGTGCTTTTTAAAAGCCAGAGGTTCCAAAACAGGAGCTCTGCTTGGAGAGGCAACCCCATCCAAAGACTGCTCGTGTAAAGCCAGTGCTGGTGGGGGGACTCAACCAGGCAAGCCAGCCTTGTTTGGCCTCTGCTGGGCAAAGGCAGCCTTCTCCACCTGCTTAGCACATGAGAGGCAAGAAGCTCCAGATGTGCTATCATCTTCAAGCCTAGAGGACAACAGAGGCTCAGCTAAGAACCTGTCACATTAACCCATGTCTGGCATTTCAAAGAAAAAAAACGGGGGAGACCTTGCAGCCGGCAAAGGTGGGACAGACAAGCTGGCAGCTCTGAAGCTTCACCTGGAAGGGAACTATATCTGGAGGCTGCCAGACCAGAAACTCTGCAGTTTTTTCATCTTTCATTAGTTAAATGTTAATGTATGAGCAAAGTAGCAGATAAAACAGCCTGGTATTGAAAACACCATAATGGAAACTTCAGGTAAGATATCTTGACAGAGGCCAATCCTTAGTGATTTCTCAAAGACAGAAAATGATAGTTAAGGTCGGCAAGAGGAATTTTTAAAAATTAAAGGCTAGTAAAATTTGTGGCTCCAATGGACAAGGACGGGATCCTTACAAGGGACAGTCTGAAAAACTGGTGTGGCTTCACTTGCAAAGGGTTTAATTCTTGACCGTCAGCCTCTGAATGAAACTGATTCCCATGCAGGTGAAATATACAAGCAACCTTTTAAAAACTGCAGCTGTAAACTCCCGTGATCTGGCTGCAGTACAAGCCATCTTTCCAGACTACTGTGAGAGAACAAACTCCGGACTGTCCCTTCTCAGACAAATGCCTCAGGGTCATCCAATGAAGAGGACACACCTGCCAGAGCAGGCCAGCAGGGCACCACAGAACGTGGCACAATGCTGTTTGCTTCCAGCAAGAGAGTGCCTGTTTCTGCGTCGTCATCAGATCATCACAGAAGGGAACAGAACCCACTGAGCCACGATGAGCAAAGACTGAAGGAGCCCATTACCTCAACACTGCCTTCGGGAAAGCCAAATCGTTTCTGGACCACAGCGGTCAATTCACGGATACGTCGCC
This sequence comes from Pogona vitticeps, assembly GCF_051106095.1. Classification (NCBI taxonomy): domain Eukaryota; kingdom Metazoa; phylum Chordata; class Lepidosauria; order Squamata; family Agamidae; genus Pogona; species Pogona vitticeps. The sequence goes on from NC_135785.1 coordinate 262,087,219, forward strand.
CTTTCTCACCCAAAACATTCTGAGTTCTGAAAGCAGGAACAAATAGAACGTATCAGAGACCTAGATGCTGATACTTTACACCTAGCAATGCCCTTTATATCTAGCAACATCCTCCATGATGTCAATTCAAAGTGCTTGTTTTGACATATAAAGCCCTAAACGGCTTGGGCCCTGGATACTTGAAGGACCACATCCTTCCATATGAGCCTACCTGGCAGTTAAGATCTAGCCAGGGGGCCCTTTTGAAAGAGCCGTCCACTAAGGAGGTAAGAGGGACGGCTTGTAGACAAAGGGCCTTCTCGGCAGCTGCCTCCAGACTATGGAACGCCCTCCCATTTGAAATTCGTCTGGCGCCGATGTTGATGACATTTCGGCGCCAGGTCAAAACCCTCCTGTTCCAGAAGGCTTTTAATTGAAATAACATCAACTGTGGGTCCTGATGATAGCAATTTTAATTGTATTTTAATCATTTTATTTTTATTGTATTGAATTTTAATTATTGTAAGCCGCCCAGAGACCTCTGGGTAGAGTGGGAAGCATATAAATTAAATAAATAAATACACTGAAAGTCCTGCACTTCCACTTCCATGGTGCAGAGGCGACCCTGTGCTTTCAACAGATTTCCCCAACAAAATGTGGCCCATAGCAGGTTGCTCCTCCCTGGGAGGACATTGAGGAAGGCTCTGGTGGACGAAGTGCATGACTGCATCTGAGAAAACCAGCTAAGTACAAATGGTGCCATCACTTGAGAGGCAGCCACTGGTTAGTGAAATGTGGAATGGCTGTGAGGTATAAAGAAAGGCTTGGCTATACTCATATTGAAGATTTAAGCACGCTGGTGCTTTCAAACATGGCAAATCCATGGAAGTAAACACCCCCCCCCACTCTGCACATCTGTAATAGCATCCACGCTGGCTAACCTGCATTAAACTGTGAAGGGAAAATCTGTTTGGTTGAATGCACTCAGAATTCTCCCATGGCTGCACAAGATTCCTACTCACACGGAGACTTCTAAAACACATTTAGCCAAACAGGTAGAGATTCTGATTCAGCCTTTTCTGGTCAATATGGGATGTTTGGATGAAGCCAGTGGGAATAAGGGTGCTAAGACACCTCCTCTTTTCTTCATGGACAGGGAAGTTAACTTCTGAAAGGAGTCAGGGTTGTTTAACTTTACAGAGAGAAACAAGTCACCTGGTTGCAAGGATAATGATTTCCGTCCTAGTTGGGGTAACACGAACTTCCACTCCAGAGTAGCCATCTTCAGCCAGCTCCCGGGTCAAAAATTCATTCAGTTCAGCTTTGAAGATACCATCAGCCACAAACTAAAATGGACAATCACAAGATTAGAAGCCAGAAATTCCCCCCTGCTACCCGAGGGGCCCGCAACGTAGCCCAATTTGTGCTGGTAGGACAAAGTAGTTGATCGAGAGCATCCACAATTTGACTCCTGTCCCACAAATGTTTGTGTAGCAGCACGCAAAGCTCTGGTGTGTAGGCAGAATACGGCTTAGATTCTAATTCCCCTGTGAAAGGTAAAACAACATGTAGCCCATCTCACTTTATACAGCAATGGGCAAGCTTTCAAGCTCTACCTCCAGTCCCTCGTAAATCCCTGGACAAGTTCCTTAAACACTATGGGGTGTGTTTTTCCAACTGATCTGTCACACATAAAAGGGGGGGGGGGGGAGGCATTTGTGACACAGGCTGGACTTCACCAAAGCCAAATACCATCAGCTAAAGAGCTTGCCTCCAGCAACTTCAACATCCTCCAAGTAGGAATAGTAATAACAAAAATAATTGATTTAGGAAGACCCACTTCCAACCCACCACAAAGTGAGGCTTGAAAAATGAGACCACTACCTTTACCCCCCCAACACACACACACCTTCAGGAAGAACAATTTGCATTTAGAATCAGATTGCACAGGTTCCCTGCATATCTATCGGGCATGATTCCTGAAGCTGATGGAAAGCTAATGATTTCTTGGGGGGGGCGATCCCCCTCTCTGGATGTACAAACTAAATCAACAAAGAAGGATGCAAGAGCCTTTGGGGCAAACCACAGGCCTCTCCCCCCCCCCGGGCCGGCCCAACTCACCAGCCCCATCAAGTATCACATTTTACTCCCCAGAAACCAGATCTCCCCCCAACCAATGTGGGTTTTAACCCCCAGGCCAGTAGTGAACGATGCCCCCCCACCAATTGTCTCAGTGTGACAAACCATTAGTGGGAATAAGGGCAGCTAAACACGATTTTTTTGGCGGGGAGGAAGAGAGGGGTCCAGAGGAGAAGCCTTAACCGTCCCTTCAACACATTTTTCTCAGCACTGCATTAAGTTCCTCAACACACACACACTCAATGGAGGTGCAATGGCAATTGCTTTCTCCATAAAGCCTCCACGCTCAGCAGCAGTCTACCCCCGTGGAACCAGGAAAGCGCTGTTTGCACGCGTGGGCTCGGGAGGCGTCAGGTTGCCGGCGGGCTCCGTGGGACAACCCCTAAGTTCGTCTTAGGGCACGACTAGCTGCCCCCCCAAACCATCCCGGCCCTGATCCAAATAGACATTTCCCCCCCCCCGAACGGCCCATCCCGGATCCGTTGCTTCCCAGCGGGAAACGAATCGGGCCATAAAAGCGACCTCCCGGGTCGTTCTCCGGACAATGGCCCCAATTCACGACACACACACCCGCCCTGCCGCCCCGCCAAGGCCTACTCGAGGCCCCGGTTAGAGCGCGGCGGGAGGGAGAGAGGCCTCAATCCACGTCCATCCTCCGGGCTCGTCGCTCCGGCAGCCCCGCGGCTCGGCTCCCGCCCCACACGGGGCCCAGCCGGTCCTACCGGCGGCGGCATCGCCGTCCCTCGAGGCCTCCGCGAGCGATCCCGGGGACCCTCCACGCCCCCGCCGTCCCTCACCTTTCGCTTCTTAGAGATCTGTACCGCCATCTTGAGCCGCGCCGCCCGGGAGGGAAAAGAAAGCACTTCCGCCGCCGCGGAGGATTATAGGGCAAGGCTGCCGCTCGGTATTGGCTGACCGCTGCCACGTGGGCGAGGGGAGCCAGGAGGCATGACGGGAAATGGAGTTGGCGGCTCTTCCAAGGGTACGCGGTGGCGAGCGGAGGGAAACGTCCTGCCCTTTTCGGGGTTTCTATTGGTCCCGGTGGTCACGGGTGGTGTGCAAGTGGATCCTGGGAAATGTAGTCTTTCCCATCCTGAAACGCTGTAACTTGGGCCTAGCGAACAAACATCATCATGAAGAAATACAACCAAGTTAAAATTAGACAGAGATGATTCTGTAATAACAGAGACTGGAAACGATACCTTCTGGGTTATCATTTCCACAGGCTGTGCTTTGTTGGGGACACTGGGAGTTGTAGTCCAAAAACTAACCTTTCCTAAAATATTAATTATTTGAGTTTCAACATTCTTTGAAAATTGCTTCGGGATTTTTTTTTAAACTGTAAAGTGGTGTAACAATGTATTAAATAAACAAATGAATAAAATTAGCAGCGCTGGAAGCCCGTCAGCCTCCAAATACTTTCTCTCCCGTTCAGTTTTCTTCAAAACCTATGATTTTAATAAACTTCTGCTTCAAATGATATTTTACCATCTCATTGGAAGCAGAAGGCTATCATTTTACCTTATCCTATCCCGACTACGTTGGCTCAAAATACCATTTTTGGGGGGAGGACTAGTTCTCCTAGAATCCCCTAGCTGAGTATTGCAAATCAAGAAGTAACTTTTCCCAAGCACCTGGACAGAATATTGATCACGTCTGGTGATTGGTCTCATCCACAGAAAATAAAGGGCAAACCTGGCCATATCAAACGGTTATCCTGAATTCCAAAGTCCAAAGCATTTTTATGGATGAGGGAATAAACATGAAAAATACTCCAAGAGAGGGTGTCGGCCAGTTTCGAAGTAACGTTAATAGGACCCTTACTGTAGTAATAAGTTACTACAGTTACCGTGTCCAGAGTTCGGATCCTGAGTGGATGGTGATAAAGCAGGCAGGTGCTTCCTGTGCCACCCTCGCAATCTTGCTGCCTGAGCCAAGGGGCTGCCCAGGTTTTGCAAGGCTTGGCAGAAGCACTTCTCTGCCCTGCCAGCCTCAAATCAACCTCAGGCTGGGATATGCAACAGGGTCTCCTGGGTGGCAGCTCCCAGCCTGTGGAACTCCCTGCTAAGGGACGCTAGGCTGGCATCCTTTCCTGTCATCTTAACTAAATAAACTTCCAATTCACAAGCAGGTTTTAGCCAACTGACTGGGTGCAAAGAAAGGGTCTTTAAGATGAGGTACCTTGACTTTCTAAATTGCTTTTATTTGGTTCTGTTTTAGCAAACCAAAAAGATTTCTAAATTGAGGCGTGTTTTTTAATGTTTAGAAACATGCACATGTAGGCTTTACGTCTTTCAGGTAATATGGTGATGACCTGTCTTCACTCCAGGATATGGGAAAGTGGAATAAAAATATCTCAAAGGGGGAGGGACCACGTTTATTTGACATAAATTTTCATAGATTCTAGCCCCCTTCTTCAGATGCATAAAATATACTTTAAAAACAAACAAACTACCAAAGGGGCCATGTGATCCATTCATAGAAATACAGTTTGAGGTTGAGCAGTACTTTGATGCCTGGTTCCCAACCATGGGTCCCCAGATGTTCCTGGACTACAACCCCCAGAAATCCTGGCCAGCGCAGCTGGCGGTGAAGGCTTCTGGGAGTTGTAGTCCAAGAACATCTGGGGAACCAAGATTGGGAACCGCTGTTTTAATAAATCATTTTAAAAAGTTACAAATAGAGGGGGTGCAGATTTGTGCTTTTAAACTACAACGGGCCAGATTCCCCAAGAAGCTAAGCTACCTGAGGAATGCTGGGAGTTGAAGTCCAAAAAGCTAAGCTACCTGAGGAATTCTGGGAGTTGAAGTCCAAAAAAATCTACCTACCTCTAGTTACAGACAAAATTACACCTTGAGTTATCAGATGACCTGCCGGAGAGCTCCGTGGGTTAGATATCTGGCTGTGGAACCAGAGGTTGGGAATTCGAATCCTCACTCTTCTGCCCTGACACCGGTTGGGCTTGATGATTTATAGGATTGTTGTGCGTTTTCTGGGCTGTTTGGCCGTGTTCTTGAGAGTTTTTCTTCCTGACGTTTCGCCAGTCTCTGTGGCTGGCATCTTCAGAGAACAGGAGTCAGAACTCCGTCTGTGCTCTGATGCAGTTTGTTTGGCTAGTTGAGTACTGTATTTATAGCTGTTGGATCAGCTTTTTGTCCTTTTCAGGAGACTGGGTGATAATGGTGATCAGCATTTTTTTTTTGTTGTGGGTGTATTGTTGTGATAAGGGGGAGAGATTATCTGCCACTGTGATTCATGGGTGTCGTTAGCTGGTCTTTTGTGTGCCGTGATCACCCGTCTATAGGATCCCTTCCAGTTCTGCAGTTGTAAGATTCTAAGATTATTATAAAGGTGGTATAAAATGGGGGTGGGTGGGTTTGAAGGCGAATATTTAAAAAAATTGGACTGGATATCCTGCCCATAGCAGACGGAGATGGTACTCTCTTAAAAGCAAACTGAAATTTAGAATCCACTTTGGGGGGGGGGGCGGAAACAGGATGAAGGGCATGGTGGCCATTTCTTCCCCACCCACGCAAAAAGCTGTCTTTCCCCCTCCAGCACAGATCTGCCTGAAGTCTTTGAACCTCTTTCCGGGTTGCAACACAAAAGCATGATAGAAAATTATAGTTCCCACATCAGAAAAGTAGATAATAAATCTTGGTATCTTGCTGGGTTCAAGAGTCCATCACAGCCAAACCGGCGCTCAGACCTAGTGGTTAGAGGTGATGGAATCCTCACTGAGGTTTTAACCACTTGGGGGAAAAATTATTTTCATGGCAGCCAAATTTTCCTCAGATGGTCCGTCATGGCATTTTCAGAAGCAAGTGTGAAAAAGGGGGGGGGGGGAGAAAGGAATGGAGACCATGTGATCCGTTCATAGAAAACTGATTTTAAAGGAATGGCCCACTGGCCCTGCCCCAGGGAGCCAGAGGCTTGAGTTCGAGTCTTGCGAGAACAGGCTGTCTGGGTGGCCTTGGGCAAGCAGCCCAGAAGAAGGGAACAAGAAACCACTTCTGAGTATTGTCTCTACTGGGACAACCCAGCAAAAGAACAATTAACTTGATGGCACACAATTAATATTACAGTCTTTATTACCTTTTTTGTACTTTTTAATTTCTTCAAAACAAAAACAAATACAAAAGTACAAAATACTTACTATACAATCTAAACCAACGTGCACCCCCATACCCACAATATTTTTATTACAAACTTCCTTTCCAAAATTGTATTGATCGTCGTTTAGAGGCTTTCGCCTTTCCTTTCACTAATACAAATTCAACAAATCTACCCCAAATAGCATAAAAAAAATCTCAACTTATTTTCCCTCTTTTTCATCTTAAGTTCAGGCATCAATTTATCATTTAATGCAATGCCCCATACTTCATTATGCCAGTCCTCTAATCTGATGTCACTTTTGTCTTTCCAAAATCTAGCTATTAATATTCCAGCACTAGTCATAAAATGACAATATTTGCTCCTGCCCACCTCAAAGTGTTCTCTTTTTAAAAAAAAAAACAAACCTGACATTTCTGTAAACAGCCACACGAGGGCATAGGTTTCTTCTTTTCTCTATTTTAGGCGAATGGGTTGAAGGATCATGTTGGTGAAAGCCTTGGGTTCCTCAGAAGATGATGGCACAGGAAGGTCCTCCCAGAAAGGATGTATAATGATGATGCGTCCTTGGAAAACACATGAACCGTACCCACCCATGGCTCTTTGTTTTTAAATTGCATACAGAAAACTGGCACAGCAGGGACAAAACTATCTGCTTGTTGGAGGAAAGCAACTCGTTTAGCAAATGGTCTGCGCTGAGGGATGCCATGGGCAGATCTACTGCAATGGTCTCCTCATGTGCAGATTTACTACTAGCCTCTTCTTTTCCGCTTCTCCTCCAAAGTCTTGGCTTCTTCTTGCTCCTCTGTTTTGGTTAAAGACATAGCTGCTTGCAGAGAAGCCACCGTGACTAGCTTCTCTATGTGGGGTTGAGACCGTTTTTCCTCCTTCCCTCCTGCAAGTACCAGTTATTGGACTTTGCCATTAAAAAATCAGGAAGGGTGGAAACGGACGAGATGGCAGCTTTGCAGTTTGAAGTGGAACTGCCCCGAAAAGGAGAGGACCTCTGATTACCTTCAAACATTTTTTGCAGCTTTCTATGTTGAAAAATTACTTTCTACATGTGAAGCTGCCATTTCTGTTTTGTGTCGTCAATTTCCTTTATTTATTTATTTATTTATTTATTTATTTATTTATTTATTTATTTATTTATTTATTTATTTATTTATTTATTTGTTTGTTTGTTTGTTTATTTATTTATTTATTTATTTATTTATTTTTGCCCAAAGGTGTTACATTTAACAGATTACTCTTCTTCAGCTGTCAAAATCTCTGCACTAGGTTGCTGGAACCTATGTATAAAAGTGCAAAATAATTGTTCCATTGAGTGCAGCTTTTATTTTATTTTTATTTTTTTCGTTTTGGTGTAGACGAGCAGATGTCTCGAGGTGAGCCTGTACTGGCCATGCAAAATAATAACACGACTGACACAGGTTTTCCTCTTGGCTTGTCGGTTTTTTGCAAAAAAGGCCTTTCTCTTTATAGTGATGCAAAGTAAGGCTGGTCTGCTTTGAGCATATCACGAGAAGGCAGGATTCTCTGGGAAAAGACCACCATGCTGGGAAAGGTAGAAGGCAGCAGGAAAAGAGGAAGACCCAATACACGATGGAATGACTCCCTAAAGGAAGCCAGAGGCTTGGGTTTACAAGAGCTGAGCAGGGCAGCAGATGACAGGGAATTTTATAGGGTCGCCATGAGTCGGAGGTGACTTGACAGCATGTAACAACAGCAATGTAAATACCGTGTTTCCCCGAAAATAAGAGAGGATCTTATATTAATTTTTGCTCCAAAAACAGATCAGGGCTTATTTTTAGGGGATGTTTTATTTTCTTTCACGTACAATCATCTATGTTTATTCAAATACAGTCATGTCATCCTCTTCTGGTGGCTGCACAAGGGTGGAGGGTGGGGGTTTCACTTATTTTTGGGGTAGGGCTTATATGACGAGCCTCCTGAAAAGTCCTACTAGGGCTTATTTTCAGGGAAACAGGGTAAAAGGGACCTGATCCACATCCCACATGAACCAAGAGCTCTCCCTAGAACATGCAGGGCAAGAGGATCCACAGGAGAGGCTTCAAAGCAGAAGCATCCAAGACCGACCCACCCAAATGGAAATGTTCATTCTAGTACAGATTTGTGTCATTTTGGACGGCAACTTGTAGGCTTCCCTGGACAGCCCCAGAGCCGTAATCCCAAACCACACAGCTCCTTTGTGCCTTTTCAAAATCCACGTTTTGTATTGCCTCGGCCGTGGGTTGACGTAGCCGAATCAGGCATCCTAGTCGGGGAGCTGAAAGCTCAAAGACCATCGCAAACCTGTGTGAGCAAATCATTAGCAGTCATCCTTCACGCTAGATGGGCAAGCATGAATATTCATGCAATGCTGTCTTGATTTCTTGACTGCCAAACCGAAGCAGGCTGCCTTTGCTGTAACAGTCCGGTCTTTGTTTCTCAATAAATGGAGCTCCGCGGAAAGTCTGAAAGCCGCTGGTGGCGTGTGGAGCAAGGTGTAATATATATATGTTAGAAGTTTGAGCACATCCAGATTCGCAGTCAAGGTAACCAGAGGCAAAAGAGGGGGGTCAGGGTGCCTATATTTTCTGATCATTATAAGTCAGAAGGGAAGCTGGCATGCGCAGATGGTTTGCTGGTGGGACAGGGCACAGCCGTCCGTTCCGAAAGCTAGGAAAAAAATAATAAAGCAGAAGCTTTGAGGCGGGGGATTGGGGAGAGAGAACTGATTTCTCTTAGGACCGTAGCAAGAAAGAAGGGTTAACATGTCTTGGGTCATCATTCCTCATCTCCTGTGGCTGGTGAGGAATTTTTCCCCAATTCTCCAAGGCATGCCAGGGCATCTTTCTAACACTCATGCTCAGAACATGCTTAGACCTAGCAGGTAAAATGGTCTTGCAGTGACTTTAGAAGGTAAGCAAGTTCTCCCTTGTTCAGAGAACCTTGTTCAGGGACCGTATGGCCTTCCTTCCTTCCTTCCTTCCTTCCTTCCTTCCTTCCTTCCTTCCTTCCTTCCTTCCTTCCTTCCTTCCTTCCTTCCTTCCTTCCTTCCTTCCTTCCTTCCTTCCTTCCTTCCTTCCTTCCTTCCTTCCTTCCTTCCTTCTATCCACCATCAGCTCCTTCCTTCCTTCCTTCCTTCCTTCCTTCCTTCCTTCCTTCCTTCCTTCCTTCCTTCCTTCCTTCCTTCCTTCCTTCCTTCCTTCCTTCCTTCCTTCCTTCTATCCACCATCAGCTCCTTCCTTCCTTCCACCATCAGCTCCTTCCTTCCTTCCTTCCTTCCTTCCTTCCTTCCTTCCTTCCTTCCTTCCTTCCTTCCTTCCTTCCTTCCTTCCTTCCTTCCTTCCTTCCTTCCTTCCTCCCCCCCCTCCGTTTCTTGGAACAGGCATTTGTAGGAAAAATCTGCATCAGCGCAAAGGCCCGGCTGGTTATCTGCCTTGTCCATCTGAAGGGACCCAAGTTCTTTCCCACACAAAACTTTCATTCTTCCCACTGCCAAAACAGAGGCGACAGGACCTCCTCCTTCATTTCAGCAGGAAAGTCCAAGTTCCTTGGGAAAGATCGAGTCGAATACCATAAATACCACCGGTTGGAAGGCAAGCTTTTAGGGGATGTGGGCCCTAATAGATGCAGGCGCAGCTGACCTTCCCCAATCTCTTCCCTGCACCCCTTTGCCATGGTTAGTGAAAGCGGTCTACGGGGAGCGGTGCACCTCCCATACATTGCCCTGCAGGAACCTGTGGTTTTTTAAAACGACATTTTAATTTAGTATTTACGAAATGTGGATGGTTCCTACCTTTGCCTGCCATCCCCATTCCTCTGAAAAACTTTGGGTCTTATGCCGAAACCCTAGGGATATTCTTTAGAAACCGTGAGAGCAAAATGTCAAGAGGAGATCTTGTTTTGAAAGACCCTAGACTCACCTCCACATGCGCGCACCCCCCCCCCCCAAAAGAACAGTTCTGGAAACGGGAGAGGATAACATGTTGGGACTAATAAGCAGCTTTTCTGTTGCTGTGTCATTTCCTAATTGCAGGGACCTTCCTGGGTTTTTCTAGACATCAATGATTCAAAACAAGCTAAGTTTAAGGTGAAGCCTCTTTGTTCAGCTCAGTCAGTTGGAGCTGTGGTCCAAAACAGCAACGGTCTCCTGTTTTGGCCGGCTCTGTTCCTGCAGACAGCTGGGAAAGAAAGCTGGGACATCAGAAAGGCAGAAGCTGGGGGGGGGGGAGCATTAAGAAGCGTGTTCGGAGTTTTTGCAAACTTGTATGCAACCTTTAGTAGTTTAGCTGGAAGGGGTCTTTCTGTGCTGGAATGACTGTCAATCTATTCATCGCACTAATCCATTGTTCCTTCCTGCCTCTGAGTTCAGAGAGAGCCCCCACCTCTCTGTTCAGTGCTTTCCCCCCTTTCTGGAATCTATTGCTGAAAGCAGTCATGTTTGCCAGCTTGCAGTCTGATCCGTTCAATCGTAAGTCATTAAACCTTTTAGTATTTCTTTTAATGTCTCAAAGTGAGTTATTGAGACTGTAATTACCAGTTGAGGAGAAAAGGGGGTGGACTAATATAGGGAACTTGAGGCTATTCTGCTCTGCGAGTCCCTGCATTTCTGATGCTCGGCTAGAGGGATGTGACCAAACATTCAAAACTCTGCTGCTGGTTATATGTGCTGGTGCCCATCGTGCCACTGGGAGCAAGGCAGAGAGTGGAGGACCAGCATGGCAACCTCTGAGCCTTCTTGCTGCTCTGGCAGCATTAAGAGGAAATGCTCTCTCTGTCATTTGGTGAGGAATGTCTGCAAACCAGCAGCAGCCGGAGACCTGGATAAAAACTCCCTGTGGGTTATGCTGAGTTGGAGATAAAGCCGTGCAAGAATTCAGTTCCTAGCGGGATTGGTGACAGCAACAGGTGTAAACGTTGCGCTGTCTTGTTGTCCTGTTTGATGTCTGAGAGCCATTTGTCCTGAATTAAGAGCCATAAACCTTATGAAAGACCTAGCCCTCCTTAAATGATTCAGCTGACTGCCTTTTTTGGACTTTCCTTGGGAGAAGAGGGAGGGACCATCTACGAAGGACTGTCGTGATGAGCACCAGCATTTCCACACTGACCACTGAAGCCTATCAGGGCCCCTTACTGTACTCAAACTGCCACAGTTGCCCTCCTGCCATTAACCAGAGGAGGAGGAGGAGGAGATGCCTTTTAGGAAGCCTGCAAATCAATCTGCATGTCGACCTTGAAAAGTTAAAAGAGGGAAAAACATACCTGAGGAATAGCTCTTGTTTTCCCTCCCTCCATTTGGGTCACTCAAAGCCATATAACAGAACTGAATAGCCTTTATTTTATTTTAATTTTTACTGCAACTTGGAAAGACCTCCACTCCATCCTCAGAGTCAAGGCAATGCAGTGGTTAGAGGGCTGGATGGGGATTTATCTTTGAGAATGTGAGTTTAAGATTCCAGATTCAGCAAACACAAAACGCCGCCCGCCCTCCTCCTTGCACAGGGAACTGGCAAACTGGACCATCTTCTTTCTATCCCTGCGGTCCTCCCCTCCCTCCCACCCCTAGGGTTTTCTTGGGCTCCCTTGCATTTCCTGCTTTCGCAAAAGAGGGATGATCTGCTTCCCGACACTGAGCCTTCAAGCAGTTCTGAAATCCTCCAGCTGAATCATCAGGGCAGGTAAGATCTGTCCACCTCCTCTCTCTCTCTGGCCTCAGTCTTTAAATTTATTTGTAGCCAGGGCTGATTTTCACATTGCCTATTACTTTTTTAAAAGCTCTGAGAACGCTTTTTTAAAAGCTCTCTCTCTCTTTCTATCTCTCTCACAAACACAGCATTTTAGCAACACGGATTATTTTACGCAGGAAAGGTCCCTGCCCCACCTATGCATTCTTGCTGCTTCTGGCGTGTGCTTCACAATGTGCTGCCTCCTTTCACCCAAGGTCATAGAAATCACAGAATCATGGAGCTGGAAGGGGCCCCTAAGGCCATCCAGTCCAACCCCCTGCTCAAGGCAGGAGTTCAAATCAAAGCAGATCAGACAGAGAGGGTGGTCTAATTTCATCCTGAAGGCCTCCAGCGTTGGAGGGCTCACCACCTCTTGAGGTCATGGGTTCCCTTGTTGTACTGCTCTGACAGTTAAGAATTTTTCCCTGATATTCAGCCTTAAATCTGAATATCTGAGCTCATTATTAGGTGTCCTGCACACTGGGATGATTGAGAACAGATCCTGCCCCTCCTCTGCAGGACAGCCTTTCAAAGTGCTATCAGATCTCCCCTCAGTCTTCTTTTCTCAAGGCAAAACGGGACCAGTTTTCTCAGTCTTTCCTTGCAGGGGTTTGGTTTCCAGTCCCCTGATCCTCCTTGTTTCCCCTCCTCTGAACTTGCTCCAGTTTTCTGGCATCCTTCTTAAAGTGTGGTGTCCAGAACTGGACACAGGCGTACTCTAGAAGGGTCCCTCCCTTTCCTCATCTCCTCAGATCAGTGATTCTATGTGAAGGTAAAGGTTGCCCTTGACATTTAGTCCAGTCGTATCCGACTCAAGGGCATGGTGCTCATCCCCATTTCCAAGCACTAGAGCCAGCATTTGTCCGAAGACAGTTTCCATGGTCACATGGCCAGCGCAACTAGACACGGAACGCCATGACCTTCCCACCGAGGTGGTACCTATTTATCTACTCGCATTTTTTACATGCTTTTGAATGGCTAGGTTGGCAGGAGCTGGGACAAGCGACGGGAGCTCCCTCTGTTGTGTGGATTCGATCTTACGACTGCTGCTCTTCTGACCTTGCAGCACAGAGGCTTCTGCCGTTTAACCTGCAGCGCCACCAAGTCCCTAATGTGAAGGCATGGCTCAAATTCACGGGTCCATGCACCTCCTGTTCATCTTAATCCTACTCACTGTCCTCCATTGCTGACTCTGGCGGTGACACTGAACCATGAATCTGCCTAACAACTCCCTTTCAAACAGGCATCAGCCTGTGTCATATGAGAGCAAAGTCCAGTTTTGATTGTTTGCAGAGCAAGCTATCCTTGGCTGTAGATACTAGCTCGTGTACTTGGCCCTCCAAAAACCAGCGAGGTACGCTTCCTCCTTTCAAAGGAAGATCCGGAGGCACGCTCCTTACTCTGAGCAAAGAAGCTGGGGTTTGTTAGGGAAAGATCTTGAGAGAGGAAAGAAACCAGGATGCCGAGATGGGGAGTGAAGGAATCGCGGCCACCCCCTCATCTCTTGGGAACGAACGTAGGCTGCCTCCCTTGCTAGAGGGTCAAGAGAGAAATGTGGGGAGGAAAGGAAGTGACATCCTGATCTCCTTCGCTATTTCTCTCCCGGCCCCCAAAATGCAAAGCCATGTGTCTGTTCAGTTTAAGCTGCGTTGCACCCTTAGCCCTCTGTATATTCACAATCTTTGCTTTATAGAACTTCCTTTATTTTGCCCTCTACTTGTCACCCCCAGGGACCTCTGGATGCCCCCTGCGGGATAAGAAAGGAAGGGGCAAATTCCAATTCTGGAAGGCAGGGAGGGATCACCCCCTGTCTTCAAGAGCCACTTGTGGTGTTCAGTGGGGTGAAGCATGGAGAGCATCTGCCACATGGCCCTTTGGTTTGCTCTGTGGGTTCTTTTCTTCTTACTGCAAACAAGCTCCGGATGGGGAGCGAAGGCTGGGCCTTTCTTCTTCCTGTTAGCAAGCAACTCTTTCTCTTCAGATAGATTTTAGGCAACGGACCAGCTACTAAGAAAGGGCTTCTAAAAAGTGGGGGTGTACTTTTTTTGTTGATCTGCTTCTCATTGAATTTTCATCTTATCGTTTAATTTTATTTTCGCTTCATAGCATCTGCATTTTTATCTGTCCCTGTTGGTGGTGAGTTGTCCTGAGTCCCACTTCGAAGAGAATGCTGAGACATAAATCAAATTTATCATCGCAGTCATCATCTTTAACACTTCCATGCCCAGCTTTGGCTGATGAGAACGGGAGAACATCTGGAGAGCAGAAAGCTGGCACAGGCTGGTTTAAGCCTGGCCCGGATGGACTCAAGGCCTGCTTGGATTAAGTCAGTTACAGATGTTTGCATCCTCTGCTACTTTCAAGCTCACAAAAAGATGCTTGAGTCAGAACAGCATTATAGCACCCAATACACACGAAACCGCATCCAGTGATTTAAAGCCACTTTTTATTATTCAACATTTTATACATAATAAATACAAAGTTTTACAGCCAATAAAAAGAAAGCATCCAGGTTTTGCTTTCAGTGTATTGACACTGTACATGGTGATATGTTCTACTGCATGCCCTGTATGAAGTTTAAAAGGAGGTGCATTTTTACAATTCTTTTTTTAAAAATAAAAATTAGCAGCTCTTACAGAAAATATTTTTAAAATATAACTAAGGAGATTTTTTTAAAGTTATAGTTTTTGAATTATGAGAGGTTGGGGGAACCCAAGGGGGGGGCAATTATTTAGGAAAAACTGGCCAACCTGGATGGAACATGTGAATATTCTTGGCAAAACATAAGGAAGCATTTAAATATGTTTGCAGTACAGTTCTACTAAAAAAATTGTTTTTAGGAAACTTAAAAATAAGTTGGCAACACACTTTAAAAGGACCTCAAACAGATCAACAAGATCGAGGGTGCGTTGCCTCCAATACAGAAATGTTCGCTGGAATCTGCCAGATATTTGGCAAAAATCTAGGATGCTTCAGACAGTTTCTCTTCTGTTTTGTATAGGCCAATGTGAGGAAAGCAGAAATTGGCAAAAAGATGAGAATTATATTTCAAGAGATCCAGCCGAGACCATTTGTGCAAAGTTTTAGATGAAGGTCTTGTCAAAGGCTTTCACAAAAAATGAAGCCATGGAATTTAAAAAAAGAGGGAAAGAAAGATGATGGAAGCCACTCAATGTAGAAATAGTTATTACGTTGTATTGGCTCGGGGGGGGGGGGAAATGAACACACAAGAGCTCCTTTCATATTACAGGTCTAAAACACAAATTCTCCAGGCGGTTTTACCTGTTCCAGCCCTTTGGGATGGGATTCCATTTAAAAAAAAATTTTTTTTGCCCCTGCCCCCAACTCCTTCCCCAATTTAAGGGTCGCTGCTCAAAGACCAGAGAGAGCCATTTCATGATCTCTCCCGCTTCAGGCCGACCCATCGTCAATTACAAAACGACATGGCCTCTTTGCCAAAGTCACAAGGAGATTGCTCGCACAACCTGGGCTTTAGACATTGTTTGTGACTCATTAACACCCTCCCCCAACATTCTCTCTCCTCCACCTCTGAAGATGACGGGTAAGCGCTGCAAGGGCATCTGAGTACAACCTCGGGCTGGAGGAACGGGGGTCATCCTCCCCATTGACCCCCTCGACAGGATGTGCCTTGAGTGATAAGGCTGAGCCACTAGGGCAGAGCTCACAGGCGACCCCTTCTTGTGGCTCATAAAGACCACGTCTCTCGAGGCCCTGTGTATGATAATACGTCTGGAAAACACACACCCAACCTCACTCATCTCTTGGCTGTTCATCTGAATAAAGGAAACGGAGGCATGAACAAACCTGTGCCTATCGAGCCATGTCCAACCTCCTGCGGAAGCAAAAAGAAAAATCAAACTCCTGCCCCCCTCCAGCCTTCGTTTCCTGGGGTCAGAGCCGGCCGTGAAGCTTTGCATGGAGAACCGGGCTAGGACTATCCGACGCTAAAGCTAGACATCACACGTCCATATTCTAAACATCAAACTTCTCGACTCTAGCCGGATGTTCCAAGGTTGCAGATATACTGTTCATGTCAGCGAGGAAACTACACAGCAGTCACTGGAATAAGAAGCAACCCAGGTACCAAAGGGGGGGGGGGAGGAACTGCTTGAAAAGAAAATGAACAGCTATGACCGGCTCTACAAAGAAAATCCCGCTTATTCAGTCTTATCCTAAGAAAAACATGTGGTTGCTACGAAGTCAGCACTTTTGTAGTAGATACTCTATTACTAAATGCACTGCATAAAGACCAAAGGAACATTAAGTTCAGGTTTTACAGTCAGTTATGGAAGAGATGTGCACAGAGGTTTTTAACCCCATATGATGTGCGGTGCTTTCTCTTGGTTGTAGAATTATCCCTCCCCATTTTGCTGGAGGAGAAGAGAGGAGGGAATAAGAGAGGAGGGAGGGAGGGAGAGGAGCCAGCCTCTCTTGAAACCTAACAGTTATGTGCTCCCTTCTCTGTTACATACATTCTGATTAATAACCTAATCAGATATTAATGTTACTTGAATAGGAAAAAAAACATTTAACACATTCCTATGGCAACAGTAATATACTGTACTAACGCACATGGTAAACGTATGCTCTAACTTCGGGCCAGTCTACATGCTAGCACCCCCAACCACCCCAAAAATGCATTCCTGGTAAGACTTCTTCTTTCAGCGGCAGCAGGTAACACCGGAAAAATACACCCTGGTTCCTCACCAGGCGTCAAGGACACGCTCCATGTGACAAAGAAGTAGGCCACGTTGACTGTGCTACAAATTGCAGAGGTCTGGCGAGCAACAGGCCGTCGTGTCCGGCTGTTTCGGGAGGAAAGAAGCGTCCTGAAGATGCGCCGTCAAGGGGCCAGAAGAGGGGAACTCTCCGGAGTTTCCCCCTAGAAACCAGAAGGGCCGACATTCAACTGCAAAGGCATTTCTCTGTTGACTTTGTGATCATGGAGGAAGGGTGGCAGAGTTATCGAGGGAAACCAAAGAACAGCGACAAATAAAAAGGCACAAAATATCAATGACCGTGGGAACAGGAGCCGACTGCCCCCCCCCATCATCAATCGTCTCCGGAAAATCCTCCCGTTTTCCTTCCATCTTCTAAAGTCTCTTCCATCATGCAAAGGTGCTCGAGAAGGAGAGCTGGCCGAACATCGCCAATATCTGGGTTCCTCGACGTTCGCATGACCGCACCGTTTGTCCTGCCGGTCACACCAAAGTGATTTCCACATCCTCCATTTTCTCCAGCTGCCTGCGATGCTGTTGTGTCGGGGGAGGAGGGGCAGCTCGTACCTGAAAACAGAGCCAAGCTAACAGTGAAACACCAACCAGTTCCAGCTTCAATGTTACGGGAAGCCACCACTGACTAAAACGAGAAGCCAACGCTTCCATATTCATTTTCTTGGCTAGGTGGGAAGAGATTGGGGCCGGGGGGGGGGGAATCAGGGAGGCGGTCAGGCTTCGGAATGTGCCATTTGGATTTCCTGGACTCCCAGACTTCTCTAAGGACTCCCAAGACAGAGTTCCAATTCACAGACCCGCATCAACACCTACATTTCGCTCACCTGGAGACGGACCCAGCTCAACCCCTCCACGGCCTAGCTTCCTGTTTCCAAAAGGAAGCCAGGCCAGAGCTAAGCCACGAAGCTATCAAGCTAGGCCCTCCTGCTGATGAGCAGAATGTTGGTGTGGTTTGAAGGTATCTGCAGAGGTATGTCTGTGGGCTGGAACTCCCAGCCTGGAGAATTCTGGGAGATGGAGGTCCAAAGCATCCAAATGGCACATCTCTTGTTATGCTCATTCACGTTGTGTTAAAACCACAGCTTGCCACAGCCTTCCTGAACCTGGCGTCCCTTACATGTGTCGAAGTACAACTACCGACATCAATAATGCAAGCTATAGTCCGAAATGCTTTCAACACAACAGGTTGGAGAAGGCTGTTTTACTATGACATCTAAACGCAGCCATTACTTCTAAATGCATTTGTGCGTGGCCACAGCACATGTAAGCGGCTGATTCCACTGGTCCCCTGACAAAAGTACAGTAAGACTCGAGTCTTCCACGCAGTACATCTGGAAAACTTACTGGTCTCAGTTTGCCGTATGAGGTGCTTTCAGGAAGAGGTCGTGGTGGCTGTGAGAATCCAGGAGAATGTGAACTGAAGCTGTTTTCTGAAATAGTGGAAAGACAAACCGTTGTACACTTGAGGTCTGTTACATTTGTTGATACTGAAGAACATAAGGATGCACATCAGGATGATGGGAGCTGAGAAGAGCCCCTAAGTCAGAGCTCAACAGCTTCTCATTATTTCTTGCAACCCCACTTTTTATGTAAAGCTGGGGTATCATATACCGCTTGGAAATTTTTAGTTTTAGGAGTTTAAAAACTCCTAGAAATGGCCATGCTAGTTAGGGCCTCCTGCAAGCTGTAGCCAAAAACATTTGACTTCTCCTGCCCTTCGGCCACTCTTACCATTTGCGGATGGAGACCTCGGGAAGTACTGGGAACCTCTCTTGTCAGGACTATGAAAAGGGCTGGTTGGTGGCTGGTCGTACAGTGGCAGTGGCGCCAGAGAATTCTGGGGCTTTGGAGGTGGAGATACCTGCAAGGAAAGAAATAAAATGCAGGCCACGTTCAAGCGGTTTCCTCCTAAAAAACAGCCAAGTTGCATTTACCAAAGATCAGCTTCTTTTTGAAGTTATCCAACTACAAATGTTTGGTTTTGGCCCTTAAAATGACAGGCTGGAAAGGCAAGCCTGCTAACAAGAGTCACCAGAAGGTTACAAGGAACCGGCTTCGCCAAGTAAGCTGTTTGTTTAAATGTATTTATTTTATTTTTTATATTTATATCCTGCCCATCTAATGCCTAAGCATTACTCTAACAATAGTTAAAAACACAACTACCCAATCCTGTCCCCAAGGGAGATAAATAAAACCAGTAAAAAGTAAAACCCAGGATGAAAAGAAAAAGAAAAGAAATCTGGATAGCAAATCAAAATCAATGGTCAATTCAATTCATGGGACCAGAAGGGTGTCAAAGGGATAAGGCATTTCTAAAGGCCTCTTCAAACAATATGGTTTTCACCCACTTTCCTGAAGGTCGGGAGAGAAGGAGCCTGGTGTATATCCGTAGGAAGCGCATTCCACAGTGTTGTGGCCACCAGAGAGAAGACCTGGTTCCTGGTGGCAATCTTCTAGGCCTCTCTAGGGGTGGCCACCTGCAAACATGACTTCTGGCTAGCCTGGGTGGTCAAGCTTCACGAGACCGAATTAGATGAATTCCTAGCATCTAATCCAGCCTGTCCCAGAGGGCCAAACTGGGTGAAAAGGTTAAGAAGGCTATTTCACAAACATTTCTAAACAGAAGTAGTAAAAGCAAACACACCTCTTGTAAAAAAAACAACAACACCTGCCTACAGAAGTTCAAATGTGAAAAAGATTAAAGCAGGATCCTTTCATTCATTTCCCTTTGTCACTAAAACCCAAAGGGGGGGGGGGAATGTCTCGGCTCTTTTGAGCGGCTGCTCTATGTAACAACAACAACAACAACAACAACAATAATAATAATAAAGAGAAGGCCTTCCTGCAGTCTTCATGGTCCTGGAGACCATGAACAGGTGCAGGCTCTTTTTAAATCACTGCCCAGTTCATTTATGGAATAGATTTATATCTTATCTTTCAGGAAGAACCCTTGAAGGATGAACCCTCCCCCCCAACACATAGAAACAGAAGAGAGCCTTATGCCATAACCCTTTTCAAAGCAAGACAGTGAAACAGAAAATGCCTTCGAAACATCAGGAGGCTGAGATGGCAAATCAGTAAACTCTTTACTAAAATGCAGAGGGGCACCAAGAGGTTTTCAAGGTCTTTCTCAAAGGGAGAAAAGAGAGCAACGTGTACCTTGTGGGAGAGAGAATTCCACGGGGGGGGGGAGAGACTTGGGTCAGGATTTGTTCCTTTTAGTGAACAAGGGGTTAAATTTAATATTGTAGTAAAGCATGCAAAGTCATGCCTGTAAACATCGAGTCAATGGATGACTGATGGCATACAGATGGGACAAGCTTAGGTAATGCTTTTCGACCACGTTCAACTGCCAAGTCTGCTGTGATCGGCTGCCCTCGCTATTTAAGCAAGGGAGTGAGAGCAGCACTCGGCCACTCAGTGGTGAGTCTGGTGGTCATGACTTTAGGTAAAGGTTCCCCTTGACATTTAGTCCAGTTGTGTCTGACTCTAGGGGGTGGTGCTCGTCCCCGTTTCCAAGCCGTAGAGCGAGCGTTTGTCCGAAGACAATCTTCCGTGGTCATGTGGCCAGCCAGATAGTTGCCCGATTTTCCCTCGAAGGCCTCCAGCGTTGGAGCGCTCATCGCTTCCCTCTGAGGTCATGGGTTCCCACTGTCGTACTGCTGTAACTGCTGGGAAGTTTCTCTTGATATTCAACCAAAATCTGACTTCCTGTAACTTGAGCCCATGGTTGTGGGTCCTGCACTTTGGGTTGATTGAGAAGGGGTCTTGCCCCTCTCCTCTGTATGACACCTTTTCAAGTATTTGAGAAAATCTCCCTTCAGTCTTCTTTTCTCAAGGCTAAACAGGCCCAGTTCTTTCAGTCGTTTCAGTCAGCTTCAAACAAGGCTGTGACCCTTGCGTGTTCACCCAGCAAAGGAGATCCAATCCACCATGGTTCCCTGGTGTGTAGGATTTCTGCAGATGGGCAGAAAGGCATGTTTGCCTCCCCCCCCCACTTGACAGGATTTCGTGTGCAACAACAGATGTGAGTCTAAAGGAAGCTCACTCCAGCCTCAAGGGAATAAGGCCACATGCATCACCCTTCCCTCTGTGGAGGAAGGGTGGCCTGCAAGAGCATAGAAAACAGGCAAACAAAAAATTTCCATCTTTCTCTGGTTAGCTGAAAAACGGAAGTAAGCAAAACAATAAGACGTTGACTCACCATCCTAAACTGAAGGTACATTTTAAAGAAACGGACACTCTAAGTTGGGAGCTGTTAGGGTGGGCAATTCTCCTCCTGCCAAGCTGTGTTTGATCTTTCAATGTATTGCACAGAGATTAATTACAGGAAGGAGACTGGGAATTTCCTCTTTCTGTTTCTACTTCCGTTCTACCCCTCACCACTCCTTCCACTCTTTGCACCCATCTGTTGTTAACCTTTGCCAGCATTCAAAGTACAATGAATATAAAGTTGGCCCAACCAAAGCAAGCAGTGGAATGGAGCCTCTGTTTGCAAATCTCCAGAAATCTCCGATTTACCTTGTTCGGCACTGAAAAAACCCTTCATAAGCGGTTACAGTCCCTGCAGCAGGTGAAGAGTTAGAATTAGGAGAGGCCAACAATCTGTACAACTGAGGGGCATCTAATTGATGAGTGACATCCTTGATGGCATTTTACCTGTAAGCAGGCAATGGCGCTGCTTGCAGTAATCCCACTGCTTGCTGGCATGTGCATTATGTGTATCTGCAGATAGAGATGGGCACAAACCTCTGGTTCGGTGATTTGTGCCGGTTCGTTTACTGGCCAAACAGGTGTCTGGCGCTTCCCAGCCCTGTCTTCTCCAGTGGGCGTCCACTCAGAGGCAGCCCCTGCTAGAGAGGGTGGGGCTGGGAAGCACCAAACACCTGTTTGGCCACTAAACGAACCGGCAGAAACTACCAAACCAGCGATTTGTGCCCATCTCTATCTACAGGTTTAGGGTAAACATTTGCAGAAAGGCAGGCCTACTTGCAAAACAGCTAAACAAGAGGAGGTCTCCATATCATCTGCATACCACACACAGGAGCTGGCATTCGCATGCCCCAGCTAGAATTAAGTCAGCATAAAACCAGCAAACTCCTTAGAAAGATCAAGAAGCCGCTAGGCTTTGAGCTTTACCAATTCTGCAAAAGATCTGACGGACAGAAAATTCCACCTCTGGCCATCTCCCCTCTGGGCTTGGCTATACTTAGCGAAGCAAGGCTTGTGCATCTGTAGCACAGTCTAACTGGAGCGGACAGACCCGCCGAGGGAGGTCTGGTGTCCTCTGTTTTCCCGGGATTAGTAAAAAGGAGAAGTCCTTTAATGAAAGAGTATTCAGGAACGGGAGAAGGAGACAAGCCGTACCTTTAGGCGGGGTTCTGGGATTTAGGATTGTTATGAGGGTGTGTGTTTATGTTTTTGGTCTGGTCTCTGAGTGTTCTTTGTGAATTTTGTTGTATGTGTATAGGGTGTATATACGTTCAATGACAATAAATTGAAACGGAACTATTGAATTGGAAAGGTTAAAGGCTAAGACAAGCCATTCCAGATAGCTGTGATCTGGTGTTGTTGATTTTTTAACCCTTAAAAAAAACCTTTCGAACAGGTGTGTGAGAGAACCACACAGAGGGTATGCAGAATTCAATTGTGCAGGCTGGTCACATGGTGAATGCCTTTTTTTTCTTTTCCATGAAAAAGCCAGCAGAGTGAGAAAAAACAGGTGTGTGGAGCATCGGGTGGGTAACGTTTGTCTTTGCTTAAATATCTAAGTGACCCCTCTTTGCTCACGGTCAATTGCACCAACCTGCTGCCCACAGAGGGTGGCTTCCCCTTTCCCACGCATGCCAGCTGATGATGATACATTTAGGTGAGAAAAGTTTCCTGTAGATGGTACGTCACTGCTTAACATATCGCTGCATTTGGTGCTGGAGGCTGAACATTTGGGCAACCTTAGAAAACGGGTTTTGGCCATGTTAGGGTAAGGCATGCTACCTCGGGAGCCCTCCAACACTGGAGGCCTTCATGAGGAAATTGGACAATGCTCTTTTTGGATTCCTGCCTCGAGCGGTAGGGTTGGACTCAATGACCTTAAAGGCCCCTTCCCGCTCCATGACTCCAAATAAAGATTAATTAAGCTAGAGAAGTGTGCTTGGTTTTGTTGCAGAAATGAGCATTTCCTAAACATCCTGACACAAGGCAGTGCCTAGGAATCGCTTGTGATCTTGTGGCAGCTCAGGACTTTGCCCTGTACCCATCACACTCATCCAGATGATCCTCAGCGCCATCCCTCCTGTACCTGAACATCTGCAATGAGTCGGGACTCTCCATTTTCCGAGGCCGTGAGCTCTTCGACAAGGACGGAGGGGAAAACCCCGACATGCCCATTGAATTCGCCTTCCCAGAATCCATCATCATCCTGGTTTTCTTTGTTCAAGATTCGGATTATTGCTCCCTCTGGGAACGACAGCTCATCATCCGTCTGGCCCTCGTAGTCATAAAGTGCTTTTACAAAACAGACTGGGAAAGAAAGGACAAATATCCATGTTACAGTGGTGCCCCGCTAGACGCTTACCCCGTTAAACAACAAAACTGCTTGACGATGCCTTTTTTGCGATCGCTATAGCGATTGCAAAATGATGTTTCCTATGGGTTTTTTTCATTTAACAATGTTTAGGTCCCTGCTTCGCAAAATGATTGTTCGCAAGACAATGATTTAAAACAGCTGATCGGTGGTTCGCAAAATGGCTCCCCGCTGTTTTCCGGACCTATTTCCGCAAGACAGGGATCGCAAAATGGCCGCCCTATGGAGGATCTTCGCTGCACCAGCAGGTATTTCCCCCATTGGAATGCATTAACTGGTTTTCAAAGCATTCCAATGGGGTTTTTATTTCCGCATGACAACGATTTTGCTGTACAGCGATTTTAACGGAATGCATTATCGTAGTCATGCGAGGCACCACTGTATTAATTTTCTTCATATCCCACTTTTGACCAGCTCAGAGCCCCAAGAACTGACAATCATCAGTGTGTAAAGCAGATGGGATCACCACGATATGGTGGAGACCACAGAAATATCACAATGCAAGAATGTGACAAGATCTCTGGAAAGTATCAAGGCTGAAGGCGCTTCTTCTGTCACTTCTGCTGGAATACCAAAAGCTTCCTCTGAAAGTCCTTTTGCATGGCAGCCTTCTCTGTCTCGGGAACCCACATTTAAAAGCAAGGGCGGGGGGGGGGGGGGAAGCAGCACTACCAGAGGGTGAGGGTAACTGTTTTGTTATTTTCTACATGGATTAAGATTTTCTCTTCAAATTCCAAGCTCAGCCTAGCTACGGCTTAAGGAAACCCACCTCAGCATGCCCTCCTCCCCACTTACGGCATCAGAGCACGTCTGTGATTTACACAGGACTGCTTTGAGCACTCTGTATCCAGTGCAAAAATATAAATATTAGTACGAGCAGTGTATAAATTCCATTTATTACTGAGGCAGGCCAATCAACCATTTCAGTTACTCCGCCTTTCCCCCAAAAAGAAAAAGAAAAAAAAAGGAACAGAAGCAGCTGACACTATTACTCTGCACAGCCCATGAGCTGATAGTAGCTGTTCCCTTTCCAGGATATCTCACCTGTCGGCTGACCCTCCCTGCAGAAGCCAGTGGATTTGGGGGGTGGGTGGGTGGGTTCTGATTAGGAGAACGGGTGCTCCTATCAGAAACCTGACTTAATCGGTGGAGCCAAAAGACCTGAGCTGGAGGCATGCTTGCTCCTGAGCAATCTCTCTTGCTCAGCAGAGCCTTGAGGCAGTCCACTTTTGGAGGTGATCCAGAGCCCTGTGTGGCCCAACAGCATGGGATGGTTTTCAGTTTGTGGGATTCAAGGTGGAATAAATTTGGCTTTAGCCTATGTCCTTTTTTCCGGACTGCTGGATTGGTTCCCAAATGCTGTTTTCTTCCAGCAGTTATGTTTTCATCTTTTTACTCATGCACTTTTTGTGGAGAAGAATGGCCAAGACACGTTAAGGACCTATTCACGGCTTTCGGGGCCAGAGCCCATCGCAACGATAGAGGATGTAGTCCTCCTGGCACTTACCGCTGGAGTCCCCATTAAGGCTCCCTGAGACAAGCTCAGCTTCCGTTGAATTGCTAGAGGTATGAGACCGGCTGTCCAGCGCAGCCAGAGACTGCAGCATGCTCAGAAGACTGTTGGAAGTGGGGAACTGCAGGTACTTCTCCGGCACGTAACCCACTTGGCCGGATTTATTTCGTGCCTGTAAAAGAGGAAGGGTTGGGGGTTTGGGGGAAAACGGCTCAACAGAAGAGGGCAAATGTATGAACAGGCGTATACATTTCTTTAACCCACCACAGATCCCTCAAACATGCCACAACGACAGAAAAAACAAAATGATACCTTTACCCAATCTTCCATATCTCCATCTTCAATCACTTCCAAAACCTCATGCTCCTCAATGGTTAACTCATCTGGCTGGGAAGCCTAAGGAGAAGGACAGGCAGAAACACGTCAAGTTTCAAAAAAAAATCCAACTTCTAATGGGCGCATTGCCCCATGGGGAGGATCTGTGCTACCAACCCCTTCCAGACAGACAGACAGACAGGCAGTGTTACACCTGGAGTGTCCCCAAGGAGGTTCCTTCAAAGCCATCCCTGTCTCAAGGAATGCTTTCTCCCATAGGAACGCTGAGCAGTTGGCAAACACTCTTAGGAAGGACTGTTCTTCTCATGCCCATGCCGGACCTGATAAGGAAGCAGCATCAAGGAGAGATTTTCCTATCCCTTTTCCTCCTCTTACTGCTAACATCTCCTACTCCTGAGAGGTCCAGGAGTCAATAGACACTTATTTCATTTGCCTATTAAGGAAACTTTAGGAACATCTTGTTCAGAGAAAAGCGTAAATTAAATTATAGTGAAAAAAGGGCACCTGGCATGGCTGTTGGAGAGTGGCATTTTGTTATCACAGACCACGCAGTGTTTAAACGGGCCCAAAGGGCCATGAATAGGAGAACATAATTTGAGGAGGAAAAAAAAAGATGATTGGGAGGGTGCTGCAGCCGGAGGCCGAGCAATGTAGAAAACATCTCTGATGATAATGAATTTGATCTAAAAATTTAAAGGAAAAAAAAAGATTGATAACAGGAAGGAATCAAGAATAAACTCCCTTTCTCCTTTACTCACAGAAGCAGAACTATGAGGCTCTCAACACAGCGGTTGAAAGAAAACTGAAAGGGGAGCCTTGGCATCAAGGTACTTATACGAGGAGGAAGAGGCCTTATTCTAATGTGTTATTTTTTGCTACCGCAGAAGCTCTAGAACTTTCCGATGAGGCTCCGCACAGGCGCGGATCACCCAGGGTGTGATTCACAGAGGCCACGAAGAAGAACTGTCCCTCTCAGTTCCATCCCGACCAGAACCGGGGGGGGGGGGGGAAGAAGGCTGCAGAGGGATCCAGCAGAACCAACAGGGACCTGCTCCTCCTTTTCCATTTTTAAAACTGGAGCATCCTAAGGACTTCCAGTTCCACAGATAAAACACAGTCACAAAGGATCCAGGCAGTCCACATCATCCAAGAAAACCTTGGCGTTCAAATGGCAGCTTGGCCAAGCATACAGCAACGCGGCCAGAAATTATCCACCATAATAAGAGTATTATAGAGGGCTTTAAGAAAAAGTTCTAGCAAGAGTCTTTTTTGCAGGTTTCTTGGAACTGTGCCCCACTCTCTAAGGAGCTATTAACAGGCAGCCATTCCCCTTCTGACTGCTTTTATCAGCCAGGAAGGGCAAGGCTTAAGCACACGGCTAGACTTTAACCAAAAGGTGACATGAAAATCTCCAACAGCTACCTGGAAGCTATGCGTGCCCGTGACGCTCTAGATCGTTCTAACAGGCAGGCATCTTTGCAAGCCAAAACCTCCTCTAGATCAGGGGTCCCCAACCTTTTTCACTCCACGGACCGGCTGGGGAAGGCGGGACACTTCTCCCTGTGCTCATGTGCACACGCAAACAGCGGCACGGGGCCGCGGACCAGGGGTTGGGAGCCTCTGCTCTAGATTATGTCCAGGCCCCTATAAATAAGGATGGATCAACTCACTCCATAAACGGAACTTTGCGTTTGAGCATCCCCCCCTTCATAATTATGTCCCACTTCCTGCTTCTAGACAGAAGACATCATATGCCACCCCGGGATTCTGAATGAATTGTTTCCTTTTAATTTAAATCTTTAATGGGTAGCCATTCCCTCCAGGCTGAAGTTTCACCTTGTGGCCAAATTATCAACACCCTTCTCCTCAATACAGACAAGGCTTCGTCCAGCCTTTGCTCTCCAGCAAAAGCTCCTGATCTTCCAGGTACGCACCTGGTAGGAATACACAACTTTGCAGGTCAACGGATAATTTCTGAGTGTGCCAGAAGGACTGGAACTGCTGTCATCAAAGCCATCCATGCCGTCCTCCAGCTCTTCTCCTTCTTCTCTTTCTACATCGACGTTTAACTAACAGGAGAAGGATGACAGGAAGACAGAATAAGCAGACTGGATGATACCAATGGATCTACCAAAGACAACCATGGACTGAGGAGAGGAAGGACACCACTTTGTGCGGAGTTGTCATCAACATGTGTCCAGAAGCAGCTGCCTAGATCACCATGGATTAAATACACAAGCTCCATTTTCTACAGTACTTTAAACTGTGCAAGTATTTGTAGAAAAAACACTTCTGCGGTTCTACTCTGCACCATGTTCTACACACATCAGTTAGTGGCCCACTCAGCAATGGCTGTCTAAGCTGTGGGCGCTCTCTCTTCTGTGAACACCAAGGATTACATTTCCGCGTGCATCCTCTTAGCTTTCCCAAACAGGGCTGCAGTTGTAGTCTACAGACAGTCAATCCGCGAAACCATCCAATCCATAAACGGCACAAGCTGCAGCCATTTCCAGTCTCTTTGGACAGGATCCAGGAGGTCCGCGTGCTGGCCGGCCATTGCCAGAGGGCAAGAAAAGTAGTCTTGATTCTCTCAGAAGGCCCACGACACTTCATTTCCTGCCTGGACAATCCCCGCTGCCTTTTCTGTTTGTGGCACTACTCATACCAGAGACTGGCCTCCTTTGTAGAAAAGCAAAAGGTCAAGGGGTGGGGAGGAATACCAACTACCAGAAATCTCCCCCTGCCCCCATTTCCAGTCAGCAATCAAAAAGCCCTGGAAAGAAGACACCCCAGACAAGCACAGTCCAATATCCTTACAGAGGATGGGTAATCTGCCACCGAGAACTTCAGGCAACTTCATCCCCTGCAGATAACTGTCTACCAATATATATGGCCCAGCTATTTGATTTTCAGGCTGTTTCCAAAATATCTGATAGCTAAGGCCATTTCTCCCCTGAATTAAAGAGATACATGCCACTCCTTTCACCTGAAAAGGTTTAGAAGGCAAATACTCACTCGGGATTACCCCACGGCCCACCTTCTTCAACTCTTTGCTTGAACTGATTTTTTTGACCAGAGCGTGCTTCCTGAACTCAGAGGAGCCAGCCTCAAACAGGGATCCCTGCGGGCATTAACCTTCGGTTTTCTCCAAGGAATTCGGATGTACTTCCTCTTAGGGAGCAGCCGAATTGTCCAGGGCGCACCAGATGCAGAGACGTGGCTGAATCAAGCAGCTGTGGGAGAACCAGGTGTAGTCGGGCAACAAAGCTGAGAGCCCTGTTTGTGGATGATTGCTTGGCACCTTTCCGCTATATTTTACTGATTTAAACTGGGACACATTTAGACTCATCCAGGTCCCCCAACACAGAGTTTGGGAATTACTGCTATCTGCTGTTCACTTTGTGTTTGAAGGAAGGTGGGTTTGTCTGCATGTGTGGTAAAGGTAGCAAACCCTGAAGGCAATATTAAAAGCTTGTAATCCCTATAATCTTTTTAAAAAACACACATGTTAATTGCCCTTCAGTTCCTGAGAAGTAGTAACCGACAGTTTAGTTTACTTTTAGACCACAAAATACAGAGCTTGAACCAGATTAAAGGTATGGGAAGGCTTCCCCCCCCCCCGCTCCCCGAAGCTCTGACATGTATTAACAAAGCCCAGTGTCAGGTCTACTTCCTTCAGCTATCCTGGGCCTCTTTATACAATCACTTAATCTGGATGCCACACAATGTGTATAGAGCTCACTGCATTCTCTCCCAAAAAGTTTCACCAGATGCCCGTTTGTTGAGCCCTGAGGTGCAGCAACGGCAGTGAGTACTGCAGTCAAGCCTCTGCTCATGGCCTGAGTAGCCTTGGCTGCCAGATGGGCGGTATAGAAATAAAATAAAATAAATCCAAATGGGCTCAGGTAGTTGGCTGAGTCAGCTTCCCAAGGCCAATAAAGTAAGTGCCCAGCTTGCTGGAGGGAGGCGGCAAAGCATTCTTTCTATGTTGTAAACCGCCCAGAGAGCGGTTTAGCAGGAGGGGGTGGTACCCTGTTTCCCCCCAAAATAAGACCTAACCTGAAAATAAGCCCTAGTAGGATGTTTCAGCATGCTCATAATATAAGCCCTACCCCCAAAATAAGCCCCAGTGAAGTGAAACCCTGCCCTCCACCCTTATACAGCAACCCGAAGATGACATTGACTGTATTTGAATCAATGTAGATGGTTGTACCTGAAAAAAAATCCCCTGAAAATAAGCCCTAATGTGTTTTTGTAGCAAAAATTAATACAAGACCCTGTCTTATTTTTGAGAAAACACAGTATAGAAGTCAAAACAACAATAGCTAGGCTATTTGGGTTGCCTATCTGCTGGGCAATCAGAATCACAGACAGCTGAATCACCACCAGATTCTCCTCCCCCAGTAGCCAGAGTGAGGGATAACCCTCTGAAGGACTCATGACACGAAGTTCCAAGGCTCGCATGAATGCTTCCACATCAGGTTGACCAACCCTGAGTTTTAGCAGGATGAAGTGTTTAGATGACTGCTGCTGCTATAAAATCTTCACCCAGAGGCTTGGAAGTTTGTGGAAGCAACAAGTAACACCCTGGCTTGCATCCACACTCCTGCTTATCTTGGACCCTGTTTTCTGGACCCTTGGCTTTGGACTCTGACTTCTGACTACAGTTTGTGTTTTGGCTTTGGCATTTTGGTATCTGCTTTGCATCTTCTGGACTTCTGATATTGGACTGGCTTATTGGACTTTCGCCTGTTGAAATTCCTGGGAACATGACACATATCAAGCCTCTGGAGTTGGGCCCATGCCAACACAACAGGCACCCTCTCCCATCCCACAGTTCTATGCATGTTCTCCAAAAAATAGAAGGCAACCTGGAGTGCTGGAGTATAAAGGAAAATTTATAGCTATGCCCAGCTTGGAAAGAGGTGAATATGATCTGCCCCATCACCCCCTACGGATCCTGAACATGAGCCTCAGCAAAACGGCTCTTTTCAACAATTCAGCCACGTCAGCAGCAACGACAGAGAGTCCTGGGGCACCTTTAGAGACTTAGAGATGGGCACAAAGTGCTGGTTTGGTGCAGTTCGTTTTCCGAACAAATAACTGATCTGCAGGGTTCAGCACACCACCCCCTCCAGCGGTCATCCCCTTGGAAGCAGCGCCCGGGGGGGGGGGGGTGAGACAGGGCACGGTTACTGAAATGTGGACCAGCTCTTTGTCTGGGAAACAAACCGCATCGCTGAACCGGTAGTTCGTGCCCACACCATCTGGCATGATTCCAGGTATTTGCAACTTATTCCTTTCAATTCCTGTGTCTGATACATAAGAGCTCAGGCCAAATAAAACGTGTGAGCCTCTGCATGACTTGCTGATAAAGAATTAAGTATAGGAATGGCATTAGGAACATGAAGATAAAAGAGAGGGCTGTTTTGGTGGCTGCTGCCAGGTTGGGAGCTCCCTCCGACAGGAGGCCAGGCGCACTCCCTCATGGATGTCCTTCGGGTGGTAGGCAATGACCTTTGTCTTCAGGCCGACTGGCACGGAGGAAGTGGTTTTTAAAATGTGCTTTTAAATGCCACGCCCCCATGGCTATTTTATTACAACAGTATATTGGATTGCTTTTCAACATTGTGATAAACTGCTTCTAGCTATATGTCTTTTTAAAATATCTTGTAAACCTTTTGTTAGGATACAGGGGCGATCTTCAAACAAATGCACAGTAAATAATGGTTTCTGCTGCCATTTAGGCTGGGAGTCGATTCTTCCTCATCGCATTCATTGATGCCCAAAATGACCCCTGTGAAAATTCATTGCTCCGGGCAACCGTGCTGTGCAACCTGACACGGACTTCCGGCATTTTCTGCCGTGGGTCTTCAAATTGCTGAGATCGCCTGCTGCTCTGCCGACAGCAAGTCAGCCGTTTCATGGCTTGCGCGGATCAGGTTGGGCTTGTACCAAGCAGGATAAATAGTCGCTAATGGGAAACTCGTTCCTTAGATCTCATGACAGCAGGCTGAATATTCAGCTCTCAACCTGTCTAATGAAAGCCGCTCTGTGATTTGTCACCCTCTTCTTTAAAATCAACTCAGCACAAGGCTGTCAAGAACTGCTTCAAAAAACAAAACAAAAACACACAAAATGATTATACAGGTGCGGATGCCTAGAAAACAAATACACCTGTACTACCTGATATATTTTAAAATGAGGCGGGGGGGGAGAGAAGCAGCATTATTCAATCAGTATATCAATCAGTCAATGAACCCAGGTGCCCTTGGGAGCCCAGGAAATGTACAAGAGGGTGGCAGAATGACACCGTTGGGTGTTTCTATTGTGTGAAGTTAGACTTTCAACTGCCAATTTTATTAAAAAAAGACAAATGCCAGCTTCTGTCTAAGGGAGCCTCCCTGCCAAAGGGCAAGCCAATCTTTTACAAAGAGGGGGAGGGCGGGAGGGCGTGCGTCCAAGGGGGGGGGAATGGAAATCACTCTATCCTCCCACGCTCCAGCATCTGCCAGTTCGCCAGCGCCTGGCGCTGGCAATAGCTACGGCTCCAACGGCTGGCAAGGCTGTCGTGGGCGCAAAGGAAAAGGACTGGAAAGAATCCAGGTTTTGCAACAGGAAACCTTTGGAAGCGAGGAAGGGGAGTCTGGAGGAATGAAAGCTGACCTCAGACTCAGCCCACCAGAAAGATGTCCCTCTCTACACAATCCATACCCTTCCTTGCCCTTCTTCCCTCATCAAAAGGTAGCATGCACGTCCCTGGGAGGCGAGGGGACCTCTTTTCTGCTTATGTGACCCCGTTTTGCCAGGTGGGCCCCCATTCCGAGCACAACCGACAGGGCCCACTCATAAACCTAGACTTCCGCTTGCAATTCTAATGGCTACTTCTTTTGTGGAAAGGGAGCCAGCGAAGGAGAGCCAAAAAGCGCCAGGAACAGGGATTTTAACAAGTTCTCTAAGGGTTCCCCAGAGTGGACTCCAGCATCCCCTGGCACATAAACAAGTGAACTCTTCTCTGAGACGAAAGCGCAGCACACTCGGTATCAGCCCTTTCTCTCCCTGCCCCCCCCCGGTTGCATTAAATCCCTCTAATTCAGCCTCCCCCCCACTACGTGACAGACTACAATCCCCATAATCCCCAGAAAACATGGCCAATGCTGGCTGACAGTTACGGAAATTATAGTCCAAGGTATCAAGGTACCTGACAGAGGGAGGCTACTGTCACTTGAATTGGTGATCTGACACTTCGAGGCCTTTTGCAGGAAAAGTAGAAAACACTCCACTACTGAATTAGTCTTAACCCTAACCCTGAAAAGCAACGAGGAAAACATGTATATGCACCCTTGAACACTGATGCACCCTCGGCCTCTACCCGTGTCTTAACACCATGGGGCAAGATCCTTAGTGCTCCACCATGTGCTAAGTGGACCTGTGCAACTCTTACATGCTGACAAAACCGTAACATCACTGAGGTCAGCTGAAGGAGTTCATCTACAGCCTGGCAATCCCTGTTGACAGAAGGGGAAGATCATCGCTGCTTGCCCTGTGGAAAACCAATCCCAGTGCTAAGCTGGCTCTTAATCATTCCAATTAGTCAAACAGAAATTACTGCAAAGTCTTAATTGTTGGCCCTAACTTCTGATAATCTATTCCTTCTTCTCATCATCCTCTTATAGAAAATGCTGGGGGCATCCTCAAAGGTTCCTGATGTTTTTCCCTGTCACTGCTTTCAGTGAATATATAAAAAAGGAAAAATAAGCAACTTGGAAAGAGGCGTTCAGAATGCCAGAATTTTCCCCCTCACTTGACAATCTGAATTAAGGAGTTGCTTTCCCCTTTTGAAATTCCCACATCAGATCTAAGACACATGATTCCCGTCTCGGAGGAAAGATGTATGAAGATGTATGAAATCTGGAGCTACTTTAGGTGACTTAACACACCCATTCTAGACGGCCGAGCATTCCGTAGCTTCAAGACAGAAACATGTGATTCTGCGTAATTCTGTGTCCTGTACTTGTGAAGTTCCAAAGCAGTGCCTATAGGCATGTTCATTTAAATGTGGTCATGACACTTGTGAGACGGGTAGACTTGCCGTTTCAGATCACAAGTGCTGTTAAATGGGTTGAGATGAGCATTTATATCTCTTCAGACCTTCATACTAAAGGCACAAAGGCGTGAATGATGTCCATGTGACCAGGGGTACTGGGACTTACCGTATTTTTCTGTGTATAAGACTATACTTTTGTCTAAAATCTTTAGACTAACAATTGAAGGTCGTCTTATACATGGAAGTAAGGTGAGGAGAGAACAAAAACAAGTGAAGGGGAAAGCAGGGATCAAAGCGATCCTGCAGCGCTTTGATCCCTTTCCCCCTACACTTGCTAAGCCCCACTAAGATTTTTTAATTTTGGATTAGAAAAGTGGGGGCGGGTCTCTTATACATGGAAAAATATGGCATTTGTATCCCACTCCACTCAAAGCTCTACATGGTTTCAGAATATAATGCAGAATAGGGAGGGCTCTTGCTAATAGGCATCAAGGTCCGCCACATTAAATATACATAGGAGGGGGAAATCCCATTTTTCCCTGCTGCTATCAAACCAACTGAGTGAATGGTAGAGGGCTTAAAATAGACCAATGGAGAAAACGAAACTGCGTTTGCAATGCGGTCTCTCTAAGCTTCATGGATGAATTCCTATCCCATAATCTCAGTGTTTCTACTTTCCAGCAGATGGGATGAAATCTGACCTCTGTAGCAAGGTAAGATCATTAACATGGCTCCAGCTTAGAAGTCCTCCTTCTCTTTGTGCTAAAGATCATCCGCTGAAGCATGCAACACTTTTATTTATGATGCTGGGTGTGCCAGGAGCCAATCTAGGTCTATTCCGTTATCAACCCCACCTCCCAAGCCCAAATCCTTGACTGACTCAATAGGGGGAACCCCTTACTTTCACTACGTGATTTTCTCTTCTGAAATGTTCAGAGAACCCATGGAACAACGATGCCCTTCACATCCTCCATGCTACAGAGCAGGTCTCTGCCTCCTAAATCTCATGCCTCAGTTTTATGGCACCACAAAACTTGTTGTCATAGATAACAGAAGAAGAAATCTGGTGTGTGCCAGAGCATCAGAATTTTAAACATCTCTTCGTCCATTATGGGTTTTTCTTTTTCCACTGGCCTGTTTTCCAAAGTGCAGTTTTTAAATCATGTATTATCCCTGTTTTTAGCCTGATTTTTAAAAATCAGGGGAGGGCGTACAGCTTAATTTGGACTTTGGTGTCAAGAGACGTGAGTTGTTAATCCTAGGCTCATGTTGTGGTTTAAATCAGTGGTTCTTAACCTTTGTTACTCAGGTGTTTTTGAACTGCAACTCCCAGAAACCCCAGCCAGCACTGTTGGTGGTGAAGGCTTCTGGGAGTTTTGCAGTCCAAAAACATCTGAGTAACAAAGGTTAAGAACCAGTGGTTTAAATCATAATACATGCACACATGCACACACACAAATGTACACCCCCAATCTTTGACACTTGGCATTTGCTATGCAAGGCAGCTTTCATCGGTGTCAACAGCAAACATGGCAGGAGATGAAGCTACCAAGAGCCATCAGATGCTTCTTAACCTCTGCTGATGAACCGCAACTGCCTGCTCCAGGTTAAACAGACATTATTACAGATGTCATATGGAAGCAAACACTAAGGATCCACAAATAAGGCAAGGAGACAGAGATGAAAACAGTCAGTACCAAATGTGAAGAGCCGTTGTTGGCAACGGTAGGGAGGCTGGCCCATCGCTCGTTCTCCAGTTCCTCCATCACTTGATTCATTGCACTTTTCAGCCACGTGTCCACTGAAACCCCAATCTGCTTTAGGAGGTCAAGTCGAGCTTCCGCTTTCAGCTTTATTATCTACGATGTCAAGAAAGAGAGTTAGTTAGTTAGTTAGTTGCTGATATCATTCAATCCATGGTTGATGAGAAGGTACAGTGGTGCCTCGCATAGCGATTGCTCCGTTTAGCAATGAAATAGCTTTGCAACACATTTTTTGCGATTGCAAAAGGGATCGCTTTGCGATGTTCCTTATGGCGGAATTTCCCTTTGCGATGATCGGTTCCCTGCTTCGGGAACCGAGCATCGCAAAGCGACGATTTTAAAACAGCTGATCGGCGGTTTCAAAATGGCCGCCCGCTGTTTTCTGGGACAGATTCCTCACTTACCAGGCAGCGAAAATGGCTGCGCTATGGAGGATCTTCGCTGAACGGTGAGTTTTAAGCCCATAGGAACGCATTAATCAGGTTTTAATGCATTTCTATCGGCTTTTTACTATTGCGTAGCGACATTTTCGTTCTGCAGCGATTTTTGCGGAACAAATTAACATCGCAATGCGAGGCACCACTGTATTCTTAAAAGGAACCTGTTTCAGAATGAAAAATAAAATTACATTCTAGTTGCTGCTTGAATGAGGCGAGAAGTCATGAGGAATCGTTCACATTGCAAGTCTGGATTCCAATTTCTTTTCCATTTCCCCACGAAACTCAAACCGTAAACTTGAAGGAGGAGGAGAAACCAGGGAGGAGAGGCTCCCCACTACTTATATAAAAGCCTTTTCTGCAACCACTTCTTTTCAACAGAAGTAATTATTTAGAAACAACCAGCTGCTCTTTGATTAAGGTGTCTTTATAAAAAATAATTAAATATTGATTCATTTTGATCATTATTGATTTTATTATTTTTAATTATTTATATATAATAAAAACCTTTAATATTTATTCAATAAACATTGAATATTTAAATACAGGTTTTCTGCATATGCATCTCGATATGAATCTCACCCTCATAGAATAATTATAGGTGACAAGTATCTGCACTCTTTTGTCTAAAGCAGTTTATTTATTTAAAACATTTTTACCCTGACTTTCTCCTTTAAAAAGGACCCAAGGCAGCTTGCAAAAAGCGTGCTGCTTGCATCATTAGAAGACAATATTTAAAGCTAAAAAACAGTAAGTATACAAACAGTAAAAAGGGATCAAATAAGTGCCACACTAAATACAAGTAAACAAAACCAACAACAAAAACACATTCAAAGCAGTAAGACACAACAATCCATTCAAAACAAACAAAAAACCCCTCTCAGTCACTGGGAGAAAGCTTGCCTGAAGAGAAGGGTCTTTGCCCGCTTGCGGAAAGAGAGCAACAATGGGGCCAGGCTGGCCTCCAGTGGGAGGGAGTTCCACCGTCTGGGGGCAGCCACAGAAAAGGCCCTCTCCTGTGTCCCCAACGAAGCACACGTGTGAATGAGGCGGAACCAAGAGAAAGGCCTCCCGTGAGGATCTTAATACCTGACCAGGCTCATAAAGGGAGACACCACCCTTGATATAGCTAGTGCCCAAGCCATTTAAGGCTTTGCATGTTAAAACCAGCACTTTCAATTGTGCCTGGAACCAGATTGGCAGCTGGTGCCACTGCTTTAACAGGGAGGGTCACCTGATCACTGTGACCAGCCTCAGTTAGTAATCTGGCTGCCACGTTTTGGGCTAAATTGAAATAAAACCAGCAGTCTTTAAAGTGCCATAATATTTTTATTTTTCTTCCACCACCCCCATGTGTTTGTTGTTGTTTAGTTATTAAGTCGTGTCGGACTCTTCGTAACCCCATGGACCAGAGCACGCCAGGCCCTCCTGTCTTCCACGAGTTGGGTCAAAGTCATGTTGGTCAGCTTCGATGACACTGTCCAGCCACCTCGTCCTCTGCTGTCCCCTTCTCCTCTTGCCTTTCCCAACATCAGGGTCTTTTGCGTTAAATATGGTATAACCAGTAAAACACCTTCATTGCTGTTTTGTGCAATGCGCTGAGTATCCATATAGAGAAAAACACACACACCATAAACCCAGAATTTGGGCATATTTTGGCTAACTGGGGTTCAGTGCAAAAGAACATGCTACCTCCAGTGGAAAGCAAACCCCACAGCAGAGCTGGGATCTCTGCTTGAAACCATGGGAGATTCACTGGTGCCCGAGGGCATCCAAGAGTAATTACAATGTTACCCCCACCCATTTAGGATCAGAGCGGCCCTCCCTGTATTAGATAATCACATACTTAACTTCATGCTTGTGTGTGTGATCCTACATCACAGGCAGTCCCTATACATACGATCTATGTCACAGAGGCATGGTGTATAATTAAGATGGGCAGAGAATGGCTCAGTAGAGGCTACCATTACATGCTCCTCAAGACACTTCGGAAACTTAGTGGTGCTACTTGAAATGATATGAAAGAATTTTAATTTGAATGGCATTTTGATCACATAACCCAATTTAATTCTACGGGAGTGTTTGTCCTTTTACTGATTTTAATATTTTATGGATTTAAATTGTCCTGAGCCCCAAAACTGGGAGAAAGGTGGCATATCAATGAAATGAAATAAAGGCAACTGGTAGAGAATACGGCAGCTGCAACACTTGTAGGAACTAGGCACCAATTACATGAGACATCTGTTAGCTGTTGTTTATACTTATATATAAGGGATGTGGTGGCACTGCAGGTTAAACCGCAGAAGCCTCTGTGCTGCAGGGTCAGAAGACGAGCAGTCATAAGATTGAATCCATGCGACGGAGTGAGGTCCCGTCGCTTGTCCCAACTCCTGCCAGCCTAGCCGTTCGAAAGCATGTAAAATTGCGAGTCGATAAATAGGTACCACCTCGGTGGGAAGGTCATGGTGTTCCGTGTCTAGTCGCATTGGCTCCCTCAAATGACAGCCATTAGGCTGACAGGTAGAGAACAATCCTTGGCCTCAGATGTTTGTAACCATGGCTCCATCACTATGTCCTGTTAAAAAATGCTAAGACACATTTGACATTTAAAAATTAGCCGGTGCCAGAGCGCATGTGTTTCAGTGAGTGCTGAGCTGAGCTGAACATTTCTTCTGTGAGTACTTCAGCTGTTCTGAATCAATGCAAGAGAAAAGAGGTTCTCTTCAAAATGAATTTCAGAGGAAAAGAAATTTCCAAGAAACTCCCATGGGTCAGGTTCAGGATTCTGGTCCCTGCCTTATCTGTGACGTGGCCGAGAAGTGTGCGTCTGGGCCTTTAACGGAGCAAACATCTCCCTTGCTGGCAGACCTGTTGCAGCTTCTAACATGTCAGTTAGGAAAAAGCAAAAGATACAGCTAAGCTGCCAACACAGTTGCTATTAGGGTGATTTGCAGGGTATAAACCAAAAATCCTTGGGGTGTGTGTGTTCCAGTGTTTTTCAAACTGTGTCCCATGGCTCTGTGGGACACCGGGATACCCACCCAAGGATGCCACACAATCCTCTCCTCCTTACCCCCTCCCTCCTTCACCCACAGCACTTCCTTGTGGTTTCTCCCGTGTCTGTCCCTGGTTGAGAGAGGGAGCCCTGGCCCAGTCTTGCCAAATGACTGGGTTTCCTGCCCTCCCTGTCAGGCCACTACAGTGGTGCCCCGCATAACGATGATAATCCGTGCCAAATAATCGTCGCTATTCAGATTCGTCACTATGTGGGGAAAAAAACCCCATAGGAACGCATTAAAAGACCTTTAATGTGTTCCTATGGGGAAAAAACTCACTGCTATGCGGAAATCCTCTATCCGGCCACCATTTTCGCTGCCCAGTAAGTGAGGAAAGGGTGTGAAAACACTGCGGGCGGCCATTTTTTCCCGGTGGCCATTTTGGAACCGTCGATCAGCTGTTTTTAAAACACTGTTATGCATTAATCGGTAAGCGAAATGCTTACCAATCATCGCAAAGCAATGTTTTGCCATATAAAACATCGCAATGCGATCGCAAAAACCTCATCGCTATGCGGATTCGTCGTTAAACAGGGTGCTCGTTAAGCAAGGCACCACTGTATTGTGTTTCCATTAAGCCATCTCTATATAGCACAGTCTCTGGTTTCATCTAGTGGCCAGTCTGCATAATACACACAGGGAATGTGTATTCGTGTGTTTCATTTTTCCCCCCAGGCAGTGGATAAGTGAAACTGCAGGTACTGATCCTGTGGATAAATGGCACTCCTACTGGACTGTGGAGCCACGGCCAGTGGCCTGCAAGTCAAGGGAGTCACGAGTCTAAAAGGTTTGG
Source organism: Pogona vitticeps (assembly GCF_051106095.1). Taxonomy (NCBI): domain Eukaryota; kingdom Metazoa; phylum Chordata; class Lepidosauria; order Squamata; family Agamidae; genus Pogona; species Pogona vitticeps. The sequence goes on from NC_135785.1 coordinate 262,126,467, forward strand.
GAGCCACTGCCTTATCTGTTCAATCTGTATGCAAAACATGCCATATAGAAATCCAGATTAGATTTAGAGGAAGGAGGAGTGAAAAGTTGTGGAAGGGAAATTAATTGTTTAAGATATGCAGATGACACCATCATACAGGTGGAAAGCAGCAATGACCTGAAACGGCTGTTAAAGAAAGTAGAAGAAAAAAGTGCCAAAGCAGGACTGCTATTGAGCACCAAGAAGGCCAAAATCATGACCACGGAGGAAATACACAATTCAGAAGAAACTGAAGTTAGAGATTTTGTATCTTTTGATTGAATCATGGAGACTTGATTCAATGAAGACTGTAGCCAAGAAATCAGAAGAAGACGAAGACTTGGAAGAGCAGTAGCGAAAGAATTAGAAAAAAAAATCAAGCGTAAGGATGTGTCACTTGAGACCAAGATCAAGGTCATCCACACTCTGGCATTATACATGGATATGAAAGCTGGACTGTAAAGAACGGTGGCAGGATTCGTTCAGAAGGTGGTGCTGGAGGAGAGCTTTACAGATACCCTGGACAGACGGGAAGATGAACAAGTGTGTCCTAGATCAAATCAAGCCTGAAAGATCTCTGGAGGTGAAAACGATGAAATGGAGGCTGTCCTGCTTTGGACACATCATGAGGATTCTCTGGAAAAGGCAATAATGCTGGGAAAGGTTGAAGGCAACAGGAAAAGATGAGATGAATTGACTCCCTAAAGGAAGAAGCACAGGCTTGTGTTTTGCAAGTTGAGGACAGGATATTTTGGAGATGGCTCATCCATAGGGTCTCCGTAAGTCAGGGACGACTTGACGGCACCTAACAACAACTGTTGTCCATTTGGGACTAGCCGAAAAGTACATTTCCATCTCCCCCCAGGAAAACTGCAAACTCTTTTTTGCATGGGGAGGTTTCGGCATGAGTGTGACTTGTAAGAATGTTCCAGCGGTATGTCAGCATTCTAGAGAAAGCACCTCTCATAGCACCTTCCATGAAGAATGAGCCTGATAGAAAACACCAGTTAACCCTTTTATGCCACAGATTTCCAAAAAAATTAGCAAGATTTTGAGGAAAAAAATATATGCATTCAGCTTTTCTAGCCAACTCAACTTTCAAAACATCCAAGACTCCTTTCACCCTATAGGAAAGAGCAGTTCTCCTGCCTCATTCTTCACAGACTTATTTTAACACACAGGCTGGAATCTGACTCGGGTTTGCATGAAATGTGTGGAATTGGTGAAGGAGAATGGAGGATAACTGACAACGCGCCAGGGTGCATCAGGTGTGTGATCAGGCACCTGACTCAACACGTCACAGCCTCGCAGCTTCTCAGTGAGCTGAGCTAACTACAGAAAGTTCCCAGGTGTGTCCAAACTAGTGGCAAAAAAGGAACCGAGGGAGGACCATAAGTGGGGCCAATGGGCAATGTGGGAGGGCACAGCCTCGAACGATCTCCTGATTTTTCAAAGTTTTCGAAGATTTGCGCAAGCACAAAAGACTACCGCATTAGCGTGCCTTTACGGAGGCCACGATGAAGAAACGAAAGCTCCATTCAATATTCAGCTAGATCTACGTAACTGTTCAAGATATGCCGACTGGAACTGGGCATATTCCACAATAAAGATGCAATCTGTGCAAGTCATTGATACACCCAAAAAACGCTTTACTAGCAACAAGAAACTAAATCTGTCCATGAACTGACCATAAATGCGGATCAAAATCATGGCAGAATTGTGTGTCCCCCAAGCATCCACCTGGCAACACGAATGGAGTTAAGATAGGTCTTTGATCTAGACTAGCACAACACTTACGTTCTGACTGAGAGAACAAAAATATGCATCTGATACTTTCACATTCTCCTCACGCGCAACCGTTTTCTGCACCAAGGCCCATGAGAACAGCAGGTGTCTTGTATTTTTGGAAGTGTGATGACATTTTTCTCACTAGTTTCCTTATTTCCCCTTCAAAAATAGACAGGGTTAAGTTTACAGTCTCTCACTATTACTATGCCTTGAGAAGCACACAAAAGTAGGATGGAAATGTAGGCGCCTACATTGAGATGCAGCAGAACACGTCCAGGGGACATGTAAACGGGTGGGCTGCGGCCCACGGAGAGCGCAGCATGGGATCTGTTTTCAAAAGATGGTTCTCGTTGGCAAAACACAGACCAGGACTGGGCAAAACTGGGCTGGCCGCATGTGGGGGTGGGATTAAAGTCACCCACCGTCACCCAGGGAGATGAACTCTACAGAAGGCCTCTCCAGATGATGGCAGCATATATATATAAGAGTTCCATGGCTCCAGGCGATTGAATTTAATAAACAGCACCTTGAACTGGGCTCAGGAACTAACTGGCAGTGAGCGTGAAGGGGAAGCAAAGGAGCCACCTGCTTCCTGCAGCCAGCCCTGGTTACCAACTGGCTTCTGTTCTGTACTTGTTGCTGTTTCTGAACAGTCCCGAAAGGTCCTGAAAGAAAGTTTTGGCTGCCTTTTATCCTTGCTCTCTATGACGGCCCTGGCAAATCAAATGTTAGTAAGAAAATGCATTTCCAGCCATGGGCATCCCATGCATATCCAGGGAACATAGAAAAGTCTAGAGGAACATACAGATTGCAAACCTAAGAATAAAAAGCAGATGGAACACATTCAGTTGTAGTTTAAAAGCAGCCTGCAAAATTAACTTGCAACAATAGCTAAGGAAATCCTTCCAATTGGAGTTCAACAGCCTTGTCTTTTTTAAAAAATGAATTTTATCAAGACATTTTTTTAGCCTTAAACTCCCTGAAATGGTATAGGCTGGAGGAATGTGAAAAGTCCATGCAGAGGTACAGCGAACACAGAAGGAAGCAAGGAGATAAAAGAAAAGATGCTGGTCATCTCATTTGTGGGGAACTATTTCACTATAAATATTTTCTCATGAAATATTCAGAAACCACACAATTGTCTTTGAGAAATCAATTTTAAAACTGGCTGAACATTAAGATACACGCTGACAGAGCAGACAGAACACTGGGTCACTCCTAATGGAGGTTTGAAAAATGAGGATCTAAACTCAGGAAATGCATCCTTCATCCCCTTTTCTTAATTTTGGAACTGAAAGGAAAAAAAATACCCCATGTAGACCTGGGCCTGGTTTTCAGAGGAGCCAGCAATGAGTAGAGCTGACTGCAGACAGAGGAAAATCACGGTTTCTCAGTGACACAAAACTTTCCCTCCTCACCCCAATTTGAGCCCAATGGCTGCATTTGAACGTCACAGTAAACCCTAGTTTAGCATCATGAGAATGAACTACAAAAAGCTTTGGCCTCGTGTGCTGCCTCTGCGTCTTGACTTGCTCAGCAAAGAGACCAGGAGCTTCCACTGGCATCTCAGATTATCCAAAATCTGCTGCTCAAACCTAACATTGGTCAATCTTATCAGTGGTTAGTAGAAAAGAAACCTGCTCATTAACCAATTTGAAGCAAGCTGGCTTCTACTAATAATTGTGAAGACCAACCACTGTCATTCGGGTCAGGGTAACAGAACATGGAGAGGTGCGCATGAAACACACAGGCCAAGCTTCCAGATTCTTTCTGCGGCTGCTTGTGGCTGTAAGGGGAAAGATGGGTGTTATCAGCTGGGTAATTGTGTGTGTGTGAGAGAGAGGGGGGGTGGAGGGAGGGAGAGAGAGAGAGACAGAGAGATTGAGAGAGGGTTTCCCTCTGTTCTCCCACACGCTCCTATTAAAAATAACTCACACCTTTAGCACCCTTTCACCAAGTGGCTGCATTAATCCGTGCGGCTGCCCTAAAGAACCGTTGGAAGCAAAACTCATGGGACATTCCTCTCACCTCAGCCTTGCGGATGTTCTCTCTGGCTTCATCGATCTTCTGCTCCAGTTCTGCTCGGCTCTGTTCAGACACGGCAGGACCATGGCATTCCAATTCCTCCAGAGTCTGGAGAGAAACAGGAAAAGGGAAAATATTTGCTGAGTTTTAAAACAACGCAAATGGAACAATTCAGCGTTTCTGCATTAACTTCTTGCTTGCAGAAAGGACAGGAAGCATTCCTCTTAATGCCTTGCTCAAAGCTTCCTTTCTACGCAGTTAGCTACATAAAACCATCATCGTTTCTGACTTATAATGAGTCACAGAAAGAAGGATGCAAACATCCAACTCTGACAGCAATGGACTAAATAAACTCCAGGGGCAATTCCAACTCGAAATTCAATTATATATGCTACTGGTCCTGTTTGTTTTACAGATCTATATTCAGATACATTTGCTTTATACTGCAGTCCTCTAATCTCAGGCTTGGATATGGCACCAGTACCCTTGCCAATGTTGTACCACATGGAGACAGTAAAGCCAGTCTTACCTTACATCTCAAACTACTGAACAAGCAGGAACTTGTTCTGAATCATCACACTTTTAAAGATTACTTTCCAAGTAATTCTTTGATTTCTGACTCAATAGTGTTTAAAGAAGAATAAGAAACCCACAATGGACTTAGAATCAAGACTGCTCAGCTGGTTTTTATTTGCAAAAATGTCTCAACTCAGCTAAAGAGAATTTTAAAACAATTCCCTTGGGGGAGAAAGACAGGGTGAAATAAATGCTAAGAAAACATTAGTGTTCTGGAGACCAGTGGAAGGCTCAGATATCATGAGAAGTCAGGGATATTTGGAAAAGACAATAATGCTGGGAAAGGATGAAGGCAGCAGGAAAAGAGGAAGACCGAATAGGAGACAGTCTGACTCCCTAAAGGGAGCCATGGGGTTGAATTTAGAAGAGCTAAGGTGGGCTGTTGAGGAAGGGACACTGTGGAGATTGCTCCTTCATGGGGTTTCCGTATGTTTGGGGAAACTTGATAGCATGTAACAGGTCCCCCCAGTGTGTAAATTTGCTTCTCAAACAATGAAAAGTGAAAAGTAAACATGTAACTTTAACCCTTCTGTTGTTTAGTAAGCTCTTGGAAGACTCTTATAACACAGTGTCTCATTGCAGATTCCTCTTTCTGCAACACAAATGCTAGAAATTCCAAGGTAGAGGGAAAAAAGGTTTAGAAAAAAGGTGATTTTAGATGAAGGTGGGCCAATTTTCTGTCCTCTAGAGCAGGGGTCTCCAACCTTTTTCACCCCACGGACTGGCTGGGGAAGGCGGGGGACCTCCCACGCTTGTGTGCATGCGCAAACTGCGATGCTTGTGCAGGAGCATGCACGCTTCTATGCATGTGCAAATGGTGGCACGGCGCGTGCACAGGTGCACTAGAGTGAGCGCACATGCACAAAGCAGCTGTGCGGGAGTGACTGCGTGCGGGGGTGGGGCGGGAGGACTGTCTCTGCAGCCTGGTCTGGCTCAGGCTACGGACCAGAACCATGCCGTGGACTGGAGGTTGGGAACCTCTGCTCTACAGCCTCTGAGGGACCCACTGCAAATGCAAAGAGACCAACAGAAATGGCTTCTTTTTGGGATGTGTGTGTGTCATATGGGATCTTTTCTTCAAAAGACAGCTTCTTTTAAGTACATCACAAACTGCTCGAAAATGTATCTGACGCTTTACACGAAGGTGGGACCTGTTGGACTCCGCGTATTTCGTGATAGGTGGGAGTTCGCCTCAACAACAACCTGTTACGTTAGGTAAGTAACCAGAGGACCTGAAGCACCTCTTCCTTGAAGCTGTCTCTCTACTCATTTTCAACCCACCCGTTGACTGTGAATAATGTTTTTGTGCTCCCGTGCCACACGTGTAGCCCATTTCCGAGCTTCCTTGTTCAAGCTGTGCTCTTCTGTCGTCCCAGTCTCGGATTCCAGCTGCCGACTCTGAAACACACACAAATAAAGAAGATGATCAACAGGTAGGTCACATTGGCTTGATTCGCCATCCATGACACCCTCATTAAGCAGTTATCCAATAAAGTGCTTTGTTTGTTTTTGAAGCTCAATTATAAGGCATTTGCAAAAGGGCTTTTCCTGGATCCTTGTGGGTGAAACAGACCGAAACAAGAGTTCCAAACACAGGAAAAGCCCAGCTGTTTGTCTGTAAGCTCTGTGATGGATGTGTGGGGTGTGTGTGTGTGTGTGAGAGAGAGGGTGCTGAAAATCTAAAAGGAGAGCAATTTGCTCTTCACCTCTTTTCAAAAGCAAGGTAAGGTGTGTCTCACACCACCAAAACAGGGGTGCACAAGTGAACTCAGATTCTCTTTAATACAAAGAGTCTTCTGGCACATTAAGGGCTATGCAATTTGTTAGGAGAGATGTCTGAATCGGAAGAATTGAACACAGAGCAGATAAAGCAGATCAGGCAAACAGGCAATTTTTGACAGTGATGATGCTCGGAGATTTAAATTACATCTTGCACTGCATTTTTTCAAAAGCCCCTGGTTTTACGAGCCATACACTGGTGAATGCATGAAACACTAAAATAGAGAGGATGTCTTACAGATATTACATACCGTATTTTTCGCTCTATAAGACGCACTTTCCCCCCACAAAACAGGGGGGTGGAAAGTCTGTGCATCTTATGGAGCGAAGAAAACATTATTTTTTTCCTGTTTTCTTCTCCTAAAAATTTGGTGCCTCTTATGGAGAGGTGCGTCTTATGGAGCGAAAAATACGGTACTTACCAAGCTGGCTCATGCACGTACTCAGAAGGAAACAAAAACACTGTTGTCCCCCCACCCCCTGCAACCAGAACCCAAGGAAGTATTAGCAACTGAGAAGCACATGCAATGGCATATCTGCGTGTGGCTCAGGATGAGACAGCTCTCGCACCGTCATATTGATCACAGGTATGGGCCCAACGGGAATGGCCCTTGGATACGACAACCATATTTTGCAAATAAACATTAAAGCCTACAGTAGGGATGTTTTGGGTGGCTGTCTGATAAACCGACGGCCATTTAATTCCAGGATCCTGCATGCCAGAAAAAAAAAATGAAAAAGTTCTCCATAAGAAAGAGAATCCTATAAAATATGATAGTTTGGAGAAAAAAGAAGGAATGCTGTCATGGGATCTGCAGGGGAGGCAAATTAAAAGGACGTTCTTCCTGTTACGGTTGCCAGTTCCCTTCTCTTTCTTCCTCTTAGCAAATTGCACTTAAGGGTAAGCTGTTTGAAACAACGGAATTTACAGAGAGATTAAATCATTAACTCTCCGTGGATTCAATGGGTCTACTCTAGTGCAATTTAATATGCCAAGCAACAAGATTGGGGCCACTGTATTTTTAACTGTTTTAATATTTGTTTTTTAAAAAGTCTTTGTTAAGGTGCCTAGGATCCCACTGCTGGATGACAGGTCAGGTGTTAATTAATTATACATACATATATAAAGGGAAATCCCTGCATGCCGCTCACCTCTCAGGAAACACACACGCCTGACTAACCTTTATTTTTAAATGTAATAATGTATGGTGTGTCTCCATTATTTATTTATTTTTAGTGTGGCACAGTGGTTAAACTGCAGTCGAGAGTCTGTTCATGACCTGTGTTTGATCCTGACGGGGTCAGGTAGCCGACTCGAGGCTCACTCAGCCTTCCATCCTTCCGAGGCTGGTAAATAGAGTACCCGCCTTGCTGGGTGTGTGTGCAATGTGTAGCCGGGATCATTAAAATTGTAAACCGCTCAGAGAGAGCTTTAAGCGCTATGGGGCAGTTTATAAGCAGCATGCTTTGCTTTTCGCTCTGGTGGATTCCACCCTGAGTGTAAATTGCAAGAGAGAATTGGGCTTTATCTTTGAAAGAAAACATAAATGATAATATAGAAGCGGTTAAAAAAAGAGAGCTGTATTGCAGCAGAGTGTTATGCCACCTTAATGATTAAGTAGCACGTCTACTGGATCGCTACCATGTTTCCCCGAAAATAAGACAGGATCTTATATTAATTTTTGCTCCAAAAAACACATTAGGGCTTATTTTCAGGGGATGTTTTATTTTTTTCAGGTACAACCATCTACATTTATTCAAACACGGTCCTGTCAGCTTCTGGTTGCTGCACAAGGGTGGAGGACGGGGTTTCACTTCACTGGGGCTTATTTTTGGGGTAGGGCTTATATGACGAGCATCCTGAAAAATCATAGTAGGCCTTATTTTCAGGTTAGGTCTTATTTTCGGGGGAAACAGGGTATGCTTGCACTAAGCTCACTACTACTCAGTTAGAAATAATGAGAACTTGTACAAATTCTTCTGGAACTCTTCATTAGGCAAAGATGTTGTATAACCATGAGGTAGGGGAAGGAGCAAATCATGTAGTCCAAAAAAGTGGGTTGTCGTTCTTAATTTTCTTAATTAACAAATTGTCCTTAATTAACAAATCTGCTAATCTTCACAGCATCACAGAACTCATTAGACAGCAAAATGTTTGCTTTCTGTTTCCTAGTGGAAGGTTCTAGAAAGTCACTTCTCTCCAATCCATTCTAGGGTAGCCCTTGATGTGTCCCGGGGCCAGAGCAGAAGGGACCACCCCGATGCAGCCTGCTAGATGCAAGAATTCCAACACTTTTCAAATGCTATCTTTTTGTTTTTTCCGCAGGTGACTTTCCCATGCAGGCTCCCTGGATTCCAGCGGAGAGATGTGTTTGGCGAAAAGGTGCCAATGCTTATGACTGGAGCTCAGCTCCAACTTCAACTCATGCCAAGAGGAGAAAAACAAATCTGTCTCTATTCCTCCCACCTCAGATCATGGCCTGGAAGGACAAACGAGAGTCCAAAAACCTGCACTAATTATAGAGCCGTTCTCTCCTCTCGCCTCAAGACACTCAGCCTGGTTTACAGTGAAAACACTGATCTGAACAACCCACACGACCTTTGAAAGCAACATCAGAACACCTCACCTTCAGCCGTGGAGGAATACCTACACGTCGCTTGGCCCTTGCCCAACTCAGAAAGGTTTGCTTTTAACATCTGGGGGAGTAACCTATGAAGAATCAAGAGCCAGGGAAGGAGAAAAAGGTCATGCCACAAAAAACTAACCTCCAGAGAGGAAGCTTTTTGGTTAAGAATTTCTCTGGCTAGCTACCTTTCTGAATACACGCTTTTTTGGTACAAAGGTACATGCCGTAAGGTGATCCCTCATCGGCAGTAGGAAGCAGGAAAACCCAGACACATCGCTGCTGCCTTGTTGGCTTCTTCCACTAGCTTACTCCTGAGAAAGCTGAGTTTCTCTCCTATTCTGTTGCAGCCTGACTTACCTCACCCGCTTATAGCGAGGAGACTGTGAGCCGAAAGAGAGACGCGTGTGTCACCTTGTGCTCAGTGGAAGAAACATGCTGAAACGGAGGCTGTCCTCCTTTGGGCACCTCTTGAGAAGGCAGGACTCTCTGGGAAAAGACCACCAGGCTAGGAAAGGTTGGAGGCAACAGGAAAAGAGGAAGACCCAATAGGAGATGGAAGGACTCCCTCAAGGAAGCCAGAGGCTTGAATTTCCAAGAGCTGAGCAGGATCCTTGAGGACAGGATGTTTCAGAGACCACACATCCACTGGGTCACCATGGGTCCGAGGCAACTTGACAGTACATACCAACAACAAACTGCTCACATGCTTAAAAAATAAGTTGGCCTCTATTTATTACTGTCAAGTAGGGGTGGATGTACAACTGGGGTGAGTCTGAGGGCAAATTCGTCACCCCAGTGACCTTACACAGTTCATATCAGGACGGAAGCTGGGGTTCTTTTTAAGGAGAAAAGCAGGATTGAAATATTGTAAATTAATTTTTTTTAAAAAAAGGGAAAAATTCAGCGTCTGAAATACAACTGTGCCCGGGATGCTCCAGGCGTCTAAAACAAGGTATCTGGAGGTGGGGCCACCCCTGAGCAGCACTCTGCCCATCCTTGACCTAAGAGAAAAGTCTAGCTTATCATCAGTGCAAAAAAGAAAGGAAGCTACGAACTAAGAGAAAGAAGCGTTTGCCACCCGCCAGCCACTGCAGCGAATGCAACAAAACATCTCGGTCATTTCTTGGACAGAAGTGACACGAGGCTTCGAGGCAGTTCGCCACTGCAATAACCAGTTTCCCCTCCAACTGTTGACAGAAAGAGAATATGGACGATTGATGGTTCAGAGAGTTTTGCCTTTTAAAAAAGAGCCAGCGGAATTCACTGCCCGGCAGGTGCTTTCTCCTTCCCGAATCTGAATTCTTCATGGCTTAGTTTTTTGTCCATGGACACTTGCTGTTCCTTAAACTCTTCGAAAGACACTGTGGGATGGCACATTCCTCTATGAATAACACACACACACATACATATATAGACACACACCGAGTGAAAACTTGCACAAAGACCTCCAACAATCCCTTGCTCTGTGTAGACAGGCCAGCGATCCCGGCAGCTGTCTTAGAACGGCCCGCTTCTCACATGCAACGGGCTGACGTTTAAATAAAGACAGAAGAAAGCGTTCCCAATGCCAAGCGGGAGAGCCGGGAAGAGAAGAGAAGCGGCTTTGAAAGAGCCTTGGCACATCTCGACAGACGCCTGGATTGTCTTGAGGAAAGGAAGAAAGGAGGGAAGTATTTTTTGTAAATGAGGGTGTTCACAGCCTTGTTGGGCCCACAGAATGAAGCGACTCATGTCCTAAAACAAACAAACAAACAAAAAACCCCAAACGCTCCGCTTTGTTAATAAGCCTATTCTTTTTTCTCTCCCCCTTATCTATTCACCACTTTTGTAGCAGATTTGGGGAGCCAAAGTGGAAGCCGCCCACTCTCCCTCTCCTGTTATGTTTTCCATTCACTTCAGCCTTTCTCAAAGGACTAGGACAAAAGTCTCCAACCATTCTGGACCCAGGACTTTAACCCCCAAATCTAAACTTGTATTCTTCAGGACTTGCCTTTTCCGTTTATTCGTCTTCCGGCTCCTCTCCATTCTTTACCCCTCTTCCTCCCTGCTTCAGAAATGGTGCCTGTGTAAGGGGCAAGTTAATCACCATAACCTATTTTAACTCAGGGGGTGAATCTGCTGTGGAACATCAAATGTCCGTCTGGCTTAGAAAAAGAAACTGCAGCACTCTGTTTACACCAAGCCAAACTGCTGTGGAAACACTGGCCCATGATCCAAAATAACATGTGATTAGTTCTATGCAACCCCCTCGCCCAACATCACCTTTTTGAGCTTAGTGACACTGCAATCAGTTAAAAATACAGTGGTGCCTTGCTTAACGAGGATAATCCGTTCCAGCAAAATCGCTGTAGAACGAAATCCTAGTTAAGCGAAATAAAAAAGCCCATTAAAACGCATTGAAAACCCTTCAATGTGTTCCAATGGGCTGAAAGCTCACCGTCCAGGGAAGATCCTCCATAGGGGCGGCCATTTTCGGCGCCTGTAAAGCGAGGAATCTGTCCTAGAAAACAGCGGGGGGGGCATTTTGTACATCCGGCGTCCATTTTGAAACCTGACAACCAGCTGTTTTTTAATCGTCGTAATGCGAAAATCAGTTCCCGAGGCAGGGAACCGATCATCGTGAAGCAGATTTTTCCCATTTAAACCATCGTTTTGCGATCGCTTTTGCAACTGCAAAAACCTAATCGTCAAACGATTTCCTCGTTAAGCGAGGCAATCGTTAAGCGAGGCACCACTGTATATATATCTTACAATATCAAAACCTCCCCTATATATACAAGCAATTCAGTTCATGTCACTATTGTTAAGCATGCATTCCAATTTAGGGTCAAATTTGATCATAAATTTAGCACATAATTAGAGTAAGGCTTCCGGAGCTAGTGCAGTAGTTAAACCACAGTACTGCAGCCAAAACTCTGCTCATGACCTGGGATCAATCCCAGGTAGCTGGCTGAAGGTTCACTCAGCCTTCCATCCTTCCAAGATTGATAAATTGAGTATCCAGCTTGCTGAAGGGAGGGGCAATGGGTACCCTGGATAATTAAATGGTAAACTGCCCAGAGAGTGCTATGGGGCAGTATATAAGCAGCATGCTTTGCTTTTTGTTCTGGTGGATTCCACCCTGAGTGTAAATTGCAAGAGAGAATTTCACACTTTGCTTTTAGTGAAAAATGTTGATTTGGAAGCTGAACACATTCCATATGCATTATCTCTGACACATTTTTGGTATCACCTGGCAGGACAAAGTTCCAAACAGAGTAGTCCTAGAATGAGCTGGAAATTTTAGCATGTATACATTACTGAAACAGCGACATCTATGTTGGCTTGGATATGTTGTGAGAATGGCTGATGGCCAGGTTCCAAAAGATTCCCTTCAGCAAAAGATCTCCTGTATGGAGAATTAGTGCAGGGAAATCGCCCCAGAGGGAGACCACAGCTGCGATACAAAGAGATCTGCTAACGGGATCTGAAGGCCTTTCAGCAGATGGGAAACCCTGACATCTGAGCGTTCAGCCTGGAGGCAGGCGGTGCATCACGGCCTCTCCCAATTTGAAGAGACCCTTGTTCAGCAGGCTGAGGCAAAGAGGCAGTTACGAAAGCAGCAAAATCATGGAGCTGGACAGGGGACAGACTGTATTTGTCTTCAATGTGGAAGGGATGGTAACTGTCCAATTGGCCTTCTGAGCCACACTAGACGCTGTTCCAAGTCCTCCATACAGAGCACATTACCACATTCTCTCGAGACTGAAGGATGCCTACACACAGTCACTGGAAGGTAAACATGAACTTACTTTGCAAGACTGACTGTGCAGTTATATTGGGGAAATGTCCTGTTAACAAATGATGTTGGTTAAATGCAGAGGTGTCAGGGAAGCTTTCCACAACCTGGCGCAAAGCTGCAACTCTCGACATGCCACAGCCAAGCAATGCTTGTGACAGCCAACAGAGACTGGTCTCCAAAATATCTGAAGACACAAATTTGGAAAAGGCTGAACTTTGGACTTGTATTATCAGCTCTATGGTGTCATGAACCAGATCACTCAATTTTAATGATTAATCACATTTTGTAACAAGGAAGGTGGCTAACCTCAACACTTTGATTTTCTTAATTCCTAGTAAGAAGATGAGAGTGGCTATTTCAATTTCCCGAGAAATGTGGACCTTACCATGTACACATATTTAATTATAGTTGGGGTCTGAAGGACTAGTTCAGATGCATTTCAGGGTTTGAACATACCTAGTAATTTTTTAAAAACTTTTTACAGCACTGCATACACACTGAAAAACACCCCAGAGATACCACATATTTCTATAGGAAATATTTTTGGTTTCTTAAGTGGTTTACGGAGTGATGGCAGGCAATGTTTAATAAACCCAAGCACAAAACTTTGTTGGGTGAGTTAAACTAGAGGTGCTACACTCTGAATTTTGCCCTGTGCAAGTATTCTGGGTGTGGTTTGTATTCTGGCCTATGGAATTGCCAAGTCTAATCACTTATGGCAGCTGAAGAAGCAGAAGACGGCAGCTACTTTACCTGGCTGTCTCAGTGGTTTTAGCGCTTTTGCATCCCCTGTCCAGCACACGAGCAGCGCTCCAATTAATGAAACGGCACATGTGATCTTAAGTAATACCAGAGCCTTAAAAATTATCTTTTGGCCTTGCAACTTTGATCATCTGGGCTAGGAGATTTTCCATGGTATAAAAGACCATCCAAAAGGCATCTCAGTCTGCACTGACTATAAACATTTCAGATAAAGCCATCCCAACTGATTTCTGCAATGCCACCAGGAATTAACTCTCACTGTCAATGTACAGAAGATAAACGGAATGTTGCAAGCAAGAAATGGGCAAAAACAGGAAAGAACCACCTCAAAACTGTTGTTGAAGCTCTTTGGAACTATTATCTTGGCAACAGATTTTGTCATTCAATGCAGTTTCTCACAGGATCACATGCTGTCTAAGGAAGCAGCCTCTGTTTCCACGCAGGAAATTGAAAGAGCTAGTGAATTTCCTCCTATATTTTGCCCTGCTCCTGCAAATGTGCTTATCTATGCATTGCTGGGTTAATAATAGGTTCTCTGTACACTGCAGTTTTGGGGACTCCTGACTGAAGTCTACCACGTTCCTTAACAGCTTCGTCTCCAAGCTATGAGGTGCTGCAGTGTTCACCTCTAAGGCTTGCATCAGACTAGCACGGCTACCTCTTCTACAACCACGTCGACTCGGTTTGCTTTCACTGAAGTTTGGTAAGGTCTGCTCTCCCACCATTGATTTATGGGCCCTTTTGAGGAGAAAGGCAGGGTAAAAATATTTTAAATAAATAAATTGAATAAATTGATTATTCATGCTCCCTCGTCAAAGCCACTGGGGGCTTTTTACCATGGGTATACGTCGGCATTCCTCTATCCAGGAAATTACCCGACTGCTACCCTGTTTCCCTGAAAATAAGACCTAACCTGAAAATAAGCCCTAGTAGGATTTTTGACGATGCTCATCATAGAAGCCCTACCCCCAAAATAAGCCCCAGTGAAGTGAAACCCCGCCCTCCACCCTTGTGCAGCCACCAGAAGAAGCTGACATGACTTGTAGATGGTTGGGCATGAAAAAAATAAAACATCCCCTAAAAATAAGCCCTAATGCGTTTTTTGGACCAATAATAATAATAATATAATACCCTGTCTTATTTTTTTGGGAAACACAGTAAATCACCTCTTGCATCTCTGTTTAGCTCAGAGGTCTGAACTGGCAGACCTCTAAACATTAATGGACTGCAATTCCCAGGAGCTCTGGATAGTATAGCCAATGGTGAGGAACCACCGGAGATGCATTTCTGCAACATCCAAAACATACGTTCTCCAGCCCTTGTTTGGCTGCTAACGATCTTTGTTGTTCCCAGTTCCACTCACGTCGCCAACCCTTTTTCCCTCCACCTACTTACTAGGCTAATGGGTGGAGTATTAATGTAATTAATTAATAAGGCTGCAAGACAGGTTCTCCTCTTCCTCTAATTATGAAAAACCTTCCTCTTTTTCTCTTTTCTGGATCAAATATGTCTGCTGTTCTGTATCCCTTCCGACAGAGGTTTCAAAACTTCGGCCCTAAACCAAGAATTCCTAGAAAGGATGCAAGACGGAAAGATTTTTACAAAGGAAAAAAAACAACAACGACACAAATGTTTATGTCGGCTGAAACAAATTTCTGTAATGCAGTTACTAGGATTTGGACGGTGTGAAGAAAAATGGCTTGTTTTTAACTTAAAATAATTTTATTATGTTTTTGTGTTTATTTTTAATCTTGAGTTAGTTATTTTGGTCAGGAGGAGTTTGAATGAGGGTAAAAAAAAGCAACAAGGAGGCACAAAGGTTTCTCAACAATCAAAAAGAGGGTATGATGAAGAAATGTTTGGCAATGGCTGTTTTAACAACCATTTTCTAAGTGTTTACTGATCTCCTGCTTTGCTAGCAAAGTGCAATAGTCAAAACCACAAAGGAGAGAATCCAGCGTCTTTTCCCATTCTTCGGCTTGTTCACATAAGGGGTTGTGTGGCCCACATCACAACCGGTGCATGACTATGTGCATGAAGAAGAGCTTCCCAAGACATGGGTGGAATGCTTGGATGGTTGCCCACCCACTATTCGATTCTGCTCCAGAACCAGTCATTTCTATGCAGCCTCTCGGTTCTTTCTCTAGTTTGAGTACAGTAGAAAATTTGAAAGCACAACCCGATCTTCTGAGAGAGCAGAGATATGCAAAAAAAAAAAAAAAAAAAAAAAAAAAAAAAAAAAAAAAAAGGAGTGGTATGCAAAAATAAACTGGGGCTATCTCCACATAGAGTCCAACAGAAAAGGTTGGAGTCCTCAATTCTGTACCGAAATGAAACATATGGCTTCTGTTCTACATTGCAAGAAGATCAACGGCTGCAATGCAAGGAACTTCCTTGGTTGCAGGAAAGAATCATGTTATCTTCAATTCTGTCCCCTCGTCACCACCCATTATATGTATTCAGTGCCTGAAGATGCTTTTAAGGTATTCAGGTTCAGAGCCAAATGAAATCCCGAGGAAACCGTGAAAACATGCTTTGTTATTCCCAGTCGGAGAAACACTGGAATTTAACAATTTAATAGCAGTAAATTTTGGAGTATCTTTAAGGCCATCTGGCTCCAAATTTCCCAGACAAGTTGTGTATCCAAAACTTCTGCAAAGGACGAAACACCCTAATTATGTTAGCAACTTCTTCAACTGCAGCAAAGTAGAAACCTTCTCTTGGGAAAATTATTGATTTTAGTTCAAATCAGATTATTCAGCAACACATTTCTACAAGAGTTCATTGCATAGCGTACCCAATGGAGAGAAAAAAACAACACCATGCATATTCTATGAAAACGCAGGAAGCTACTTACGCTGAGCAGCTCCAACACAAAATGAAAATGAAGTGACTAAAATGCATAACAGTTGAAGATTTTTCATTTTCCACTTTTTTAACACAAGGTTGTTGATGCGTTTAGACAAGTGTGTGTAATGAATTCCTGGATTTGAATAGCTCCCCGGAAGATTAATTTATGGGATGAAATTTCACAGGGAAAAAAGGTCAAAAATGAATCTTCAGCAAGACAAGAGTAAAGAAATAAGAGCCCTAGCTATCAGTTTCTTTAATCCAATTCGGCACATGCGTTTTTTTTTATAATGCTCAAAGCTTGTCTAGTTTTAATGCCAGTCAAAGTTGTGGGGAAAAAAAAGGATGACTGAAATGAATCTACACTACATGGACCTTGTATTATCTTGAGCTATTTAGACAGACTTTAAAGATTTATCACATTGCTGCTTATAGCCTCCTGCACCTTCTACACAAGAGGTGATTGACGAACCTCAGTTGCCTCATTCTCTCTAACCTGGAACTGAAGATTAAGATCCTTTACTCAAGGATGAAGGGCATTCTTCTACCTTCTGATGTGAGATTAACTAGGAGGGCACCTATCAGAGATTTGAATATGGAACTCCTTGGGTCAGGCCACTTTTCAGGGCATTTAGGTAACATTTGAAGACTGCTTTTTATTTATTTATTTATTTATTTATTTATTTATTTATTTATTTATTTATTTATTTATTTATTTATTTATTTGTTTGCTTATTTATTTATTTATTTATTTTATATTTTATTTTATTTTATTTTATTTTATTTTATTTAACTTATATGCCGCCCACACTACCCGAAGGTCTCTTAAATAATGCTTCTAAGCCACCCAATACACTACATGGAGTTGGAAGTGAGCAATGGACTTTTTTTTAAAAAAAGATTAAATCTTCAACAAGATTATGGCCGATATTTATTTTATATTATCCTGTTTTAAAAAAAAGATGACATAGGTTGTCTCTGCTGTTTTAGAGATGAGAAAGAAGGTTAGCATAGCACCATAGATATAATCAAGGGTACTGTATAAGATACAACAACTTTTCAGGAGGCTAAATGGAGCTGAACAGATTCTCTCTGATACAGGACTATGTCATGCCACACTATATATCAGAGAGTGTTTTTACATCCTATTTTACTCAGTTCTATTCCAGATTATTACAAGCAGTGTGTTGTTGTTTTGACCTACTATCATGTAGCGTGAATAGGAGAATTAACAAGTTTGAGATCTCAGTGCTGGGAAGGAGTGTTTGGTTCTCAACGTGTTATGCATTCATTTGCCACTTTTGCATGAAAGCTGATTGCACCATAGCAGCCCTCTTCTGCATGCACGCCAGCAATACCACAACATATTAAAGGGTGAGGAGCAGATGCTGCCATATACCTCTACTAAGGTCATTCTCAGAGCACTGACAGGTGAGGGCTCAATATCCACCAGCTGAACGGCATTAAAACTCTGAATGTCAAAGGTTGCACAAGGACAAAACACACACATACACATACACACACAACACAGTTAGAACTGCAAGGCAAACACAGTTAGGCAAATATGGTTAGTCAGGGAAAACTCAGCCCCCTGCCTTTTATGTACCCTTGGGGCTGGATGTAAATAATTTGCTGGAGATGTCCGGGAACTAGGAGCACATTATCGTTCGTTGGGGAAGACGTTTAGAGAACAACATTTAACTTTCAAGGGCACGACTATTGTTCCTAACAGGTCTGCCAGAATCTTTATCTGCCTGTCCTCAAAAATGTCGTGCTGAATTTAGAGAGCCAAGATTGTTCCTTGCTAAGCACAGTTTACCAAATGGCGGCAAAAAGAGGCTTTATTTTAAACCCACACTTAGTTTAAATTGGCACTTTCTATTTCTTAGCCGCAGATGAAACTCAGAAAATAGCTATTTTTAGATATCTAGTGAGCGATTTAACTTAAGGTGGGAATGTTTCTATACCACATAAAACCTTTGGGGACAGAGTACTAACTGGAGAAGTCTACGTAGAGGAACTATTATCAATCATTTGTTCACATTTTATTAGTCCTTGGCAATCCCCTTGACCAACCCTTCTGTCTTGTATTTATGAATCAACTCTCATATTAATGAATTTAATAACTTTAGCAAGAGCCCAAACCACAACATTGACAAGCTTACAAGCAGGTGTTAACCACATACAAGATATATATACTGTATATGAGCCTGTTTGGCTATTGACCGCCCTGTTCTATAACGCAGCAGCAAAGATGGGGATCAACTGCAAAATGGAACAGGGTAGAGACTGGATCCAGCCAACTCAATCCACTATTAGCCAAGTGTACAGGAGAGCAGTTTATTCAACAGGCTTTGTCGTTTGCCTCCCCATGAACGTTCACACACCATCTGCAAGAGGGAATTAAGAGTGTGCCAACCTGCCCTGCCCTCTGTGATGCACTCACCCTACAAGACCTTTGCATGCTGCTGGCTTTCACGTTTGCTCACAATACTGTGCATATTTCAGATATGCACAGACCCCAAAACCTGCATCCCCAATCTTTCGGATCAGTACAACTCATGCCTGAGGTGTGACAATAGAGCCTATGCAGAGCTCTCGATGTCTACGGCTGAATGTCTATCATAAATCCAATATGCTCAAGGCAGAGTGGGGAAAGCACATCAGGAGGTAGAGGGGCAAGCTGGCATAATCCTGACCTAGAAGTCTGAGTAGGGCTAAAAAGCAACATACCCAGGGGTGGCATTAGGTGATCTTAAACCCACTGGATTTCAGTGGGCTCTACCACACTTCTAAGAATCTGCACATGACTGCAGAGTTCAGAACAACACAGTACCAGGGCCCTTTGGGAAACACTCTGCCTTTTACAATACATGAGAGCATACCCATACAGAGAGGTCTGCCTGCACACTGCAATCTGTATAACTTCAGACTTTGTTCTGTTTGTAGAATAGCTTCATAGGACCTTGGGTATTTCCAAGCATGAAAATAATTAATGAAATTAAAAATTTAAATTATTTATTTTGTAAAAGGCCCTTA
Organism: Pogona vitticeps; assembly: GCF_051106095.1. Lineage (NCBI taxonomy): Eukaryota > Metazoa > Chordata > Lepidosauria > Squamata > Agamidae > Pogona > Pogona vitticeps. The sequence goes on from NC_135785.1 coordinate 262,145,712, forward strand.
CAGTGTCACTGTCACATGGCTGGAACTGGAAGGACTGCGGTTTACGGAACACAGAATTCTCTTGTAAGAACAGCTGGAAACTGTAATCTCGCACTACCTGAAAGAGACAATAAATAAGTGTAAGGGCATTTTGTGCCGTGTTATTAAAGAAGAAGAAGAAAACAAAGCAAATGTTGTGCTAATAATAACAGATTTTCATTACAAATACAATGCGATTAGGTTGGCAGTTAACTTGGATTGAATATTTCTTGATCTTACGTAGAAATAATGCCCAGAAAACAATGCAACCTATTTGGGACCCCAGAATCCTATGCAGCAAACAGCTCAGTTATTAGAAGAACATTAAGCTTCTGGTTACAGTAAAGTATGGGAAAGTAAGGGGATCTAAAATAAACTAAGAAAGTCAAATTATACCAACATGAACATCTGGTATAATGTTTTAGTCGTAGAAAGAGAGGGTTAACCACTATGTCCCAATTCCAACCAAAAACCATATCAGTACAGAGCTAGTTGGGTATATGGACTTTTGTATGGGCCAGTTTATTTGGGCTGTGTGGCTTCTATGATTACTAGAATTTGTTTGGCACATGTTAACCAAATGGCAATGCAAACTTGGTACTGAAAGCAGGAAGAAGGTGTTTTGTTTTGTTTTAAGTATCAGTGATAAGTTGACCCGGCACCTGCCCAGAGTTTGGAATGTCACTTTTGTTTTCTATTACTCTTTGCTTTTTTTGGGGGGGGGGGACCCTGATTAACACTGCTTCTCATTAAATAAGTGAGTTGCTACATTAGTACTTACTAGGATGCTACTTTTTAGGATTTGTTACAAAAAACTTTATTTTTGTCCATTGTTGGACCTTTAAGGGTTTTTTTTTGAAACTTTGTGAAAAAATGAAGTTGAAAAGATGACAGCTGACAAATGTCTCCTTCCCCTCTTGTAACATAGAGGTGTAATGAGAATGTGCTACTCACACGACTAGAGTTTTAACTAGGATATATTACAATGTTTTTGTAAAAATAATTATGTCATTTCCAAAAAATAACAGGGTACAGGTCAAACCTTTCCTTTATGTGTTGCACCTGACAGCTGATTTCGCATCAGATCTAAAACAGTGAAATCAACTGAAGCTACTTGTGAGTTATTTGTCCACATAGCTCCAACAGATGGGTGAAAAGTGGGGGGGGGGGACAGAGATATTTTCTTTTTGTGGAAGCATGATTTCTTAGAACCAGCAGCTAAGAAAGGATACACAAGCATTCCCTACAAAACACAACATGGGGCACAAATGAAACACCACAACAGGTTGCTCAAATAAATGACAGCACAAGCCTGACTGAAGGTCTTGATGGAGCACCTTGCTTTTTTTATTTTTTATTTTTTGCACCCTGGTCTTCGTGTTCTTCCCGTTTCAGTTCTGCCCCTTCACAGCTAGGCTGGCACAAAAAATGCTACCGAGTAACTGAAAAACTTACCCGACTGGAAGTTTCCAAAAGAAACTGGAATGTGCTTTGAACAGCTTGACACATTTCTAATTCAGTCCTGCTGAACGCCATTAAATAATCCTTAAGGTGATCATATACACTCCCGTCAAGAGCCTGTGTTAAAGGAGAGAGAGAGAGAGAGAGAGAGAGAGAGAGAGAAAACCAAGGCATGAATGAATGTGGGCCATTTTATAAGATGCATTTATTCACCTCCAAGCCCTCTGTGTGATAACAGTCAGCTTCGAGAACATGACAAGCATTCTCAACAGAGCAGGGGTTAACAACCCATTCCCGCTAGCTAGCCATACAGAGCACTCTAAACAGGTAAATAAATGAAGAGAGACTAGCCCTGTAACTGTACGCTTTGTTGGAACTGCAATGTTCCAAAAAAAAAAAAAAAAAAAAAAAACACTCAGAAAAGGAGTAATAATGACAGTTCTGGGTGCTTAGTGGCACAGTAATCATTAATTAGTTGTGGCTGATTAAATGTGGCAGGTACAATTTAGGCTTTCAGCGTTAGGTCGGTGTGGCTTAATATCTGGTTGTGAAGCCAAGGGTTGGGAGTTTGCCCCAAGGTGACTTGCAGGAGAAGAGCCAGCCTATGTAGCTTTGGGCAAACTGCACAGTCCCAGAGACCCCTGCCCCAGAAGGGAACAGTAAACCACTTCTGAATATTCTGTATCTAGAAAGCCTGGACTGGGCTTCTCTATGTTGGAATTAACTTCATGCCACTTGAAAAATGAAATCCCCCAAATTCTTCATCCCCTGCAGAAGAAGACTACCTGCAACCCCACCACTGATGATGACCACCATTCGCAATGAAATGACATCAAGACTAACTAGTTTTACTGTATTTGGGATTTGTAGATTGCACTGCAGTTTGTGGCAATAAACCTTTTAGTGTTTGAGGTGCCCCAAAACTCACAGCTATTCTTCTGCAGCAAACACTGTTGCCCACTTGGAAACTAGAGGAACACATCGTTTACCATGAGGTCAACTGGCACATCAGATAATCTCTTATACAGTAATTCTGGTTTTAACAATTAGCAGCTTCATGCACCTAAGCAGACAATTCAGACATGGTGCCCTCTGAGAGGACTTACTCCTTTCTTCCCAGTATAAATCTTTTCTCCATCCGTAGGAGTAAGGCAAGGGGCACTCCTAACATCTGTATTTGTAAAACTAACATAGCATCGTTTGACCTAGTGACTAGGAAAGGATTCCTATATCATTTCAGATGTCACTTAAATCTCCTGCCAAGATCTGCATTCCTACAACTTCCACAGTTTCTACTGCTCTGCAAAAGTGAAGGGACAATGTTCTAACCTTGTTGGAGGACAATATGGCAAAGGGGAAAAATAGATATAATTTCCAGCTGTGCAAAAAATGTAGAGAACGGTTTAACAAAGAAATAGCAGGCTCACACACACGCTCTTCGTTTCCCCTACTGAACCTAAAAGCTGCAATGCAAGTCAAATGCCAAGTGGCGTTTCACACATTCGTAGATCAGGCAGGTACCATAACATTCAGGCTGACTGCCAGCATCTCAACAAGACTACAGTACTCTCTTAATCACAACCAAAGTACAGCAGGAACCTAGAGGATTTTTTAGGACTTGACAACCACACACAACGGGCACAGAGCAAGCACATAGTCATGACAGAGAACTCTGTGGTGTCAAAATAAACCTATTGTCAGATCTCAGCGCTATCTGGAAAAGAAAAAGCTAACCATGTCTGGATGGGCATCATTCGATACATCCCCATTCCATGAGTGTTGTATTGGTTTCACTAATTAACTCTTTCTTACCATTCCTTTTTCCAGTCTAAACCCTCTCTGCCATAAGCTACTACATAAAGGCTGGAATCCCATTTATCTGGCAAAATTTAAAATTGCATGAGTGGCGTGCCAGGTGTTACACCCTGGCAGCCCGTACTGTGCAACTGATCACACTGTTTGTGTTCTGAGTTTGTCATTTCCAGAGTGTAACCACTTTGCAGTCCTCTGACTGAAAATATCCTGTTCGAGTCCAATTTAGTTCACCGACACCAAACACTACAATCTTCACAGTCATGGCCAAAAATACCGGGCGGCCTTGCAATTCTGTCAGAAAATGCAACCCTTCTCTCAGAAAATTGTTGCAGTTGCAAATGTTTTGGTAGTCGCATGTTCATTTCTTTGGTTTGCGTTGGAACAACACACACAAAAAAGAAGGAAAGTCAAATCTAATACAAATCCCACATAGAAACCCCAAAAATGCACTAACCAAAATTATTGGTCATACTAAAAGAGATGCCAAATTAAGACGGAAAGGCAGGTTTGGCAGGGGTTTACCATTGCCACCTACTGCACAGTTCTAACAAAAGCTACGTTGAGTGTGAGGAAAGAACTCCCTCCACAGCACCAAGAGCAGCCGACTGATGCTCAAGCCCCTGCTGACCAGACCGTCACCGCCACTCTGTCCAGGCCTCCTCCCTCTGATGGTCAAGAGCATCTCCTCATCCTCCACGGCTCTTCCCCGACACTACAGCTGTCTCCCCTTGCTTCTCCTCCACATCCTGCTCTGGTCCTCTTGCTCCTCACCCCTGCCAAGATCCCCAGGTCCCCGAGCCTGAGAAGCAACTCCTGCCCACTCTGCCTGAACCTCATTTCAGCAGAGCCCCTGAACCAAGCTCCATGAAGGAGCTGGGCAGCTCTCCAAAGGAGGAGGAGGTCAAGGAGCCCTCGCTGAGGATGCAAGAACCCCAGCACAGACTACGGTGCAACCATCCTCCTCAAGGCAGCTACTGGGCGGCAGGCATCACTAAAGATGAAATGACTACAGTGGACCCTCGGCTTACAGACGGCTCCACTTACAGACTTTTCGAGTTACAGACTTCTCTGGCTGCAAAATTTAGGTTCAACTTGCAGCCAGAGAATCGACCTACAGACTGGGGAAAAAAAAACACAAAATGGAACAAAAATGGCCAGTTACGGATTAATCGGTTTTTCAATGCATTGTAGGTCAATGGAGCCTCGACCTACAGACTTTTCGACCTGCAGCCACCGTTCCAATACGGATTAATTCCATAAATCGAGGGTCCACTGTAGAATTACAAAACTCAGGCAGCTGCAATATGGACACAGCATGAGCAGACAAGGTGCAGTAGAATAGATAAGAACACTACAGAAAGTGGAAAATAGTAGGAAAAAATGGAGACGTAACATGAAGTGTAACTTGTTCATAAAGCATAAAGGAGGTCACAGCCTTTAGTTCACAGTAGCTATTTAGGGCTGATAATGATGCAACATTTTGGAGGTTTTATCATAGGGTCACGTATGCTGGAATGACTTGACGGCAGACATAACAACAACAAAACAGCTCATTTAAAATGTAAAAAAAGAAGAGTAGTTAACATCATGTTATATAACCATCCTGCTTATAACTTTTTTGAACTGTTACCGTCTGGCAGAAGATATAGAACAATTAAGATTCGGACCACACGTTTTCTAAATAGTTTTTATCCTAGAGCTATAATTGCAATTAATAATGAGCTTAAAGGCCACCAGTAGTGAATAATTAGTTGGACTGTGTTACTTGGCCTGCAGTGTAGATGTTTGTGTTTTTAGTGGGGGACTTCTAGTGGGTGGGGAGTGTTTGGGGAATGTTATGTATGTGCATGTGTCTGGTCTCTGGTGTCTGTGAAGTTCGTTGTATGGGTATACTGTGTATACACTTACAATGACAATAAATTATTATTATTATTATTATTATTATTATTATTATTATTATTATTATTATTATTATTATTATTATTATTATTATCATCATCATCATCATCATCATCATCATCATCATCATCATCATCATCATGAAGCAGCTTTCTCTGATCGTAATTGGCAGAACATCAGGAAATAGAGTAAGGGCATGGACCCTGTAGAGATTCCTGGGGACAGAGGGGAGTTCGCATATGAATCTAGAAAAACTACAACCCCGAGTAGGATTTCTCTTAGTACAGACAGGGTATCTCATGATCGAGATTTGCTTTACCATAATAGCAACCCAAAGCATGGAAGACATGACAGCCGTCTTCCAAGATCTGAAGGGTTGCCCCAGGGAAGAGGGCATCGATTTCTTCTCCATGGCGCCTGAGGGTAGGACAAGAACCAACGGGTGGAAACTTGCCAGAGGGAGATCCAACCTGGAAATAAGGAGGAATTTCCTGTCGGGGAGAAGCATTCAACTGTGGAACAGCTTCCCTCCCGAGGTGGTAGGTGCCCCTTCACTGGAGGTTTTCAAGAAAAGACTGGACGGCCACCTGTCCGGGATAGAATGAGGTCTCCTGCCTTGGGCAGGGGGTTAGACTAGAAGACCTCCAAAGTCCCTTCCAACCCTACGATGACTCTATGATGATTCCTCTCGGGAAGAAATGTTGCTGTGGATCAGTTAAAGTTTGCAAAGATAACATCATTGCTAACCTAGATGGCTCCTCCCTCATCCCAGTTTTCTTCCCAAAGATCACCTGCTCTCAAATAATTTCTGCCTGACTAGAAGACGAGAAGCCTCAACAACTATACCAAGTGCTTCAACGGTGTTCTTCCTGGATCTGAAATAAATAGTAAAAGTTTCATGTTATAAGCTGGACTGCCGTGCTTTTAGGAAGTGAGATTAATGGCCTCAAGATATGCCGCCTAGAGTGGTCTATTGACTAGATAAGCGGGATATAAATAAAATAAATTAAATAAATAAATAAATAAAACAGACAGAACATCTGCCAGAGCTGCACTATTTATTACTATTTTAAACACCACAGTGGGCTTTCCACACTTGGTAAGGACCTACTGCCTGAAATCCCCAATGCTGCTCAACGGTACATGGCAACTTCTATTATAGAGCACAAGAATGGCAGAAACAAGTTAATTACAGGAAAACATATTATGACACACCAGGAAGGCAGCTTTTAACTCTGCTTAGAATACCAGTGGCAACTCCTGTTATAGACGCAAGAGTTTGTAATTACCACATGCGCACCTGCCCTCTCTTACGTTAAACATCTACACATCCAAATCTGGAGCAAGTGTAGTGCCCGACAATCTGGACTATGATTAAGAGATAATGGACAAGCCATATTTTCTTCTTCTTCTTCTTTGTCCTTTTACCATTTCTCAGTGTATAAGAGTCATGTCCTGTGGAAAGCACAGAGGGAGGAAGCCTCCTTCTGGAAAAAAATATTTCATCAACGAATCTAATGATAAAGCCTAGTGAGTGACTCCGTTGGCTCTGAAACGGTCTGAGCAGAAATAGAACCCAGAATCTCTCCTGTTCCTGCTTAGCGCACTTGTTACTCCTTCATATTGGGGGGGGCACATTTAAAAGGCCACAAAAAAGGCTGTGTAACACGTATTGGAAGGGAAGCATCTTGCTTGTAACCACAGACCAGGTGCTATAAAAGGCTGGTTAGGAGTAGCTACCCTTGGGGTTCCCTAACTCTTCAGACATCATTGGGCCATTCACTGGAACTTGTCTCTGAAATCAAAGATCAAGCACACATTAGTCAAAGTTTTCCATCACATTGCTTGTGTTACAGTGTAGGTGCAGCTGGCAAAGAATTTCCTTACACACAGAGAGAGGAAATCAACAAAATTAGGCTTTGCCCAACAAACCTTAATTGTTCCTTTCTGAAACCAAGTGAGTTAAGAGGAAAGAAAGCTGGAAGTAAACTAAACAAAGTTCACCGTTTAATGAATATCACATTAAAAACGTGACCCTCTTCAGTCCACGTTGACATACGACCCTGGTATAAAAACATTTCCTGTTTACCACTCCTCTACTCCCCACACCCGTTTATAACCACGCCAGCTGAACTTGCTAAAATAAATGGATTTCTTTCTGATTTAGCCCCTTCCTCCATTTCCCTCCTTTTTCTTTGTGGTCTCAAAAACAAAAGCATGTCAGAAACTGTGTGAAATTCCAGAATGGAAGCTTCCTTGGGCAGCGATGTCTCCCACTTTTTATAGCACCATGCATGTGGATGGGCCCATCACGAGAAGGTAGGATTTATCAGGAAAAGACATTAATGCTGGGAAAGGTGGAAGGCAGCAGGAGAAGAGGAAGGCCAAATATGAGGTGGACCAACTCCATCAAAGCTTGGAGTTTGCAAAAGCTGAGCAGTGCAGTTGAGGACGGGATATTCTGAAAGCCACTCGTTCATAGGGCTGCCGTATTTTGGAGGAGACCTGGAGTAATACAAATAATATGGCTGTTGTAGGTATTCTGGGCTCTTTGGCCGTGCTCTGAAGGTTGTTCTTCCTGAAGTTTCGCCGGTCTCTGTGGCCGGCATCTTCAGAGGACAAGAGTCAGAGCTGGCTCCTGTCCTCTGAAGATGCCAGCCACAGAGATTGGTGGAATGTTGCGAAAAACAACCTTCAGAACACAGCCAAACAGCCCAAAATACCTACAACAACCATCAGATCCCAGCCGTGAAAGCCTTCGAGAATAAATAATATATTATAATTAGGGGGAGCATTTCTAAGACATTCCACTTTTTTTTCTACAACCAATGTTAGAGCTTATCAGTGGGTTTGAACATGCTTACCAGTACAGATGGCGACGAATCATCATTTTGGTGATTCATCCTGCTTTGTGATCTGTCACAGTTTTATTTGTCTACATGGGGACGAATTAAAAAAAAACAGATCGCAATATTTGTAAAAAATCGCTGATTTTGTGCTTCGTCGGTCCTCATGATTCGTCAACTTTGACGGATGACGAAGCAAGACAAATCCCAAAAAAGGTGCAAAAGTCCAGATTACACATAAACATGTTTGAACTTGTTTAAGGGTTCAAATGTAGGTTGCAGAAAAAATGGGTCCACAATAATAATAATGGCTATATATATAATAGTAAAAATAACTCAAGCAAAATGACAAGCTGAACCAGGCTACTGAATGTGACAGTGCACAGACAGATACATTGACATTAGGAAGACAGTATTAAACATCAACCAAATAATATTTACATTGGTGGCCAACTGAACCGAGAAGTGTTCTGCAGTCACTGGTGTCTCTTTTTCTGCTGCTTTGTATTGAAGGGCATTCGTTCCCAACCATTTCTATAAAATGACATTTCTGTTTGCAAGTTGCCTTCGGCTTATTTAATAACGGACAATTTATCCTTTTATTTTTTCACAGCTAAAGGTTCTGGGGACCAAACATCTTCAAAGGACTAAGTACGTTGAGATGGTTGCCCCAAACACTGCCCAACCCCCCGCTTACCCCCACTTTTCTGCTTCAAAGAGCTGTTTGAAGTTTTCCCATTCAAAGAAGAAGTGGTGGAGATTCCGTATCTTTCCTCCGCCACCTTCCCAGTCTCGCTTGGGCAAGGACACAAGAAAGAGAGGGGGCCTTCTCTGTGGGGGCTCCCAGACTTTGGGATGAGCTGCCCTGAGAAGTCAAGTTGCTCCCCCCCTTGCCTTTCCTTAACCCGGCAAGGACCTTCCCCTTCAGGCGGGTCTCTGAGCAGTAAGTTGTCTCAGAAATCCTGGTGTTGAACCTACAGGTTTTAAAGGGTTTTTCAATTGTTGTCATACTGGATTTTTAAAATCTTACTGTATGTGTAATTGGTTTGTCACTGTGATATTTATACAGGGTTTTAAAATTTCTTATTTTACCTGTTGGGAGCCACCTTGGGTCTCTTATAGAAAGAAAGGCAGCCTATAGTAAATAATTTAAAATAAGAATCAATAAACTAGGTGTGACGGCACCAGCTCTTCTTCACCAAGGTAAAGGTTGCCCTTGACGTTTAGTCCAGTCGTGTCGGACTCTAGGGCGCGATGCTCATCCCCGTCTCCAAGCCATAGAGCCAGCGTTTTGTCCAAAGACAGTTTCCGTGGTCACGTGGCCAGCACGACTAGACACAGAACGCCGTTACCTTCCTACCAAGGTGGTATCTATTTATCTACTCGCATTTTACATGCTTTCAAACGGCTCAGTTGGCAGGAGCTGGGACGAGCAACAAGAGCTTCCTCCGTCGGGTGGATTCGATCTTACGACTGCTTGGTCTTCTGACTTTGCAGCCCAGAGGCATCTGCGGTTTAACCCGCAACGCTACCATGTCCCTTCTTCACCAAAGTATGGCACTATGACTCATTTCAGTTCACAGTTTAAATTTACTTAGGCCTTACCAGGAACAGCTGCAGTTACGATGTACAGTAGTTTGTTCTGACCCTAGCTATCTCTCTCTAGCTAGGGATAGGATAGCAAACCCATACTAGCAGAAATATGCCTAATAAAGGACAGCCACTTTTTGCAGCTCCTGAGTGTTGGGCCATTTGTGAATTTGGTGCAGGCTTTGCCATGGATATGTTGTTTGGGCTTCTGGACTCAACCAAGTGCAAGGCAAGCAAAGGAGGCCACCTGTTTTTACCAACGTGGAAGGAATTAAGGCTCTCTCTCCACCTCCATCCTCCTTCTGTTCAACGGCAGGATCAGAACCTTTCGTCAACAACGATAGTACAACACCAAATTGCTCCAAACCTAACTTGTTGCATCCAACTGCCATCCCTTTTTGCCTTACCCAAAACCAGCTTGCTAAACATACGTGGTTGAGTAAAACCCTTGGGTAGTACGAGAGAATGAATAAATAAAATCAAAATTAAAACTGACCTCAAAAATAATTGTCTTGGTCTTACTACCATGTCAACAGGATTGTTTCTGATCTGAACAATTTCTGTATTTAATAAAATTTCCAGTTTAACAGTTTCTGGGCATTAATAATGAACTCAGTGTACCTCAACTCTGCTGAGCTCAGCAGCAGAGTTCTGACTGGCAGAAAATATGAGAGATGGTCACCGATCTTTTAAGGAAGGAAGGACAGTCAGCTAAAGCTCACTGCGAGCAGCTGCATTCCAGAGCAATTGGTTTTCCGTCTTTAGAAAAAATGTATTTACTGATTATTTTAAGCCTCCCTGTTGCGAGGCAGAAACTGACTGCATCAGATAGCAGCTTTCCTTCCATGAATGTGGGATCCTAGGAACTTTAGATTTTATTTTCAAAACAGAACAGGCTCTTGGCCCAATGAAACGTGAAGAAAACTTTGAGGAACAGATGAGGAGACCCTGCTGGAATTTAGGGCCAAGAGGTGATGGTCTACAGGGTTTTCTCACTTTCCATAAAAGAGAGCATCGATGTGTACATATCTTCTGTCTTTGAATCTACTGGTTCAGATCTTATTCTCTGGAGCCACAGAAAACAAGTTTGCTCCATCTTCCATGTGACAGTCCTTCAGACTATCATATTATTCTCAGTCATCTTTTCTCAAGGCTAAATATACCCATTTGCCTTTCATAAGCCCTGGTACCTATATACAGTCAAATTGTAAGCTAGATATTCTTCAATATATTCGTGAAGGCTTTCATGGCCAGGATCTAATGGTTGTTGCTGTCCTCTGAAGATGCCGGCCACAGAGACTGGTGAAACGTTAGGAAGAACAACCTTCAGAACACAGCCAAAGAGCCCGAAAACCCCACAACAACCATTAGATATTCTTCCTTTACTCTTTTTGACCGCAAAGACAGAATCTACTTTGTATGTAGAAGTAATTTTCAAGTAAGACTATCAGTGAGGGCAATCACCAGGTAGAGCTGAGTATACTTGATAGACAGACCAGTGGCCTTCTCTCCAAAATGTCTCGTACTTAACAGCCCTTCTCTGTTCTGGCAAACTCAAGGTTGTGACTGAGCATAATACAGTGCGCCATATAGCTATCTTCTAAAGACGGAACATGCAAAATGAGCCTGCCCACATATTTTCACTTTTGCTGCTTATTTTCATAGGTCACTCGGATGAAGACTGTTGTGGAATTTTTGGTGGGCAGATGAAGAGAGAATGGGGCAAGATATACCGAAATGACAGTCCCCTGGACTGCAAAGAGAACAAACCTATCCATTCGGAAGGAAATCAACCCCGAGTGCTCACTGGAAGGAGAGATCCTGAAGCTGAGGCTCCAATACTTTGGCCATCTGATGTGAAGAGAAGACTCCTTGGAAAAGACCTTGATGTTGGGAAAGAGTGAGGGCAAGAGGAGAAGGGGACGACACAGGACGAGATGGTTGGACAGGGTCATCGAAGCGACCAACTCCAGGAGGCAGTGGAAGACAGGAGGGCCTGACGTGCTCTGGTCCATGGGGTCACAAAGAGCTGGACACAACTAAACAATTAAACAACAACAACATACCTAAACAACTGAATGCATGGAGCATACTGTGTACGAGGGTACCTGCCTGAACACAGGGTCTCAACAAACTATAACCCACATCTTCATCAGAGGTGACAGATGCCTCATCCAGTCTTCTTCCCATCTCCCAATAGTCCATTTGAACAGCAAGATGTGATTAAATTATCAGGCGGGTTCTTCCTTCTCTCTCTTCAAAGTCTCTGCTGAACAGTTTGACCTATTAACAAGTATACTGGGTGCACAAGATACATTAATCTTAACTCTTAATTAACAGTGAGATCCTATGGCATCCAGCAATTCACCAGCATTTAAATAAATGTTTAAAGACACAGTGGAATTCATCACTATTCTAGTGAACCAAAGTTGGCTCAACATTTAGAACCAACACAGGCAGCCTACTTCAGACTTGTGCTCTAGAGATGTCTTGGGTTGGCCTACTTACACTTTTACAGGAGCGAAAAGGGAGATCGGGAAAGGGCTCTTTGATCTCCGTTTGCCTTTTAAAGTTCTTCCCGATCTCCCTTTTCGCTCCTGTAAAAGTGTCTTGCAATGTTTGGAAGCTGTTTTAAACGATTGCAATGGTTAGTCCACCTCCTGAAACCTATGCAAACTGATTTTGGTGTTGTTCTGACACTTCGTTAATTTATGATGATTTTTTGTTTTTTCCATTGGAAACCATTAGACAGACCATCCAATGGTTTCCAATGGAGAAAATTCAAAAAAATCATCATAAATTAACGAAGTGTCAGAACAACACCAAAATCAGTTTGCATAGGTTTCAGGAGGTGGACTAACCATTGCAATCATTTAAAACAGCGTCCAAACATTGTAAGACACTTTTACAGGAGCGAAAAAGGACTTTGCAAAGGCATTGAAATGTATTGAGTCGGCTTCAATACATTCCAATATAGGAAACATTGTTTCACTCAACGATGTTTCCTATGGGGATTTTCACTGAACGATGGCAATCCGTTCCAATTGGAACGGATTAACCGGTTTTCAATGCATTCCTATGAGAAATGGTGTTTCACAGAACAATGTTTCACACAACTTTGATTTTTTTGGAACCAATTAACATCGTTGTGTGAGGCACCACTGTACTTCAGAAGAAGTTACCATATCTAAAGTCTACAGGCCAAAGAAGAGCAACATGCTTAGCACTGGAAGAACGAGCCGTGGTTGTCAAGAACAGAGGGAATGAAAGGGAGGGCTCTCTCTCCAATTCTTATGACACTGTCTATACCTGGAAATGACTCTTGGAACTTCACAGCCCTACAGCTGCCATGCCATGTCATATCATGGGATGTCAAGTCAATTGTGACGTATGGCAATTCCCAGTAGGGTTTCTGAAGTGAGGTATTTACATTAAGCATTGTGACGCTGGAGTAAAATGTCATTCTGTCAGAATAAAATCATTTCTACAGCTCTTCTATGGAATGTAAAGCTCCTTTCCAAATTATATGCCATATCTCATTACAAACAAGTGCATTCTATTCAGCACAGAAACAATGATTTCCAAAAGATCACTTGACGAGCTTCACAACTGAGCAAGTGAAGCCATGATTCAAAGGATGAGGAGTCAGACCAGAAAACTAAAGAACAGATCCTCTCTGTGTTAACAGATCACTTGTAACGCGCCGTTGTGGGCAATTAAGAAGGACCTCCCTCCCCAACTGAAAAAGCTACAGAAATAGTGCCACAGCAGAACAACGAAAGGGGCGAAACTATGCAGATTCTCCTTGCTTCCACCCATCCTCCCTTTGAGTGCCAATCAATCTGCCAGAGATGAATTAGCTTCCAGGCTCACGGATTCTTGAGAAAGTGCCACAGGCATCATCATAACATGGCTACCAAAAGGCTGGGCCCATTTGCAAAATGGCAGCCACCATGGGGAGCTGCCAGTCAAAAATCACCCAATTCACAGAAGGCAAACTGGTGAGGCCAAGAGAAGAAAATTAGGAAATCCGGCTGTTCCTCCACTCCCCCAGTCCCTACGTTTAACCCATTCACTGTTCTCAAGCTTTCCAAGCAAGAGGGGCCTGGTCCATAAGTGACCTTCTTTCCCCTCTCCTCTCCTGTCAGTCAGGTATGCGGTAAAGCAGAGCATGGACTTAACTGCTTGGCCCCGTTTTTCTGGGCCCACACTTGGCTCCTGCAGATCCCTTCCTACGCGGCAAAGGTAAAAAAAAACAGTTCAGACTTTTCCGGTCAGATAGGATTTGCTCAGGCATCTTTCCTCTGGAAACAACTGGAGCACAACTTTTGAAAGCTCAGTCCGCTTCACTGTAAGTGAACACGAGTTTGAATCTTGTTTCTGCTGCTGCTGTAGTTGTGCGGCATCATCTACTTCTGACTTACCTATGTATTCACGACTTTGAAAAGATGCTGCCTTCAAGAGCCCTGTAAAGGTCTTGCAAACTCAAGCCCACTCTTTCCCCTACTCCAGTCTTCCTCCTCTTCTACTGCATTCCCATTTTCACAGCACCATGGTCTCTCCCAGGGAGTCTTCTCATGATATGCCCAAAGTACCACAGCCTCACTTTAAGCCATTTTAGCTTCATTTTAGCTTGATTTAACCTAGCATATGTAACAGAGAGTGATTGAAATCAGCTCTCATTTTCCTGTGTGTAGGGCTTTAAAAAAGAGAGAGAGCGGGAATAAATTTTCTGCAGCACTGAAATGCAACAGAAGGAGTGAATAAGAGTTAAGAGGTTGAACACAGTGACTGGATTTACGGCACACAGGCGTCTGCATCAAAAGCCATGTATTTATCAAGGCAGTGTTCCCTTTTCCCCTTTATCTTACAGACATTTGTCATTTTCACAATTTCATACCTGAGCTCCTCTGCAGTAGTTAATCAGCTTTGCCTTTAAATTACTTAAATTTAAATTACTCTTTTGCAAGTTGTCTGAGCCGTGAAAAACATCCAAAAAGCCTAAAAACAAGCATGTCACCTGGAAACCTTTAAAACTTCTGCTTGCCATCACTGTGCTCAAAGTCGCCCTGGTTAGCCTCTATGGCAGAAGTGGGCAAGTCATAGAATTTCAAGGGCCATGTCCACTCCCTGCCCATCCCTCAAACATTTTTCTTTTCAAAAGGCTTTTTTAAAACTTAGAAATACATTTCTTGGCCCATTAGGGGCCTGCCTGCCTTTCTTTCTTTCTTTCTTTCTTTCTTTCTTTCTTTCTTTCTTTCTTTCTTTCTTTCTTTCTTCTAAGAAATGTATGCCTACTATAGCCTACTGTAGGGGATGCCCATGCAACGACTATTCTGGATGAAAACAAAGAAGGAGAAAACTTGGCCCCAACTAAAGTTTCCCATGAGTTGCACAAGGTCCACCCCATTAATACATTCATATTGTAGCGTGTTTCCCCGAAAATAAGAAAGGGCCTTGTATTAATTTTTGCTCCAAAAATGCTTTAGCACTTATTTTCAGGGGATGTTTTATTTTTTTCATGTACAATAATCTACTTTTATTCAAATACAGTCAATGTCATCTTCTTCTGGTTGCTGCACAATGGTGAAGGGCGGGGTTTCACTTAATTGGGGCTTATTTTTGGGGTAGGGCTTTTATGACGAGCATCCTGAAAAATCACACTAGGGCTTATTTTCAGGTTAGGTCTTATTTTGGGGGAAACAGGGTATTAATAATTTAAACCCTTTGGATTTTAATTATTAATACAAGATGACTATCCCAAATCAGGGGGACAGAGAAAGAAAAGGGTTTTTTTTTTAAATATCTAGTTAGGCTTATCTGATATATATTTTAGATATGCTCCATGTTTGCAGGCTGTTGTGTAAATGGTTGAACATTTGAATATGAGGATAGGTGGAAAGGAAGGATCCTGAGCAGATGGCCTTGAACTGAAAGAGAAGCTAAGAAACTGCTGATCTAGAAAACAAGAGGCAAAATCTCCTATGTTGTACAATCTGTTCACTTAGCTATCATGGATACCCCACAGACTTAAAAGGAATTTTATTTGCCAATGAAAGTGCCAGCCCAGACTAGCATAGCTCTTTGCTGTAAACTTTCTTCAACACAGGCATGTCTCAAACCATGATTTATAAGGTCAGCAGTATATTTACCAATGTAAATCTGGAAGTAGGTACACAGCTAACTCTAAAGACCCATCTGAAGTGCTATTTCCAGCATGCTTTAAAACTTTAAATACAGCTCTTGTTTACAGGCCTTGCTTGAATACATGCTTGAAAAAGAAATATTCTAAGCGAAGCTTTTCTCGGAAAATATAATTTATGAGCGAATTTACTTTGGACCCCTGCCAAAGGTCTTCTCTCATGCAAAACCTCTTCCATGGAATGTCACAGCTGATACACCACAGAAAATCACACACAGAGGATCTCCTCAGTTCACTTTGGAATGCAAAAGCAGTGTGGATATTTCAGGCTTTTGCTGAACAAATTTACTCCGCACTCTGTCTGTACTCCAGAGTACAGACAGAGTTCCGACTCCTGTCCTTTGAAGATGCCGGCCAAAGAGACTGGCGAAACGTTAAGAAGGAGAAAAACCTTAAGAACACGCCCAAACAACCCGGAAAACCCACAACAACAACCAGATCCCGGCCGCGAAAGCCTTCGAGAATACATTACTACTCCTTTTTACTTGTAACAGATTACACTGAAGCATTTCTTCTCCCACTTCAACTCCAATCAATTTATCCAAGTAAAACAGGGCTAAAAATACCAGCTAAACCTCATTCCATAACGATTAACCCTTATTTACTGCTGGAAAATGGATAAATGTTAAGGCAACTTTTACAGCAGTGCTTGACTTATGTTTAGTTGGATCTGCTTTTCTTCCAAGGAGCCCAAGTTGATACAGTATATCCAGCTCCTTTCCTGCCATTCTGCTTTCACAGCGATCCTGTGAGGTAGGTTAAGCCAAAAGATAAAGGTCCAATGTGACTGAGATTTGTTAAAAAAATGGAATCTGGGTCTCATTTAGCTGTGCCTGACACACTAGCAAAGCAAAGCAAAATGTTCTGCTTATATACTTCCACTTAATGCTTAAAGAACTCTCTGGGTAGTTTACAATTTAATTATGTAAGTTACACTTTGCCCCTAGCAAAGTAGATACTCATTGTTTTGACTTTGGAACGATGGAAGGCTGAGTCAGCCTTCAGCTGGCTATCTGAGCCTGTTGGGAATCAAACTCAGGCCATGAGGAGAGTCTTGACTGCAGTACTGCGGTTTAACTGCTATTTATTTGTTTAGATTTATACCCCACTGTGAAGAGGAACCAATTAACACAGTCGTTCCTGAAAGTGAGCTGTTCCCTCCATCGTCTCGAGCGGAAGGAGGTGACACCACGTTACTTAATTTATCCCGGGGAGTGTGAGAGATGTCTCTAGAGGAAGGCGAGACTTAGGGAGAAGGCAGGAGGAGAACAACTAGTCATGGGGTTTTTATTTTTTCTCATGACGACAGAGTGGGAGGAAAAGGCAGGAGAGAAGCTGGGGTTCAAAGGAGTGGATAGACAGAAGGGAGGAGGAAAGTGGAAAAGAGGGGGAGTGAAAAGACAAGGGAGAAGAACCTCACGTATTCTCATTCCCAAAGAGAGGCAGACCCAGACGTGGGTGCGGAGCAACCGGTATTAAAGTACAGTTAGGAGAACCGGATCCGCTAGAATGGAAGGTCTATGTTTACCCGAGAGGGAAAGGTCCTTGGAGGAAGGTGGTGCAGCCGGAGCCCATTCCCCCGGGGGAGACGGCACTAGAAGGAGAGTGGGCACCTCACCCGTGCTGTGGGACCCTATGCGCGGCAAAGAGCACCCCACGGAGGAAACCGAACGATCGATTTGGGACATCACCGCGTTAAGAGAAAGAACAAACCAGATGGGACCACCTACATTATGGACTGGTTCGCCTGTGTGTTAAATGGTTTTGCTGGGCCTCCGGAAGTTATTTATTGTACACCCTTCCCCTCATGGTGACAGTAAATGTTCTGTTAATGACATTCTGTCTCCTGTGGATAATCGTGTCGAAGAAGGGAACCTGCTAAAATTAGAACAAGAACCTAATCACAACCATCCATTTACTGAGCATGCCACTACTCTGGACAGCTTACAAAATATTATAGTAAAGGTAAAGGTTCCCCTTGCCATTTAGTTCAGTCGTGTCTGACTCTAGGTCGCGGTGCTCATCCCTGTCTCCAAGCCGTAGAGCCAGCATTTGTCTGTAGACAGTTTCCGTGGTCACGTGGCCAGCGCGACTAGACACGGAACGCTGCGACCTTCCCACCGAGGTGGTCCCTCTTTATCTACTCTCATTTTACATGCTTTCCAACAGCTAGGTTGGCAGGAGCTGGGACAAGCGACGGGAGCTCCCTCTGTTGTGTGGATTCGAACTGCTGGTCTTTCGACCTTGCAGCCCTGAGGCTTCTGCGGTTTAACCCACAGCGCCACCCATATCTATTACCTCATCTTCAAAAATCATTTTTTTGGGCAGGGAAAGCCGGATTGTAATACACAAACAACTTGCAAGTTTTATGCATCATTTTGGAAGAAGATATTCTCAAGCGGGGAAATAAAACTGGGGGACAGGGTGGCTGTTTCTTACCCCTCTGTTTCTTCAGAGTTTCTTCCTACACATTCCCAGCTCTGTTTGCAACATTTGTTGCATAATCTTTTTCAAACTGGAGATGCCAGAAAATTAAACTGAGCCTCATTTCCCAGGGCAGAGGCAAGAAAAGTACCGCTTTCTTGGCTTGTAAAGAACCACACGTATGTTCTCTGCCCTTTGTCTCCTCATGCATTGGATTGGTTGACAGCCTAGATACGGGCACGAACTGCCGCTTCCGCAGTTCGTTCAGTGGCCAAACTGGTCTTTGGTGGTTCGAAGCCCCGCCTCCTCCCAATCGGAAGCAGCGCACACAGGGGGCGGGACACCACCTCTGTGTGGGTGTCCACTAGAGAAGGTGGGACTTTGAAGTGCTAAACACCTGTTTGGCCACTAAACGAACCAGTAGGAACCAGTCTGTGCCCATCTCTATAATCACACAAGGAGTTCCATCCCGTTCACGGATACAAAACACTCCACATGTTTGGGGTCTGGAAATTCACATACCCTAAAACACCTATAGATGAGGCTTTACCCTGTCTTGAGTGATGCCATATTCACTTCCCCAGCTGTATGTGAAAGGATAACACTTTTCAAATATTTGAAAGGTTGTCATGCAGAGGAGGGGTGGGATCTATTCTTGATCATCCCAGAGCGCAGGACACGTAACAACGGGCTCAAATTAAAGGAACCCAGGTTTTGGATGAATATCAGGAAAAACCTCCTAACTGTTAGAGCAGTATGACAATGGAACCCATGACCTCGAGAGGTGATGAGTGCTCCAATACTGGAGGCATTCAAGGGAAAATTGGACAACCACCCAGCAGATATCCCTTGATTTGTACTCCTGCATCGAGCAGGGGACTGGACGATGGCCTTGATGGAACTTCCAAGGTCACTATTCTACAAAATCATGTTCACCTGGAATGGATGATGGTTTCCTCCACCCACAGGCTTTTATATAAAATGAGGATAAGGTTTAAGCCTCCTAAAATTACCCAGGAGGTTGATAAAGATCTCCACAATAGTGGTGGTATGCATTGGGGATGAGAATCCAGTGTCCTATCTTTGAAGAAATTGACCCACTTATGAGCCCCTTTAATCTGATACTTAGCTTGTTCCTCTCAGTTGGCAAGCCATTGCCTAAAAGCCTCAGGACGTTTCCACCAACATAAGAAAATCCCTGCTGGATGAGATTAGATCAAAGGCCTATACATTTCACCTCTTGTCACCCACAGTGGCTAATTAGAGATCTTCTGGAACTCCTAAGCAACAACCTCTGTTTCTGGCTAGGGACGAAAAGAGAAACATCAGGGAGAAAAAGAGGCTCTGTTTAAACCCTATTATGCTGAATTTTGGTTAAGGAAGCTTAAGGAGGTTTGGTATGAAATCTGAACTGATACGCCATGGCTTGCGATTAATGTACAAAACAGAATCGTAAGTAGTTTTGTTTCAAAGATTTCTCCAGTCTAGGACAATTAAGAAACTGCCATGCTACCAATCAACTGGCCTCTAGAAGCTGATCCACCATAGAAAATAGACTGGACATATAGATTTGAATGTTGAACAGAATGGGCAAAAATCAAAAAGACAACTTTAATCTTAGGAACTGAAATCATGTTTGGAAACTAACTGCCAGAAAGGACAGTTTGAAAAGACAAAATTTGTGCACATAAACATATCCTTTGCTCTCTTACAATATGGAATTACAGGACTGGGACTTCACCTTCTGCACTAAAACATACTTCAATTAAACAGCCTAACTGGCAGCTAAAGATGAACAGATTTATATAGGCAAAAAAGCAGGATTGAGCCATAGAGACAAGTAGTTGTGCCAGGATGATGACTACCAGCAAAAGATCCACCAAGATTGATTGTTTTCACTTTTAGCAGCAATTAAGAACGTTTCCAGCTTTTCAATGCAACCATAAGGCGAGGAGTCTTGATTCCTTAACTGAAAGCTAACATGTTCAATCAAAGGTCCTCTGGGATGTGTCATTTTACAATTTAAAAAAAACCCTGCAACTCAATCTGTCCAAAGGTAATGTCACAGCAATGACAGACCCACCAACAGAAGTATCTCCTCCAAAAACCTGAAGTCAGCAGCAATCCACATTTATAACTGCTGGATAAATCTCAGTAAAGCAAGCCACGCATCAAACAAGCATACTGCTAAGGATTTCCGTAGGCAGCTGCCCCTCCAATATGTAAGAACCACACAGCACACAAAATAATCTGATGGGAGACAGAATGTATAAAAATCACAGAGCGATGCAAAAGAGAAACACAAATCAAATAATTGTAACTAAAAACTGTACAATGCAAAAAAGAGCTTACATCCATGCTTTTGACAGTAGTTTGAGGCTAGACGACTAAAGAATTTACATAAAACATTAAACAATGTGGGTAAGTTTTGCAGAATGAATCTAGACTGAGCAAAGGGCATGCATGGTTCTTCCCATAGAACTGATCTTTCGGATCAAAAGTAGCCACCTTCCCAGGAAAGCACAATGAGAAAGGCAACTATAGCTTTCTGGCATGTTTTCAAATGTAGGGACAACACAAAGCATTCTGAATTTATATTGGGGAAAAAACCCCACATGAATCAGAACTCGGGAACAGCAATCATAAACGTGGATCTGCTTGGGACTGTGGTTGCGTGGGGTCCTGAGAAAGAGAAAAATAGCGCAGACTGCGCCTGTGTGTGCCTGTGCCCCACCCACAGCTGACGATCAAGGACCCACCAGATTTCCCTTTTGTGAGAGGTCTCCTTCCTCCACTCCATCCAGCACATGACATAGATGTCTGTACCTGACTGCTTGGAATGTATTTTGGTGCTGCTAAGGTTTTTTCTACCCCTCTCCATGGTTCTTGTTTGATCCTTTTGTATTTGTACACTCACCATTGTTAGCATTAAACACTGTCTTTTAATGATGTAAGCCACCTCAGGTCCTCTTTAAGGAGAAAGTCAGGGTAAAAATATCTTAAATAAAACCATTGTTAACATCTCTATGTCAGAACATAAATCCCCATAGCTGAGATTTGCCTTTAACCCACATGTCCTATATATCTGATTCCGAAGGTTGTGTATACCCAACACAGCTAGTAGCTATTGACAGCTTAACCGTTCTTTCTGGAACATTTGGGTTGTACCGAACTGCTGTGTGACAACATTTTTTCCATTCTATAATGATGATATCCTCATTGACAACCGCTACCTTCCCTCCCCTGATAACTTAGACGCTGAAGGGACAATGGCACTGCAAAAGGACCACCCATTTTAACACAGGCTTACTTGTTCACAATCCACACACATTTTAATGACACTCAAACAGAAGCCATGAGCATCCCTACTTCGGCTCAAAGCGCATGAAACATGAGACGGGTGCTGTCTGAAATCACCAGACAGAAGGCTGTTCGGTGTACTTTCAAAAATGGTCTTTTAATTATTAATGCAATCTGGGAAGATGATCTAAAAATCAATTTAATGTCATTTTTCTGGAAAAGTGCCCTGCCTCTTAAATGACTGACTACCAACCCCACCCCCAAAAATTACATCGGAACTGGGACAGCCATGGAGACCAGGATACCATGACATAGTAATTTACTTCCATCATATCCATATTCAGTATATAAATGCAGTAAACAGAGAGAGAGAGAGAGAGAGAGAGAGATGGAGATGGTAGGATTAGTAACTTGATACTCAGAATGAGCTTTCAAGAGCCCTGATTTGCAGTGTCTTCAGAATAAAGCTGACATCCCCTTTTCCATCCTGTGCTCTCAGCTTATGTTTTCTGCAGATAATTGTATAAATCCAGCAAAATGTACTAAATATACCTCTAGATGAGCAATTTGTAGAACAGTACGTAGTCAATAATAATATGTGAGTTCAAGAAAATGTGAGCCTTGACAATAAGGTTGCTGATATGCTGTGAAAAAGAATGATCCAATCCTGGTCTCAGATTACATACAGAAAAGCACAGTTTAGGTGATATGATTGCCTGATTGAAATGGTTCCCATTATGTTTCAAGAAATAGCCTCAATCTCATAACGAATGCATGGCTGGGAAGGAAAAAGGAAATCTTAGAAGACAGGAAAGCTATCTATGAAAAAAGCCTAATACATTCACTGAATTCCACACATGGCTGTTTCACAGACAGTTCTGGCAAAATATATGCATATACTGTATATGATTCACCAAACATAGCTTTAGTCAGCTTGATATGCTCATCTCAGTGCATCTGACCCTCAGATTTAAAAACAAATTTACCACTGGAAACTGCAAGCAATGTAGTGGACAATTTGATAAAACACAAATGCAAAAGAAAATAATACCAGTTGCATGATAGTTCTTTAGATCCAGGGCACAAAACAATCTATATTCAGGAGTTCAACTTTCAGCAAATGTTTCATTTCCATATTGTGTGCCAGATATATGTTTTTAAAATCCAGATCAGCCTTGAATCCAAATTTGAGCTTTGAAACATAAAGTAAGGAAACTATGGTTTACTAGAATTGTTTGCCTGCTTTTGCTTTCTGTCACTTCAGAAAGCAAAAGCAGGCAAACAACTCTAGTAAATCATAGAGACAATCACACTTGTCTCTAATGTGCAGCAGCCTCTGGAGACAAAGCAGGGACTGTAAATACGGTTTATTAATTCAGTCATCATGCATACTACGGTATGCAAATCCACCTCAAGCAAAGGTTTCTAATTCTGGTTTGCTGGCTGATCACAAACTATGCTTTTTCAATTCAAACACCAAGGCTTGAATAAAATTAGTTTAGTAATAAAATTACTAAATAAAATTAGCTTCTGTAAAATTAGTCTGGCACAATCTGATGTTTAAATTGACAGATTTACCAGCACGTCTCCCCACGGAACAAAAGACTCCAGTAAGATCTCTTTGCACACAGAACAACTCAGGCAAATCCATCACAGTGCTTTGTGACATTATTTAAATTACACTTTAAATAAACCGGTTAACGATTGGGAAAATACAAGTTTTTCGAACAAAACTTTCTGGCATTACCTTCATAATGTTCACTAAGTCTGTCTGATAGTAGCGGTCTTGGTGTGCATTTGCAGCTGCTAAGGTAAGAAGGTAATCATTCCGCGCATGAGTAGCTTTAGAATTACACTCTGAGCGTCGTGCTTTTAACTGTAACAACAGAAGAAAAATCAGATGACAAAGAAGTAATGAGCAGTAATTTAAGTCAGGAAAGCTTAACACTATGAATCAATGTTTTAATAAGGAGATGAGGTTTGACAACCTGGTTCATATTTCCAAAGCCATGTACTTTCATTTGTTTTATGGCATGAGATGGGTGCCCAGTTGGGTGGACCATCTTTTAATAAAATTCACTGCTGTTTACTACTACCACTATATAATGACGATAACAACAGAGTGAACAGTACTATAATGGGTTCCAAATACATTGAAGAAAAGGGTATGGGTAAATTTTAATTGGGATTCTGTTGCCATATGACTGCAGTGCATCACACTACCCTTGAAAGGCCTAAAATGTTTTATGGAAAAAAGGGTAAGCTCTGGATAAAGGCAACATAAACACACAGGATGAACCAACATGCACCAATAAGCTTCTCCAAAAAGTGGGTGTGGGAGGTGGGTGCGGAATCTGTGGGTCTTCTGCAGCCCTCCAAATGCCCTCAACAGATGTTCTGGAGGGCTGGAGGGGCTACTGAGGACCACAAGGGAGAACGGCCAAGAGTGGAGGTGCTACCAAAAGAACTGCCCTCGATTTAGGCCTTGGGTAGGAAGCCGAGGTCAAAGAACACAACATATTTCTCTAACATGACACATTTAGTGCATGGAAGTGTGGTGGTGCAGGTTTCCTTCTGCCATGGACAAGACACTTGGCCATTTAGGGTAAAGAAAATTAAACAAAGAAAGACTAAAGACTAAAAACCAGCCAAACCCCAGTGCTATCAAACTGCTTCTCTCTGAACCCAGAAGACAGGAAGCGCTAGTGTTACATGAGCATTTCTTTTTCTGGAACAAGGGCAACCATGTTGTTTCCAAACCAAGACAAAAATAATTCCCAAGTTTGTGAGGCATGCGCAGATTTGGGTTCTGAAGTCAGAAAGGAAAATAAGCTAGTTCATCCTAGTTTTATGAGGCTCTGCTTTCTGGACATCTGTGACTCATTTCCTAGATGCAACCGCTCCCTAAAATTATACCAGGCAACCTTAAGAAAAAATTCTCACCTTTACACTTGCTTTCTGTAAGCTTATTCTTGACTGAAAAAGACTGAGCTTAGATCTGTAATAGAAAGTTACAAAAAAGATCAGCAGATTCCTTGAGCAGGTATTACATTTAGAGAGTTAATTCTCTGAAAGAGCTTAACATGAATGCTTTGGAAAATAACAATGAGGTAGCACTGGAGAAATGGAGAAAATCCCTAGCAACCTGGAGATGCTTTTGCAGATGACCAGGGCCAATGCCTGTTTATGACTTTTGATTACATTACTAATGGTCAAGCGAGATGTGCTACACAAAGCTGTTTAAAGCAATTTACATGCACAAATTGCAGACATGCAGGAACATACTTGGCCTCGATATCAGCCTTTTCACGGACAGCGTGAGCCATCTGCTCTGTTTCAAAGTATTTCTTCTTGCCCTTGGCTAAATCCTTCACAGTCTCTTGTAATTCAGCCTGGATTCTGGTCAATTGCTCCACACACTGAATTAAGGGGAGAAAAAAGAAATAGGAAAGGTGAATTGGTATTTGTTTGTTTTTCAATGAAGCACAATTGTCATCATTACTGTATCGAATTTAAAAAATAAACATGCTGTTCTTATAAATAATAGATATTGTTATTCTGGACAAGCTAAGGTAAGTTTGTTTGTAGAGATAGGTGTGAAGTGCTGGTTTGTACCAGTTCGTTTAATTGGTCGAACAGGTGTTTGGTGCTTCAAAGCTTCGCCTCCCCCAGCAGCCGCCCCCCAGAGGCAGTACCCAGAGGACGTGGAAAAGGGAAGCTAGGCCACTGCCTCTAGAGTGATTGCCCCTCAGAGGAGGCAGGGCTATGAAGTGCAGGAACCTGTTCAGCCAATAAACGAGAATCATTATTCATTTCAATAGTGCAAACAAAAGGGGTTTACAGAGCCAGGAACGTTTGTGGCTCGGGCATGTCATGAGAATGGCTGATGGTCGGATTCCAAAAGATCTCCTGGATGGAGAAAGAGCCCCACAGGGAGACCCCAGCTGCGATACAAGGAGATCTGCAGGCGGTGCATCACAGCCTCTCCCATTTTGTAGAGGCCCTTGTCCAGCAGGCCGAGGCAAAGAGGCAGTCCCGAAAGCAACAAAATCAGGGAGCTGGAGAGGGGACAGATTGTATTTATATTCAGTGTGGAAGGGATGGTCCCTCTCGAATTGGCCTTCTCAGCCGCACTAGAAGCTGTTCCAAGTCCTCTCTTCAGAGCACATTACCATAGTCTCTTCAGACTGAAGGATGCCTAATGAGCCCTATCTACTGAAATACAAAGCTTGCCACTTTTTGTGAGCTGTAGAGAGAGGGGCTGCTTAAAATTCCACAACAGGTAAAAGCCAAGAACCACAGCCTATACAGCTACTACTGCAAGGATGAAGATTTAAATCCCTGTTGAATTACATAAGCATAGATCTACAGCAGGTATTTTGGTGGGAGGAACAATGTGGAATATAAACTTGTTGATTATAGGCAGATTTACAGTGTCCCACTCCTGAATGGTTTCCCGTGACACTTATTTCAATTAATGCTGTCTGAAAACTCTTTTTAAAAGACATCTACCATGTTTAACTATTTTTATCGCAGTTTCAAAGTGTTTTAATTCTCCCTTGCAAATCCAGAACATTTTATTCCTCAATAAACTGCAAAAAGGCTTAATATCTTTACAAGTTAATAAACAAGGAAATAGCCAAAATGCTGAGGACAGGATTATCTGTATGTAATGAATTTAACCCACCTTTCTCCTTAAAAAGGACCCAAGGCAGCTAACATCATTAAAATAGAGTATTTAAAACAACAATACATATAGAAATACAAAAAGGATCAAACAAATACCATACTAAAAACATAAACACTAAAACACAGCAAAAGCAGTAAGGGACAACCATCTATTAAAAAACCCCACTCTGAGAAGCCAGTCACTCAGAGAAAGCTTGCCTGAAAAGAAAGGTCTCCACCTGCTTATGGAAGGACAGCTAAGATGGAGCCCACTTGGCCTCCAGTGGGAAGGAGTTCCATAGTCTGGGAGGAGCCACAGAGAAGGTCTTCTCCTGTATCCCCACCAAACACACCTGTAAAAATGGCAGGGCTGAGAGAAAGGCCTCTCCTGGCTATCTTAACACTCCAGAAGAAAGGGAGATGCAGTCCTTGAGATAGCTTGAAGACATTTAGGGCATTACTGCTTAGAACCACTACTTTGAATTCTGCCTGGAAATGGATCAGCAGCCAGTGGAGCTGCTGTAGCTGGGAGGTTATGTGATCCGTGTAACCAGATCCAGTCACCAATCTGAGTGTCATGTTTTGGACCCACTGATGTTTCTGGACATTATGCAGAGGGAACCCCATGGAGTGTGTGTTGTATTAATCCAGCTGGGAAGGAACTAGGGCATGTGTCACATTGGCCAGAGAAGATCTCTCCAGAAACAGATGTAGCTGGCGCATCCGTTTCAACTGTGCAAAAGCTCTCCTTGCTACCGCTGAAACCTGGGCATCCAGGCTCAGAGACAAATCCAGGAGCGCTCCCAAGCTGCGTACCTGTGTTTACAGAGGGGGTGTAATTCAATCCAGCACAGGCTGAATCCCTCTTCTTTGATCTGCCTTTTAATTGACCATGAGCACCTCTGTCCTGTTTTAAGTTTCAGTTTATTCGCCCTTATCCAATTCATTACTGACATCAGACACTGTTCCAAGAGCCAAATCAGCTTCCTCAGATGTAGATGGCAAGGAGAGATAGAGCTGACTGTCATCGGAATACTGGTGACATCAAAGCTCAAAACTCTGGACAACCTCTCCTGGAGGTTTCATGTAAATGTTAAATAGCATAGGGGACAAAACAGATCCCTGAGAGACACCAAAGGCCAGTGTGTTGATTAGAAGTCTCCCAACATCAACAGCTGGGTTCTCCCCTCCAGGAAGGACTGCAGCCATAGTTTTTTTTTTTAAAAAGGTGCTTCCAAGTTTCATCCCAGAGAAATGGGTCAGGAGGATACCATGGTCAATGGTATCGAAAGCCACTGAGAGGTCCAGCAAAATTGAGAGGGACACACTCCCGTTGTCCAGTTCCCAGAGTAGGTCATCCACCAAGGTGACCAGAGCAATCTCTGTGCCATAACCAGGCCTGAAGCCTGAAATGGATCTAGATAATCTGTCTCATCCTGGAACACCTGGAGCTGAGAAGCCACAACCCACTTTGGTAATGATTCAGTATTGCGGGATCTAAGGAGGGCCATTCCAACAATGGTCTTACTACTGCTTCCTTGAAGCATGCTGGTATTTTACCCGGTTGCAAGGAGGCATTCACCACACACTTCCTAGGCACTTGATCAGTCCCTTTCTGGAATCTTTTCTAAGTCACGGCAAAGGTCCAGCAGACAGGATGTAGCCTTCACCTCTCCAAGGTTCTTGTCTACATCATCAGGTTGCAGAAACTGAAACTCATCCATCAGCACAGGGCAAGCAGGGGCCACAGTTACATTCACAGGATTAGTGGGAAGGTGGGTAAATGCTGCTCCGTGTTTCACTTTTAAGTCTTGCCAAATATAGTTTCTGTAGAACATGTTCTGCAGGAAGACGGTCATGGGTTCAGCCCCTGGCATCTCCAGTTAAAAGTATCCTAGATCTGGGAAAGATCTTTTGAGGATCTGGAGAGCTAAACAGGCAATTCTGGACAGGACGAAACCAATGTAAGACAACTTCATACAGTATGTTTCTTCTGGGAGAACAACTAAACTCATTTAAATTGAATTAGAAAAAAAAATCTGAAAACACAGCTCTGCTCAATGCAGGAAATCGAAACACATTGCGGTACTAACAGTGGGGAAGCATCTGAGCTGCTTTTACATCTGTGAACTGTGCTAAGCTGGCTGGCTAAGACTGTGGCAAAATACAGGCTGCCAACGTTTTAAAAAAATTCCAGAAGTGCCAACTTGAAACCTAAGATGGCATTTCTTGTTTATGATCTCAGCTGCAAGATGCAACTCATGTCTCCTGACCTTGGGTTGAAAAGGCTGTATAGCTCAATACTTCAAGGACTTTTAGAAGTGGGAGTCAGCAGTGTCCCCGTGCATTGTTGCTAAATTTAGAACAGGAGGAAAATAAATAGAAACTGCATGCTTAAGTTGGGTTTGGATGTCCAAGAAGACAACAGCTGTTAAGCATCTCTTGGCTCCTCTTTTCAGAATTCAAATAACAATAATGTTCTTTAAGTCATTTATTCCTGCCCCTATACACACACACACATACACACACACACACAGAGATTCCTCTCTCACAGTCACACATATACATTACATTCATTGTACACTGGAAATGAATTAACTCTTTTGGAAAAGCAGCATATTTAATCAGAATACAAGCAATGTAGTGATGTTTCTAGTCAGTTTGTATGCTCCCATGGTTATCTAGCCAAAGAGTAAGCAAGTCCACTCAGTTTGTGTTTGGTCTCTGTATGACAATCAACTTTTCATAAATTGAAAAAAACAATCTTTTAACAGTATCTGTTTCAATTCCATATCTGGTGCGAAAGCCTGAGACCAGGGCAAAGAGTGATTCTCTCATCTGTGCTATGCTAATGTGCCTGCTTGGTCAAGATGAAGATATTCACTACTTATAAATTAATGGCCGCATTGTTTAAGAAGCCACTGCTTAAGTCCATGGAAAAGGCCTGCGTTGGGTCCCTTTCTGGGAAAAAGACAGGATAGAAATAGTAAAAGAAAGAAATAAGCAATAAATACATCCAGGCCAGTTTCCGATGTAGAACTGTGATGGAAGAAGTCTCAGCTGTTGGTTCACAGTCAATTTGAGCTTAAGTGTGGACTTTAAATTAATCAGGATTGTTTTAAATTATTCTTTGGCATTCGGATTCTTTTAGTGTTCTTTTTCGGCTTTAGTCTATTGTTGGATATTAACAGTTCATAATCACCTCCTGGTCTTGTTTTTGCAGAACCTTCTCCTTCTCCATTTCTGACCCCTAGACCAAATTTTCCAACATTTGGTTCTGCTTTGTTCCCTGCTTTTGCGTTCCAGTCACCTTATAAGCATGTTGTGTTTTGGTGTATGATCAATTTCCTCCTGGATGCTTACACAGAGGTTTCCACTTTCATCTTTTTCAGCATCTGCAGCTGGAGCATAGACTTCAATGATAGTTATGTTGACAGGTTTTCCACAGAGTCTGATTCATATTAATCTATCAGACCTTACATTTGTAGCCCCCAACTGCCTCTGCTACATCTGGCCCCAGTTTTAGAGCTATTCCTTTTCTTCTGGCACTACTCCACTCTTAACCGGATCTGCCAATGATTTAAGTTGCAAAGTACAACTATCAGCAAAGTACAGCAGTCTAGGTTGGGTGTGTGTTCAACCATCCTAGAGTGCTAAATTGGTCTTTTTTACATACTAAGTATGTTTCTGGTATTTGACTGTATTATATTGCTACAGAGTTTAAAATGCAACCCCAAAGAAGATGATCTAACAAGCAGCACTTTATCCACTACACTATTTCTCTAATAAATGTAACATTTGCCTCCCTCAACCAGAATAGCCTTCTCTGTGTCTTAAAGCACAAAGTTGGCTCTGTATTGATTTTCTGGATGGCTGCCCAGGATGCCTTTGCAGGATGTGGCTGAATCATCTCGATTTCCGCTGCACCCTTAGATCCATGAATAATTCCTTAAAGGTTTAAAAAGGCACCACACCTTAAACTCAAAGCCCACGCTAGCATAATTTGGAAAGCTACTACTTCCAAAGATGCTTATTTCATTTTTAAAAATTCCTGCACCATCTGTTTTATTTACAAAGCAGGTTCCTCTCAGTTACTACAGGGCACATGCAAGGCAGCGTTAACAACTTTGTGGCTTCAGGAGAAGGAAAATCAACCTGATCAATGGGAACAATAAAGCATCTTTGTCCATTATCTTACAACAACGGCACTGGGGAACATCTCAACATCAGCTACTTCAAGTCCCTGGAACTATAGCTTCTTAGCCTTGGCCCAAAGATTTCCACAAAGCAATCAAGTTAAAGAGGTGATGTGTATTTTGTCCTCCACTCATCTCTCTAATTTTCAAACCCTAACATTTAATACCAACAAAGATACAAATGGCATGTATTTTAATTGTATTTTAATTGTATTTTAATCATTTTATTGTATTGAATTTTAATTATTGTAAGCCGCCCAGAGACCTCTGGGTAGAGTGGGCGGCATATAAATTAATTAAATAAATAAATAATAAATAAATAAATGACTTGAATACAGCAGGGGTGGCACTATGCAGAAATCTGCATGACCTGCCCCCCGCCCCCAGAAAAATGGGGCTTTAAAAGGCCCTTCATGCCTAAAATAGATCACAGAGAGACAGAGACTGTGTGTGGTGAAATCATATGCTGCACTTCCTAGACTATAGGTAAGGTAAAGGTTCCCCTTGACATTTAGTCCAGTTCTGTCCGACTCTAGGGCGTGGTGCTCATCCCCGTCTCCAAGCTGTAGAGCCAGCGTTGGTCTGTAGACCGTTTCCATGGTCACGTGACTAGCATGACTAGACATGGAACACCATTACCTTCCCACCGTGGTGGCACCTATTTATCTACTCGCATTTTTACATGCTTTCGAACGGCTAGGTTGGCAGGAGCTGGGACAAGCGAGGGGAGCTCCCTCCGCTGCGTGGATTCGATCTTAAGATCTGCTGTTCTTCTGACCTTGCAGCACAGAGGCTTCTGCGGTTTAACCCACAGCGCCACCATGTCCTAGACTATAGGAAGAGATTAAAGACACAAATTTCCCTCACTGCGTCTGATATTCAGAACACTTCCAAAGGGTCCATTTATTTCTCATGGCTAATAGTAATTGACTGACTTTGTCTTCCGTGAATCTGTCCAATCCCCCTTCAAAGCCTTGTAAACTACAAAACTATCAACATATTCTGTGTCTGAATTCTATAAATCCTACTTTGTGTTGGTCTGTGAATCTACCCAGTGCCCACTTCATTAGATTACCCTGTGTTCCCCCTCTTTCCTCAGTACTAGAATTTAAGGTTACCTAGTGACAAGTTCTTCATCACAGAAAACATAATTCATAGAATTCAGATTGAGGATCAGCAGTTTTCACCAAGGTTCAAGACGGCCATGAGCCATGACTAGAGATGGGCATGAACCAGTTCGTCCCGGTTCGTCAAGGCAGCAGCACAAGGTGCTGCTGCTCTCCTCCCCTGCCTCCTCAGCCAATCAGCCCCTCACCAGGCCCAGCTTGCTTGCTTTTCCCACCTCCTCGGCTAATCTCCCGGTCACGAGCAAGAGCACAGCCTTCTCTGCCCCGCCCTTTTCTCTGAGTGGCAGCTCAGCCAAGGGGGCGGGGCAGAGAAGCCTGGGCTCTTGCCGGGACTGGGAGATCAGTTGAGGAGGTGCAGGAAGCTAGGATGCTGGGCCTGGCGAGGGGATGACTGACCCTGGGAGGGGAGCAGCAGCATCTGTGCTGCCACCTTTACAAACTGGTTCATGCCCAACTCTAGCCATGATTCTTTCCACACCTTCTTCCTGAATAAATAGTCCGAGTTGGTTAAATCCTTCCTTCACGTGCTAGGTACTCCACTACAGGGTCTTGGTCATTAATGTTACTCTTTTCTGTACAGTGGGGTCTTGACTTGAGAACTTAATCCGTATTGGAAGGCGGTTCTCAAGTCAAAAAGTTCTCAGGTCAAATCTGCATTTCCCATAGGAATGCATTGAAAACCATTTGATCCGTATCTGCTCTTTTCCGTCCATAGAAACTAATGGGAAGCTGCTATTCTGCCTTCGACCACTTGTTTCTTTTTTTCTTAGGTCAAGAAAGGTTCAGGGAAGGCAGGGAAAATACAGTCCAGGCAGTACCAGGCAGTCTGAAGACTCCCAATCCACTCTCTAAACGTTGGGAGGAGTGAGGAAGCAGTCAGGCACCCTTTTCACTGGCCAACAGTTAACTGAAAGTTCAAATTTTGCACTTTCCCTCCCTCCCACGTGGTTTTTTTCAGTTCTTAACTCAAATCTAAGTATGTAAGTCAAGTCAATATTTTCCTAGGAGAGTGGTTCTTAAGTCAAAATGTTCTTAACTCAAGCCGTTCTTAAGTCAAGACCCCACTGTACCTTCTCCAGTTCCACCACATTCTTTTTGAAAGGAAGCTACCTCCAGCAGACGACTTGCCCTATTTCCTGTATTTGAATTCTTGGAACATAAAGTAGCAAGGTAGGGAGGTATATTCCATTTTCATAGAAAAGGACTGGAAGAAAAGGAGAACAATCGATTCTTTAATATTGACCGCAAATAGGACCAAAAAGATGGAAGTACAAAGAGATGAGATGCCGCTATCCACATCTCCTGGAGTTCTTGTCTGATGGCAAATAAAGAATATAAGATCTGGGTACTTAGAATAGAACAATGATGCGTCCACCTCTTGCTCCTTCACAGAACCTAGGATCACAAGCTATTTCATAAGCAAAGAACAGATCAGATGCTTCAAGTAAGATGGCAGGTGAGCAAAATAGTTATCATAGCTCTGTCTGCGATGAGAGGAATGAGTTTCTTTATCACCAGCATAAAATTAAGTAAACAAAATGGACAATCATTCTTCACAATAGTAGTGCCATATAAATACAGTTTTTGTAACTGACCACTGCTTCTATAAACTTAAGATACACAAAGAGATCTCCCAAGACAATACCTTTTTCAGCTGCTGTTCTTTAAAACACTTCACTGCCCTGGCAGGTTCAGAAATTAAATTCTTATAGTTTTCACAGATATTGAGTCTGGACTGTGCCACCTGCACCGTGCCTTCAAGAAATGATTTCCACACTGGATACATGCTCCTAAAATACAGGGAAAAAACCACTGAATGTGTGGGCCAGAAGACAGCATGAATGAAATAACAATGAGTTTTCCTGTTTTTAAGCATTTACACAGAATTGCCATTTTGTGCAGTCTGCATAATGCATGGGGAAAACATGATATTTGAAGCTTTGAAGAACTTACACTTCCATTAACTGGACACACGCTGAAGGTCTATTTAAATATCTAAGGCCTAGCACTTGATTTCTGTGACAAGAATTGGGGTTGTAGAGTAGACCATTGGTCTAGATGGGCGGGGTATAAATCAAATACATAAATAAATAAATAAAATAATGCAAGCAGCAGTGCCTTCTGGTCAGCCATAACACAGCCTGATGAGCACGTCTAAGTGTTATTTAAACATTTAATAGCCTCCCAAAAGGTGTACTTTAAAATTGGAAAATGAAAGCAAGACCTTTTTCATATACAACTTCAAGCGATAGGGAGCCTATAAAACTATGTATCCTGTTCCCAATTTTAAACACAAACTTTATGAAAATGAATGGCATTTGCTTACAACTTACACGAGCCCATATACACCAGTGCTGAGGTTGTAACTCTGCAGGTCAAGGGAATAGATCTGCCCATTTTGCTTTTCATAACATTTATCTTTATTCAAAGACAAGTTTATTGCACCCCGTTTCCAATCAGTTTGTGATTTTTTAAGAAAACCAAACAAAATTGTTTATCCATTTTCACTGAAAGAACTCATATGTTTTGTATGCACATTTCCCTGCACACATTTTTGCAAGCATTTCCCCCAGACACATGACTTCTGTTTACATTCTCCCCAACATATACAATTTTAGAAATGAGACTTTCAAAGTTAACAAAGGTGCTAAAACCTAAGACAACAGGGTTCCAGTTTATGGATCAACGTCCCACTTCCGCAAAGTACAAATCAAGGCCTTTTTTAAAAATTAGAATGGAAAGCAAACAAATTACTTTAACAGCTAATTGGTTGAGTGTGATCTACCCATATAAGAGCAGACTGACTTCACAGCAAGCCTCACTGTGGAAATGCGAGAAGGAACACTTCCACGCCATATCACAGTTATTATTTGTATCAATTTATATTATTTGTATTATTTCTCCTTATTGGGAGAAAGGTGGTGTATAAATAAAACACATAAAATAACATTAAATAATAAATATATTACGAGCAGCAGGAAGACACAGAACTCCATATATAAAGAACAAATGACGTGACAACATGTAGTATGAATTATATATAACAAAGAACTTGAGCATAGTTGTGTAAGAAAACAGGTAAACCAAGCAAAGGATGAAAAAGAGCACATTTGTTAAAATTACCTAAAATCATTTCGCTCGTCTGCTTTTATCCCAGGCCACTCTTTCTTTAAGTATTGACTAGCCAATTTCTGAATGCCCTATTGAAAAGATAAAAAGAGTGTTAGTTATACATGAATATCTATAGTTAACAGTTTCCACAAAGATTATTCCCTTCTTCCAATATCCCATCTGCCTCCATGGTTTTCCAGGAGGCACACAGCAAAGACGCCTACCTCTAGTATTACGGTAGAAGAAAATTCCCAGCATGGCCAAAAAGTCCAGAACTGGCAAGTCTCAAGTATACATCCAAACAACAGGAGTAAGTCAACGGATATAACTTCTCATTTCCAGTACAAAAAATCTGATTGCTTTCCAGAAGAGTATATTGAGGCAGTTATTATAACCCTGTAGCAGAACCTAAAATTATCAGAGCTGTTGTTCTGGATTAGGTGCCTCACAGTGGTTGGTTGGCTCATTTAACTTGTATGCTACCCGATGAATACTAGGCACAACTCTGGATGGTTTATATCCATCCTAGCTGGGAAGAACGCTAGAGGGATCCGGGGAGGTTCCTTGTCAGTACAGTACTTTCACTTGTACCTACAGCCATTAAAACTACTTAGGATGATAAGTCGCTCCTGTTTCCAGTGGTAAATATTCATCCTCTACAACTGGTGCTGATAGGAACATCCTACCCTTAGTGGCATGCACATCCATCTCCCATGCCTGTCATCTGTGCAAAGTGAGCTAAACAGCAAGATCAAAAGAGAAGGCCTTGCAAGAGCCCAGCTCTTCTTGCTTGCTTTTGCTAAATCTGCCATTCACTCTTACCCAGTTAAAGGGCTTGGAACTTGTTCTGGGACATTTTACATCAGAAGCCATAAAGGGCAGGGAAAGCAAAGTCTTTTTCAGTTAATAGGACACTGGGTTTGTACAGTATTCATAGTTGGTATAAAGTATAAGGTTCTCCTTGTTCCCTTCTCAAGGATACTTGCTGATTCTCCTCCCAGAAGGTCCATGAGACAAAGATCATCACTGTTTCCCTCCAACTGGGAAATCTACCAATATTTTAACCTCTGACACAATTTCATGGAATATGAGGCTTAGGAGTGTGCTAAGGATTTGCTCATGGGTCACTTGGCACCCTTTTAAATCAAACAGTCGAACTGTAATATTTGAACACAGGCAAAATCCCATGACTTGATATGATTGTGTGTGTCCATTTGCATCATTTCTTTTGGATACTGAATAAAGCAACCAGCAATTACAAATGTAGACAATGAAAAATACATAGTCCCCCCCCCAAATAAACACTGAAAAAAAGGTTAAAAGTGTTAGAACTACCACACAGTGCTGAAAAGAACTTGCCAGATGTGAGGCTGGGGGTGAGAAAAACACCTGCTCTCGCTGGAGTGCCGTCTCGTTCCCCCCTCTGTAGAGACAGGGGTACAAACTTCACCTGTGGCCTGTCCTCAAAAGACAACAGCTACAGAGACAGACCCCAAACCAGTGGAGGAAGAAGTACGAAGGTTGACCGTCGAGGAAAGTGGGAAAACCTTAGCGGGAAAGGAGCAAAAACCTTGGGGAGAGGTGGAGGCCGGGTATAAAAGGGGGAGAAGGGGAACTGCCTCTAGGTTGGGAATGGGTCTGGATGCAAGACCCATGGACAGGGAAGTGGGAAAGGCTCCAAATACCCAAAGAGGAGGCAGATTACAGAAGACGAAGAGAACTGACGCCGAGACCATCTTATTGGGGTGAGACGGAGGCTAAAGAGTCGAGGAGGAAATTGAGTCACCAGATAGTGCTCGAATAACATAGATCAAATTGTGAACTAAAATCTGGAAGGCAGAAAATTGTAGAAAAACACAGTGTGAATCTTGATATTGCAATATAAATAGAATGGATGTTAGTATATTTTTGTTTCTCCTTCCCCCCCAACACCAACCCTTTCCCCCCTCTTACCTTCTGTATCCCACACTCTAACCCAAGTTATCAAAACAATAAAAAAAAAGAGTGGAGGAGGAAATTAAGGGAGGAAAAGGAGCGTGTGGAGAGGGAAAAGAGGGAAAGAACTGAATAGAGGGTGGTGGAGACCCAGATGAGGGGGTACCCATCGGGCTGTGGCAGACCTTTACGCCCTCCAGAGACGTCGCCTGGGTTGACGTCCGGGACAAAGACACAGTACCCCTACTGGAGGGAGAACCCGGACTACTACTGAACTCTGATCCACCGGGTGACCGGCCGGGTCCTTGGGATACTGTTGGGGAAAACCCATTTAAAGAAGAAGGTTGGAAATCCCTCTCTGACCTCGTTGTTAGAAGGTGATAAAACTTGGAATGCTTTTGCTGATACTGATTTCCTGTTAAATAATGCAATAAATGTTACTCCAATTTCCAAACCTCGCATGTCTGCTAATTTATTTGGGGGGGGGGGAAAGGAGCCACCTTTAGAACCCTCACACCGGATTAAACTGAGGCTACTGCCCAGAATCTACTGACACATGTTGTCTCTCTAAGAGGCAGCCTGGATGAAACAGACAAGAAAACATGGGGTTGTTGGGTTTTTTTGCTAGTTGTGGAAGAAATGAGACAAACTGGTTTCCAGCCAATTCAGCTGTTCTCCAAGGATCCAAGCAAAATTCAATTTTAAATAAGCTTTTCCTTTGAAAAACTCAATGATTTTTTTAAAATGGGCATACTTCCAAAAACCCTCACCTAACAATACTGTGAATCTGTCTAATTGCGCATGGAGCCAAGAACAATAATCCATCCTTTCATGGGGCTTATCCTTTCACCCTGCAAATTCCACAACACATGTATTTCTCCCACCCACCCCGCTGCCGTCTGACTCAGCACATCCTTCCCAAGACCAGCCTCTCCTTTTGGTGGTTACCCTGAGACCACATAGCTTGCTCAGGGCCACATCCATGACAGGTCACACAAATCCTCATTCCTGGCGATCTCGGCAGGTCTTCTCCTGGGCAGTAGAGTGAGGGTCCAAATTTCCAGGGTCCAGCTCCACAGTCAGGGGCTTCAACCCACAGGTATACCAGCTGTATACCAACATTTAAAGGAAATAAACTGTAATGATTAAATTTCAGAAGCAAGATGGACTATGATTACTTTGTTGGATTGTAGATGAATGAGGCCTCGGCAATTCAAAATTTAACGAAACTATAGTAGGTTGTGTTTGTTCTGCTGTATACTATTTTATTCTTGCAAATGGTGAGCACAGCTACTGCAGTGGCCCAATAAACGGTTCTGTTATAAAGGCAGGCAGCATGTTGTCAGAAACTATTTAGTTTTAACTCCTTTTTACTTCTTATCTTGCCACACTTTCAAAAAACAGAGGTATTTCTAAAATGCATACCTAAGGATAAAATATATTTGCTACTACTCATAGTTTCCTTAAACATATATATTTAAAAAAAACTCAACCTACTGCCAAAGAAGAAAAAAGAGAAAACCGAAACAAAACTGTCCAGTAGAAAGAATAAGGTACAGACGGCCACCTTCACTGAATTACCTTCCCATCTATCTTTAATTAGAGCAGTGGTTCTTAACCTGGGCGATAATGCCCCCCAGGGGGCGATTTCATTTTTCAGGGGGGCGGTAGAATGAAAAGGGGCGGCGTGGGGGCGCTGGAGCAGAAGGGGGGCGGTAGGGGGTGCTGGAGCAAGCCAAACCTGTGAAGATGGCTGCAGCCTTTTTACAATGTGCATGAATATATATTTTCCTCCTATCTTAATTTAGTTTCAGAGTTTTCGTCTTGAAATTTTTAGTTCCTGCATTTTATGCCCTTTTTATATTTCTTTTTGAGTGTTAAAATTCGCTTGCAACTAAATCATTAAATGTTACTTTTTGGGGGCATTTCATTTTCTTGGAATTTAATTTTGTTTTCAGGGGTCATTGGATTTAAGTGTCTTAAATAAATAAACAAATACACAAACAAACAAACAAACAAATAAATAAGATATAATAAGAAATAAGAGGGGGGCGATGATAACTTCCTCAATGGCTCAAGGGGGCGTTTCTTTCAAAAAGGTTAAGAACCACTGAATTAGAGCACTTTCCTCTTGGTATCCAGGGCTGTGATGTTCTATCTTTATAACTTTAATAGAGATTAATAGAGATATTAGAGAAGCGAGAAGAACACAAAGAAGTCAGCCATTTCTCTACAGACAGGAAAAAAATGATGACGTCTAAATAATGTTCAGGCTTCTAGCTTGATGACACCAACCAGTCTCTGGCAGGGATTTAAAAGGCAGAAGGCTCGGCCTCAATGTAGCTGGGCCCATTCAGTGCACTTAGAAATGTTATTGCAGATGGGAACACCAGATCCATTGATTTAATTCTCTGTATCTATAATATTTTAAAGGTCATCTGAACAAGTATCCCAGAAGCAGTTAACTTCATTTTCACAACACAAAAGGGCACCGTTATATAGGACTTATCTTTTTTACCTCCAGAACAAAGTAATAAACTTGGTGAGAGAGGGAACTAAATACTGAAGAATCAAGAGATGCCTTTTTTTTTTGGACCTGCCACTACCCTAATGTCTTTAATTGCAGCCAGTCATACAGAATCATGCTTTTAAGATTTTTCCTGTTTTATCCAGATCAGGCCAACTCTTAGAAAGAACAGAATAAACACCACCTGTCCTACGGCCTGTCATCTGCCAAGCTCATGATAATTATATTATAATGTTATTTTAAGCAATTGGTTTGCTGTTTTTGTTTTTACTGCACACTATTACACAATTAAAAAAACATTAAAGGGTTCAAAAATTGTCTAAAGAAAACTGATGTGGAAACTCTGGAAACAGAGGTGGAAAGTCTGCCACTGAGAGCTTATTCGCTAATCACACCAGAGATGTTTAGGCCAGGCAGTTTTAAATAATAAAAAATAATTTAAGTACTGCTAGTATTCTTTCCTCTTTCGTATTATGACACAAGGCTAGATTAAATTCAGTTTCCCAGCTCTTCAGGAAACCTCAAGATGCAGCACCAAATGCACCTCTCAAAATATTTAAATATTTTATGCTAAATATTTTAGGGGGTTTCCCCTGAAACACAGCTCATCATGAAAATAAGAAATTCTGAGTTATTAGTTAAAGCAACACGTTTTGTAAGAGGCAAATGAAGCCCATAAAGGCCAACACCTATTTTTTGATAACATTGCATAGATTAGTACCATTCCATAACTGGAAATTATTTTTAGGAGTGGTTTTAAAAAGTAACCATGCAATAAAAAGAAGCTCAGGAAGTCTAACAAATTTGGTGGTTGTGGGTTTTTCGGGCTCTTTGGCCGTGTTCTGAACGTCGTTCTTCCTAACGTTTCGCCAGTCTCTGTGGCCGGCATCTTCAGAGGACAGCACTCTGTGCTCTGGTGTAGTTTGCTCTAACAAATTTCTATGCATCCACCAATAAAGTAGTGCCTTCTGCTATCAAATACTTATTGGTTTACTTTATTTATTTTTCTTTTTATAGGCCACCTTTCCCATGATAATGGGATTCAAGTCGGCTCACAGTATTAAAAGAATAAAGTTAAAAGCCGTGCTATATACATTAAAAAAATAATTAAACTACAAAACTGATTAAAACAACTGAATAACTAAAACAGGTAAAAAATTAAAGACTATATTTAAAAATAGCATTTAGGGACTCTATCACCTCTGTTAAAAACTTGCTTTAAAAGGTGGGTCTTTAGCTGTCGGAGGAAGGATAAAAGGGAGGGACCCAACTTGACCTATTATTACATTTCATCACACACATATGTATATCAAACCACATCCTGCTTTATTTTAGTTCATTCTTTCTTGCTCTCCTAAAGCGATCAAAGCAATCATATGAACTGCAATAAATTTAAAAGACCCAACTGAGGAGATGTTTCTGCACTTGTCTAAAAACAGTGGCAGTGGGAACGGATCCTAACTCTAACAGAAGTGCCTCCTTCCATCCCGGAAGAATACGGGAGAAAGCTGAATGTCTGCCACGTGGAGGCTTTCCTTAAGGTCTTAACAACTGGACAGAATCACAATGAGACAAGTGGCACTGCAGACAGAGAGGCCACAAGCAGCTTAGAGCTTTCCACCAACCATTAGCACCTGCAGACTTTCTGCATCTCCATTTTGACAAGTTCTGAGGTCATATTCACCCTCTTCCAGCCCATTACTGAATCCAGACAATGTGCTAACAACGGATTCCTGGGTGCCAGGTGACAAAAACAAGAGACTTGAGCATCACCAGCGTATTGGTGGTGCTTCACCCAAAAGTTCAGAACAGCTTCCCCCAGGGACTTCATGTGGGAGAGAGTATTGTCAGTGACTCAAGAGAGAACTCTATGGGACACCATAGGGCAAAGGCTATGGGGTCAAGCAGCGGCTGGCCCTGGCCACCATCTGGCTATGACTCTGAAGGGAATTCTGGAAACATGGAAACACAGTGCCATGGATGCCCAATCCGATCACGTAGTCCCAGAAGGATATAATGGCTGCTGGTATCCAGAGCTGCCAGGATGCTCCAGAAAAGGAGCCAGCGCCCAGTCTAAGCACAAAGACAAACAAATCCCATGTCCTGGCTGAAAGCTTTACTGAAAAGGATCCAGGTCATGGGTGTCATTCAGAAATATTTGAAGTGGCAACATCTTTTCAACTTTATCCCCACAGTCTCTTTCCTGCTCACTTAGAGATATGGGGCTGGGGGCAGGCAGGGTTGATACCAAAAAGAGTCTGCCATATGATGGTGGGCAGAGATCCTCTGGTTTGTGATTGAAAAAGTCTGTTACTTTGTGAGGGGCTTGACTGTATTTACGTCTTCTAAAACCTTTCCACTTTCTTAGATGTCAGATGGATGCTATTCATTTAAAAAAATGGACAGTAACATTATTAATTAGGGAATACTACGGATAAAGTTGTTGCAGGAAGCAAGACATTGGTCTGCTCACTCCAGTTATGCGCATTTTCTCAACATGTTGACTGGAAGTTCTTGGAAAGGAAACAATTCAAGACATGGTCAATGAAAGTACAGCAGGTGAACTATACCACAAGTAGAATTATTGGATTTGACTTGGGTTGGAGAAAGTGGGAAAAAGTTAGCTTGAGCTGTATGTTCACTAGGATGTTCGTGTGGGGAAAATAATCAGCTCCTCTCCAGGCAGAAAAGGGGTCATTGACCCAGACATGGGAGAAAAAAAATCATCTTGTCAACTACTATAAATTTGATACATTTGACCTCATGCCTCCCACAGGAAAATCTCTTTGAAGTTTATTATTAAGTACTCTAGGTCTTTCACATTTAATAGCGGTCATGCAAAACAAAAGATTTTTTAGCATCCTTCTTAACAGGATATCCTTTCCTGCGGAGTGCTACATCTGTAATCACATTAAACAAAAATTAAGTTGGTGGAAGAGTTTTTATTTGTCTTCCTCACATGCAATGTTTACACAGTATTACATGTGGACATCGTCCCACCAACCAATCGTAAATGCCTAATGTGAAACTCAAATCTTGGCCCCAATTAAATGGCCAGGTGGTAGATCACAGCTAGGTAAATATGTAGCTCGTTCCGGGTACAGCTGGAAGTGTCAGAGAGACAGAGGGTGTCCTGACCTATCTAAACTACATCTAGATCCATACTGTCCCAGAACATATGTAATGCAACCATTTCAGATGCTGCCACAAATCAGAAAACAAATTCATAAATTTATTTAATATCCATCCGTTCTCCCAATGCTAGGATCCAAGGAGGCTCACAACATGTATGAAAATATGAAAACAGATACAACTGAAAATACAATGGCTCATATTCTGTTCCTTAGTCGCAAATAGTGTAGGCCCACTGAATCAGTGGTGATCTGGTGAATCAATTCCTCCATATGTTCTACCGATTCAATACGCCTGCTCTTGTTATGACTTACATTATTGTTGTTTTTATATGCTAACTCATGTTGACTCTATGAATGAGCCATCTCCGAAATGTCCTATCCTTCATAGCC
The DNA here is from genome assembly GCF_051106095.1 of Pogona vitticeps. Lineage (NCBI taxonomy): Eukaryota > Metazoa > Chordata > Lepidosauria > Squamata > Agamidae > Pogona > Pogona vitticeps. The sequence goes on from NC_135785.1 coordinate 262,188,355, forward strand.
CTTCTCCGCTCTTGTAAACTCAAGCCAGTGACTTCCTTTAGGGTGGTGGTTCTTAGACTACAAGTCCCAGAAGCCTTCACCACTAGTTGTGCTGTCCACAATTTCTGGGAGTGGCAGTCCAAGAACACCTAGGTTGGGAACCATTGCTTTAGGGTCAAGCTCATATTGACTCTTCCTCTCTTCAACTTTTTCCAGCATTATTGTCTTTTTCAGAGAACCTTTTGTCATGATGTGCCCAAAGTTGGGCAGCCTCTCTTTTATCATCGTTTTCACTACTTGTTCATCTTTCTGGCAGTCCACAGTATCAGCAAAGCTCTCCTCCAATAACATACTTCGAATGAATCCATTTTCTTCCTGCCAGCTTTCTTTACTGTCCAGCTTTCACACCCATCCCATAAAACCATCCAAGAAGAGACCACAGAACTTATGACCACAACATATTGTGAATACACTTCCAATTTTGATGGGAATCTATACCTGCAAATTTTAATTCATTATAAAGGAGTATTTTCAAAAAGTGAGGTAGTAAAATATACGTATACACTTGGTATTAAGTCACTCGTTCATTTCCTTCCTTCCTTCAACAAATCTTAATCTTACAAGTTCCTGGAGGATAGGATAATAGTTTGAAGTGCTCATTCCAATTTCCAGGCATCACAGAAGTAAGAAGTAAATTGATAAGGTTTCTAGTTCTTTTGGGGGCCCTAGTCTGCAACCTACAGAACACTCTCCTGATTTGGACAAATCTATTACTGGGAATTCAGACATAAACAGTACAACATGACACCTAACCATGTAGAGGAAAGCCCTTGAATGAGCCATGAGGGAAAGGGCACGCCACTGATGGTGTCCATGGAGTGAGGCTAGTTATCTTTTTGATAGGATTGATGGCGGGTTAGAGCGGGCAGCTCAAAAGGTCACCCAACGCTGATTATTTAATCATCCAGTAATAAGAGTATTTCGTAAAAAGATCTTCACATCCTTTGCTACTCAGGGGAAGCTCGACAGAGTCACAGAATACAATATTGGCTGCAGACGTGCACTTACAATGAAACGTTTCCTTCATTTTTTCAAACAAAACTCATCCTTTTGGTTGTGACAATCTTTGGAATGTGCATTGTGTGCATTGTTGGGTGAAAACTCTGATGTTAAAGGGAAATGAGGCAGTGAACTTAAACAGCACCTTAAAAACCCTTGCCTAAATGCAAATTCTGCACAATGAAAATCACCTATAAAAATAAATTGAGAATAGCTCAAAGACTTTTCAGAGATACCTGCAGTTGTCTAGCTAACTACTGTACGTAGTTTGTTTCCTTCCTAATTGACTGATATCTTATGAATGCTATTTAAAAGGGTTGGCTTATAGAAACTGGACACATACTGTACACTGGGTCAAATCAGACAGGGCACCCTATATACAGTATTACAAAACTAGTTGTACATGCTATCAGTACTCTACCACTTTGCCTTGGGAAACTGGAAATGTAAGATCCCTTTGTAACATAACTTATGGGAAACGGCTCAGGATCATGCTTTTTTTCAACCAGCATGTCCCATTTTTACTCCAGGGCTCATCCTTATGAAGGAAGTTACAACAGACAGAACAGTAAAAATGTTTCCAGAGGAAACCTGCTGCTTTAAAAATGCTTAGTCTGTTAACCTGGATTGAGGCAAATGAAAATGAACAACTGAATAAAAATTAAGAGAATATTTGTACTCCATAAAAGGTAATCTTTGGTTGTTATATAGTTGTTAAAAATGTTGTTATACATCCTGTGGAAGACAAGATGTGCAAAAAGGGCATAATCTACTTTAGGAATTAAAGAACATCATGGAAATAACCAGATATAACAATCTGGGAAAAGGTTTTAGTTTAAGGGAAGTGTTAGCTGTGGCAGGGAGGGGGGTACAAACAGAAGCTGCTGATAGAAATATTAAATAGAGGCCAAACCCCTCTTGCTAATTGTGGTAACTTGCACTAGGGTAGGCTCATTTGAATCAATGGAACTTTTGGAGCAGTTGAGTCACCAAATCCCTAATGATTTAATGGATCTACTACAGTGTGATTTACCATGCTCAGCAACAGGATTTTGGCCACTGTGGAGCAAGGGGACAGAATGTTCTCCCTCAATACAGTGGTGCCTCGCTTAACGGGCGCCCCATTTAACGACGAATCCGCATAGTGATGGCTTTTTTGCGATTTTTCCCCATAGCTCCATTTTCCCCCAGCTGACCGGAGGGGGCTTGGGAAGGACCGCGGGGAAGCCCTCCCCTGCAGTCCTCGCAAAGCCCTAGCTGGCATTTCCCCCCAGCTGAGCGGCGGGAGCTTCCGAAGCCACCACCGCTCAGCTGGGCGAAAATGCTGGTGGTGGCTTTGGAAGGTCCTTCCGGCGGTGGCTTTGGAAATACCACAGGGGAGGGTTCCAAAGGCCCCATTTTCGCACAGCTGATTGGCGGTTCCAAAATGGCCGCCCGCTGTGTTGCCTCACTTTAGAGGCACCGAAAATGGCCGCCCCATGGAGGATCTTCACATAATGGTGAGTTCCCCCCCCATATGAACGCATTAAACAGGGTTGAATGCGTTCCTATGGGGTTTTTTTGCCCCGTATAGCGACGAATCCGGATAGCGACGATTTATCTAGAACGGATTATCGTCGCTATGCGGGGCACCACTGTACTGGGAATCAGAGTCCCCCAACAAACTGATCCTGGACAGAAGAGAGTATCTTCTTCATACAAATATATAGTAAGAAGGGAATCTGCTGCTGTTCTAGTTGGTTTTGAAGCTTTGAAGTGCTTCCTCCTCCAAAGGCCAGATGCAGGGGAAGGGGGATCAGGAGACAGGTCTCTGCTTGTCTCGTGGGCTCCCCAAGGCATCTGGTGGGACCACTGGGACATACAGGGAGCTGGACTAGAGGAGCCCTTGGCCGGATCCAGCACAGGGCTCCTCTTATCTTCTTAGGTTCTTATCTTCCATGACGGTTACTAGCTAGGGTCCCTGGAATGGAACATCCATGTTCAGGAGAAATGCACCTCTGAATAAAAGGACAGTTGTCTGGGAAGTAAAATAAGAGGACTTTGCATAAGCAGCTGGTTGGTTGCTGCTGAGAACACGAGACATGGAACTAGTATGGGCTCCTTTCTGATTCAGAATTAGAAAGGTAGAAGCCCAAATCTCATCAGTAATGTCCAAATACAGGAATACATTAAGCTGCTTTATATCTAGGTCACACTAACTTGCTTATATTGGCAAATACAGGCAAATACTTGACTGATAACACCTATGTGATGTCTGAGACAATACTCTCTCCCATCATCTGTCACTTGATCCTTTTAGGCTAGAAATGCCTAAGGCTGAGCATGGAGCCTCCTGAATATATGTGCTCTTAAAAGGGAAAGATACTCCCTTCTCCAATCGACAGTGTGTATCTCATATGGTCTTTGCAACCAAAGAGTGTTTTGTTGTGCTTAATTTTAACAGCTTGCCCCATAATGGAACAGCATTCCCGAAAGCTCACACACTTCTTTGTAACTTTTGGGTTGGCCTAATAAAAGGATCACTTCAGTATGGACGAGACAAGATGCTGGCTGTGGGTGGAACCAAATGGTCCAGTGATATATGCAGGACTTTGAAGAGCTACCGGAAAGGCTGACAGTCCAGCACAATTTATAAATACTTCAGCTTTTAAAGCTGGGGTGGGGTGACACTAAGTCCAGCTTCCCAGAAGAATGCGTCAAGATCAAGGGATTCAGCTGCGGTGACTGAGACTTAGCTCAAGATATTGAATCATTCCTCTTTCCATCCTCCAGGCAAATGATTCCACTGCCCATGCAGCAAAATAAGATACACCTTCCTATGAACGTGACCTTTAGGTTCTATTTGTCAATCATCTTGCCATTTCAGATTTTGGTAATCTTAAAGCACAAATATCTGGCTGAAAACCAAAAATAGATTCATAGGAGAAGAATCTACAAGATGGATTGCACAGAGAGCGAACGTAAACCAAACAGGAAGGCAGTCAGAAGTGAACCCTAGGGGTTTATATATACTGTATATAAATATATAAATTATAGATAGACAGACAGACAGACAGACAGACAGACAGACAGACAGACAGACAGATATATTTGAGTATATCACATAATCAACCAACCAACCAACCAACCAACCAATCAATAACCCAGGGTTCACTTCTGACTGCCTTCCTGTTTGGTTTACATTCACTCTCTGTGCAATCCATCTTGTAGATTCTTCTACTATGATTCTATTTTTTGTTTTCAGCCAAATATTTGTGCTTTAAGTTTACCAAATTCTGCCAGAATTCACATCAATTTACCTCTTATTAAAAAAAAAAACTAAAGCAAGTGGCCAAACTAAGTCCCCACATCTATAACAATGGCCATGTGTTCTGCTATTTTCCCCCCTCAAAAGACCCAGCACTTCAGAATCAGAGGTTATACCCTACATACTCAAAAATAAATAAATAAATATAATTTTAAAATCATATTTTGATTACAGGTATTCAACTTTTGATACACCCACACTTCCTTTTTTTGAACAGATAGCAGACAGTAAGCCATGATATCATTACTAATATGACAGAGGAAAAGTTTCACCGGAGCTGCAAATTCCCCCCCAAATCCTATGTGTTCTGTGCCGTCTAAACTGACTTATAGTGACCCTAACAGGGTTTTCAAGGTAAGTAATATATTCAAAGAGTAGTTTTACCAGTTCCACTCCCCCAGTGGACTTCCATGGCTGAGCAGGGATTCGAACCCTGATCTCCAGAGTCCTAGTCTGTCATTCTGTCCACTATAGCAAACTAGGAATCCCATAAGTCCTAGAACTACAAAAAGAACTTTTTTCTTCTTCATTTGGTACCATCAGTGTGGTAATTTGGCAGATTTCAGTATGGGAATTCAGGACATAACGAATACATCAGAAGATACTGTACGCTCAATGTGAATCCTAAGAGACATGCCAGCAGAAAGCTCAAGGCTAAGATGGTTCCTTCTCTGGCTGAATGAGGAGACTGCTAGCCCTGGACTAAATTCAATCTCTAGTCTTAATCAGAATAGAACCACTGACCGGATCAGCTACTGAACTGAGAGTCAGCAATTGCATCAGCCTCACTTGTCTTAATGGGATGACCAACTAGACTCAAGCCTCTGATTTCCCGTCTTAAGGAGATATTTAATTCGGCCCAATTCACAGCAGTGGCAAAGAACAGGTGATATCGACGGGCAGGCTTCTAAAAGGGTCCAAGCTATCTAAAATATATTATCTGCCTCTACGAGCCCGTCCAGGTGTCAGGATCCTCAGGGGAGACCTTTCTCTCAGTCCTGCTACCCTCACAGGTTTTCTTGGTGGGGACACAGGAGAGGGCCTTCTCTGTGGCTGCTCCTTTAGACTCTGGAACTCCCACCCACAGGTTGGACCCATCTTTGCCATTCTTTCGCAAAGAGCAAAGACCTTTCTCTTCAACCAAGCTCTCCCTTAATGATTGATGGTCTGAGAGGTGTTTTTTTTTAAAATTGGATTGTTGTGCTCTGTTGCTTTTAAATATGTGTTTAGTACTGATTTTATTTACCATTTTTAATATAATACTTGCTTAATCCTTTTGAAATATTTGTATACTTATTGTTTTTAGTTTTCAAATATTGTCTTTTTAAAGATATACACCACCTTCGGTCCTTTTAAGGAGAAAGGTGCATAAAATATTTTAAATAAACAAATAAGTACAGTGGACCCTCTACTTACGGAATTAATCCGTATTGGAATGGTGGCTGCAGGTCAAGTTTTCATTGACCTACAATGCACTGAAAACCAATTAATCCGTAACCGGCCATTTTTGTTCAGTTTTTGTTCCATTTGGTTTTTTTCTGGTCTGTAAGTCAATTCTCCGGCTGCAAGTTGAACCTAAATTTTGCTGGCAGAAAAGTCTGTAACTCAAAGAATCTGTAAGTCGAGCCATCTGTAAGTCAAAGGTCCACTGTAAGGGCAATTCCTGTACCATTCCAAAATCTGAGCACAATCAAGCATTTAATAGTTAAAGGAAGTGAAATCAATCCAATAAAGTTTCCTTTTTGCTGACAACCTGCTACTTCTAGATTAGCCAGGGTTTTTTTATTTTTATTTTTGGTTTCTTAAAATCATGTTGATGCTCTCTAGACATCAGATTTTAAGTCTTACCTGCTGATCTGGACAGCAACCTGTTGTTTCTTATTTTTTAGCACATGAATTTGGAATTTTTATATTGGAAAGTACATACTTTCAATCATTTTGACATTTTTAAAATTTCTTCAGTTTTGCCATTTAGCCACACTGACCCCCTTTTCTCAAACTCTGCCTGCACTAAACAAAAAAACAACAACACAACTCTAGCTAGACAAGTTTGTGACATTTCTGCACCATCCTTCCAAAAATCAAAGAAACCAAGAGTTTTTGTGTTTCTCTTCAAAGAAACCGAACATATTTCAAGCGTTCAAACTCTTTCTATTTCATATACTAAATGCACAGTAAGAATAGTAAATATTTGAAGTATAGTATGTTAGTCTGAAGCTAGTGTTGAGTCGTTTTTTTAAAATCCTGTCTAAAAGGGCTTCAGCCAAGCAACCAAGATATTTTCTCAAAATAGAAAAAGCCTCTTTTGTTTTTCTTATGTTACTGAATACCCTACAGACTTGTAATTACTGCAGATGTGATTGAATTCAGATTCCAGAAGGTAACGAGCTTTAACACCACGGGTTGCAGAATTGTTGGGTGTCAAAACACTTGAAGAGGAAAAATCTGATTGAAAATATTTTTCCTCTGAAATTGCAACGTCAGCTTCACTGCTTCTCAACCGCAAAGTCAAATAAAAAGGCCTTATATTCGGTCACAAGCCTAGCTGACCATAAGATTAAAAAAAAAAAGCTGACCAAATTCACATAAAAAGCAAACCCTAAAATAACCACCCGGCTTTCTGCATGTGGTAGCTTGAAATGCTAGAACATAGCCCTCCAACTATGGATGGTCTTCTTTTATTCTTTCCCGTGAGCAGCAATCTTAATATGTCAGTGCTAGCTGCATGTAACTCTTACACTGTCTGTAGAATGAATTACTGTATTCTCTTTCTAATATTGTAAGATTTCTTTCAATAAAGCCAAGGAAACTTTGACGTTTTTCATTGCCTATGGAAAGTGTCAGGAAACTTCAGTGGGTCCAAAACACAGCAATCAGATTGTTAGCTGGAGTTGGACACAGCGATCACACACACACACACACACACACACACACACACGCACGCACGCACGCACGCTCGGTGAAATCAGCTCCATGGCTGCCAATCCACTTCTGGGCAGAATGGTTCTAATCTATAAAGTCCCAAACAGCTTGGCTCCAAGCTATCTCAAAGGCCGTGTGTCTCCCTTTATAAGCCTCCCCAGGTGTTAAGACCATCAGGAGAGTCCTTCCTCTTGGTCCTGCCACCTTCACAGGTACGCTTAGGGGGGGACACGGGAGAAGGGCCTTCTGTGTGGCTGCTTTTAGACTGTGGAACTCCCTCCCACTGGAGGCCAGCCTGGCCCCGTCTTTGACGTCCCTCCACAAGCAGGCAAATACTTTTCAGGCAAGCTTTCCCTAAGTGACTGGCTGCCAAGTGGGGCTTTTAAAAGGGATTGCTGTGCCTTACTGCTATGAATATATTTTGGTGCTCCCTATGTTTTTTGGTTTTGTATTCATTTTTCCTTTTAGGACTCGATACTCACTGTTACTAACTTAAAAATACTGCTTTTCATTTGCTGTATTGTTGTAAACAAACTGGGTCCTTTTAAAGAAGAAAGGTGGGTTTAAAATATTTTAAATAAAAAAAAAATGATAAAACTTTCAGTTAGCCTGCCCTGGGATAAGTAATGTATTATGAAGAATGGTATACAAGTATCTGAAATAAATTAAATTACACTTCTAAAAAACAATGCTTCCTACTTTTAATTTATTTTAGAAAAACATACTTTTGTACACATAAAAAGTAACTTATATTTTGAAAGCAGAAGTATGCATTTCTGGCAGGAGCAACTGCTGATAAACCTGGCTCGCTCCATGCCGGTTCTAATATCACAACCTGCAAACAAAGTAGGCATGGCCAACTGCAGTCCACGGATCCCACCGTTGTCTTTGGCACAGTGGTGCATACTCTCAGCTCAGGGTCGGTGGTGGCAATACTGTGTTGAGCTGCAATGGCTTAAATGAAAAGACATCACTCCCATTGTGACCTGAAGCTTTTCTTTTGCAAAGAGAGAGGAGAACCTGTTGGATTAAGAGCAGCAGGAACTTCTCACACGTTACTTAAAAAAAAAATACTGGCTTGGACTTCAACTTGGAAGAACTTAGCTAGGTATGTGGAGAGGGGAGGGATTCTTCTTGTAAAACTGCTCTGAGAGAGAGAGAGAGAGAGGACATGTGATGGGGGTGGGTGGCGAGGAGATCTAATTAATTACATAATCAGCCATTCTGAAGATAAGCTATTAAAGGGTTCAGATATCTAGTTAATATGCAAATTCCTTTTTAAAAATATATTTTTTAAAATTTTTCTTCCTCACTTACAAATGTCTCACTTTTAGATTTTTCAAGTAAAAGAGGCAAGGGTGTACCAAGTAGTTAAATCTAAGCTAACAATCTGAACACACCCATGAATCTGTGCATTTTGGAGGGCACGGGTTCAGCCATCTCTTTTGCCAAAAAAAAAAAAAAGTGCTTCTAGCTTTAGCCAATAAAACAATGTATTTACTGACATACAACACATTTATGCTCCTTTCGTTTTACTTATATTGAGCACTGAGCAGGGGGTTGGACTCTATGGCCTTATAGGTAGGACCCTTCCAACTTCATTATTTTATGATTCTATGATACACTAGAGTACAGAGGCCAGGAAGTCTGACACCTACAAATTGCTTGCAAAGGCTCAAACCCATTTACCAATACTGTATATAATGAAGTGTATTCAAAATTGGTATTGCAAAAACATTATTCTTAAATGTTCAAAGTATAGACACATAAAGCCATGCGTTATAACTACCTCATTACAGACGTACACAAGCCTCTCTGTAGTAAACACACACACATACACATACATGTATTTATATTGTGGTACCAAAGAGGATCCACACAGGTTGTTGCCTGATAATATCTTCTTCCTGCCAAAAGTATGCTACCTGCAGGTCCCAGACTTGAACTACTCATGATCTCTAATTATCCAAACATGGTTGCTCCATTATTCTGTCAGCAGAGAAAAGGACAAAATTCATATGGTTCAAAAGAGATGTCAAACATTTATGAATAACGGTTGTTGCAGGTTTTTCGGGCTATATAAATCTTATATTCCAGCACGTGCTGGAAACTTTCCACTGTTCAAGCACAAGGGCAGATCGTAAGACACGGTCTTGTCAGAAGAAGAAAAAAATCATTAAGAAGCCAGACGCATCTGCGCTGTTTTAGTTTAAGCTCTCTGAAATATTAGTTAAACAGGCCTCAGATTGACTCATACATCTGTAGTCATACGACAGTAACATCATCAAGTAGTGATGTGTATGCTGACACACCATAAACAAATCTTTATCACTTTATGGTTTTCCAGTGAAATCAGTTCATGAAATAAGTAGACAGGTTTCAGGGACAGAGTAACTGAGGGACACATGCCTAGGCTATGCCTGTATGTATTCATCACATACTTATCTCTGTATATGTACACATACTGTATGTCGGAGAGAGAGAGAGAATCAGAGAACAAACAAGATTAATGCAAGAAAGAAGAAAGCCTGATTAGGAATTGTATCTGAGAAGACATTGAAAGATAAGCAGTTGCTAGATCTGAATTTCAAGTTAATGTCTGAATACAATTTGAAGATGACTGTTATGGTGTACGAAGTTTTCCGTTTTGAATAAATATCATAAGTCCTACGCCATGATTTGAAATGTGGAAAGCAGCAGAAAAAGAAACTGTCAAAAAATGAGATGGACTTGAACACCACAAAGTCAGTTTAAAAGAACAGAGCTAGGCTGGTTAAGAACAGGACATTTTGGAAGTCACCAACGTACCCTCTAACTTTCAGCTCTGCTGGGTGGGGCCCCGCCTGCCACGCGACTCCGCCCTCCCCTATGCGCAGGGTTCTGTCGTGACACAATTGTTGCATGGAGGAGAAAGCCAGCTGCACGGAGGGAGGTAGAGGCACAAGGCCCTGTGCGCGTGCCCAGCCTAGAGTGAACCTTGTAAGAGTCACTCATTCAAAAGGTTACGAGTTACGAGTAACTTACTCACATGTAACAGCAATCACAGGAACATGTTACCCCACTCTTGGATGTGCATCTTATTGTGGTGAGGGAGTTTGAGTATGTCAGGGAAGCTGGGAGCAATGTCATCAGCAGCCTTGACAGGTCTAGACTCCTAGGATGGTCACCCAAGGCCAAAGCACCAGCCTTCAATGCAGTGGCACTCAATACTAACTCTTGTTAGTATTACGCAGCAAGATGTATTGGGTTTCCCAATCTGTTCAAGCTGTATGCAAAACAAATCATATAGAAATCTGCATTAGATCTGGATTACGAGAACGAAAAAGTGGTGGAGGAAACTTAAATAATTTAAGGTTTACAGATGGCAGAAAGCAGCAATGATATGAAGCAACTCCTGAAAAAAAGGGGAGAAGCAAGATGATAGCCGAGCATTACAAAGTCAAAAATCATGTCAACAGAAGACATTTCATACTGACAAGAAACTGAAATTGTTAAAGATTTTTCTATAGCTCAGTTCACCTATCAATTCAAATAGACTGCATTCAAGAAACTGAAGGAAGATTGAGACTCAGAAGCGCAACCAGGAAGAAAATAGAAAATCTCATTAACTTTAAGGACTTGTCATTGTAGTCCAAGGCTAAGATTCATCCATATGACTTTATTCTCAATTACTATAAATGAATGAGAAAGCTGGACAGTGAAGAAAATCGATATGAAAATGACCAATTTGTTTGGAATATGATGCTGAAGAAGAATTTTGCAGATACTGTACTCTGGAGTGCCAGAAAGACGAACAAGTGAGTTCTGAAAGAAGTCAACTCTGAACTCTCTCTAGAGGCAAAAATAACGCAATTGAGGTTGTCATACTTTGGGCTAATCTTGAGAAGATAAGACCCATTGTAAAACACAATCCTGCTGGGAAAACATGATGGCAGCAGGAAAAGAGGAAAGCCAAACATGAGATAGATAGACTCCATCAAGGAAGCCATGGCCTTATTTGCAATAACTCAAGCAAGACTCAAGTTAATGACAGGACCGTGGAGGTCACTCATTCATGCACAGGGTTCCTTTAAGAGGGACACAACTTGATGGCACATAACATCATCAAGGCAACTTCTAAGTCAAACAGGGGTTATAAAGAAAGCAATAAAATAACTAAAACAAAGGATATGACTGCTGTAATGAACATTCCTCCATCCATATGATACATACTGCACCACAAAAAAAAAAGATCTGATCAACAGGCTTCTTCAGCCAATTAAGTACCTGGGAAATTATTCAGTTCAAAAAGATGAGTTTGGGAGAGCAAGATATTTCACTTACAAGAGTAAAAAGGGGCACGAAGCAAAAAGTTGACAGTTAAGAGACAGCTGAGGATGATGAGTTAATAGGCATCTAAGTAATCTTGTACTATGACCTGTACATAATGTTAGCAAAAAGCAAGGACTAAAACAAAAAACAACAATTTGCGACAACTGAAAATAAACTTCTGACACAGTTACTTGACCATGATCAAACCTAATTAAAATAGTCAAATAATGCAAAAAATGTATTTCTTGACTACCTACTATACAATATTCAGTATGTGGTAGCTTTAACAGAATTACCTCCTGTGGTGTAGAATGAGTAACAATTACACATTTCTCCCTGTATTAGTCCAGATAGAAACTAAGAGAAATTAGTTTAAAGTCCAAAGAGGTTTGAGCCCAATTCCCATGCACCTCATAAATATTCATGAGCATAATTTTACAAAGGCAGTTATAAAACTATGTCAGAGGGGGGTCTTCAAAACATAATTGGGCCAGCACAGAAATACAAAATTCTTGAATTCCCTTGGAAAAGATTAGCAACCCAACACAAACATGAGCTAAATGATGGGTTTTATAATGTTCTTGTCAAGTTATTCCTTATAGAGAAAGAACAGTATATAGAAACAGAGATATAAAGTGGCACAAAGGCCAAGTTCATTTGTTCTGGACAGGTGGCCAGTCGGCTACTTCGCACGGGCACCCAAAACCCGCCCCTAATAGTACCAAAGACGATTATGCAAATGGACCCTTATTGCCTGCTACTTTCCCAGAAGCAGGCCAAGGGTTCCACGTGGAAGCAGTAATTGTTCCCCAGTCATGTGGAAAAACAAACCAAGGTTTTCCCCGTCTGTTTCCGAAGAGAAGGAAAGGAGTCTAAGAGAAGGAGGGCGAACGTTGTAGCAGAAGATGGATGGACTTCGATCTTACTCCAATCATCTCTTCCTCTGATGCTTTCCTGAACTGCGTGAGCGCAAGCAAAGAGACACAAGGTGGCAAATTACAGAAAATATGCCATTTTCACACACAGCAGTCCCGTTATTAAAGGTCAAGAGCGCCGCTGAATGCCCCAGAGACACGTTCTGCAGACACCCTGATTCAGCATTTGGTCTCTGAAATTCTACTCGAATAAACAATCAGGAAATGGGAACCAACCTCATCGGAAAAACATCTCAGAGCTTCATCTCACAATTATCAAGAGTAACTCTAATGTTTTTATACAGTACGAAGGCTTCATATGAATATTAATACCGTACATATTCAGTCGAAAGGCAGAGCAAGGCATGGGGATGCAGCCTGTGCTGAATAGAGAGTTACAGTCCGTCTGACAACACAGGTGGGCAGCCTGAGGGGTGCTCCTGGATGTGTCTCCGAGCCTGGAGGCTCAGGTTTCGGCAGTGGCCAAGACTGCATTTGCGCAGTTAAACCTAGTGCACGAGGCATGCCCATTCCTGGAGAGGTCTGATCTCGCCACAGTGACACATGCCTTAGTGACATGCTGGGTGGATTACTCTACGTGGAACAGCCTCTGGAAAGAGTCAGGACATTTCAGTGGGTCTAAAACACTAACAATACTTTGGCCATCTCATGAGAAGACTCCCTGGAAAAGGCCCTGATGTTGGGAAAGTGTGAAGGCAAGAGGAGAAGGGGACGACAGAGGATGAGATGGTTGGACAGGGTCATTGAACATGAATTTGACCCAACTCTGGGAGGCAACAGAAGACAGGAGGGCCTGGCGTGCTCTGGTCCATGGGGTCACGGAGAGTCAGACACGACTTAATGACTGAACAACAACAAATCACTGCAGCCAGAATGCCAAATGAGGCTGGTTACAGGGATCACGTAATCCCTGTTGCAATGGCTCCACAAGATCCCAATCCATTTCTGGGCACAATTCAAAGTGCTGGTTCTAACCTATAAAGCCCTACATGGCTTGGGTCCAAGCTGTCCCAAGGACCACATCTCCCATGATGAACCTGCCTGAGTGTTAAGATCATCAGGAGAGGCCTTACTCTCAGTCCCGCCACCTTCACAAGTGCATCTGGTGGGGACACAGGAGAGGGGCCTTCTCTGTGGCTGCTCCTGGACTGTGGAACTTCCTCCCACTGGAGGCCAGGCTGGCCCCATCCTTGCTGTCCTTTCACAAGCTGGCAAAGATCTTTCTCTTCAGGCAAGCTTTCCCTGAGTGATGGGCTGCCTAAGAGGAGTTTTTTAACGGACGGTTGTATTTTGATTTGTGTTTTTAGTATAGCTTTTGTTTACCATTTTTTGTGTAGTATTTGTTTTATTTTATTTGTATACTTACTGTTTTTAACTTTTAAATACAGTCTTTTAATGGTGGTAGCCACCATGGGTCCTTTTTCAGGAGAAAGGCAAGGTAAAAAATATTTTGTATTTATTTATTTATTTATTTATTTATTTATTTATTTATTTATTCATTCATTCATTCATTCATTCATTCATTCATTCATTTAAATAGTTTGTACACCACTTGTTTAGTGCAAGGCACCATTCTGGACAGTTTGCATTTAAAGAATGCATAGTAAAAATTAAACAAAATGAACAAAACAAATCAGGAACATGTAAACAGATAATCAAATTAAACAATAAAGAAAATAAATGAATCTAACCCTAAGGTTAAACAAACCTGGATAAATAACATAAAAATGACGAACATTAAAAGCTTAAGTGCTTTTTTCAAACAACCTAGTTTTTAAGCATCCTCTTAAAGGACAAGACAAAGGGGAAGGGGCACAGTTCTACTGGGAAATCATTCCATAGGGATGGTGCCGTGAACAAGAAGGCCCTTTTAATTTTAATTTTAACCCAATTTTATCCCGTTTTATCTTTTTAAAAAGAAGGATAATAATGATACACCAGAGCCAGTTATAATGGAACACTGGGTTGAATGATGTTATGGGATCGAGCATCATTGTGCTACTACTCAATTTGGGTGGCCAGCACTTTCCATTATTGCCATTATTCTTGTAAGTAAATTATGAGTTGTCATTAGGAGTGCTGGTTGGAAACGAGCCATGATTCAGTTTAAAGCTGAATTCTGCCATAAACCTGCAAAAAGGAAGAAACCTATATAAACACTGGACACTGCAGAAATAAATATTGGTTGATGAAAATAAGGATGTTGAAAAAAATATTTCTGCTGCATGGTGGCATATTTATTTTTATGCCATGAAGATAAATTACCAGGTTAGCAATAAGAAGCTGCAAAACTCTCTTTAATGTCCAGGAATTCCAGTAAATAATGATAAAGATGCAGTTGGGATCATCAGTGGTGCAGAACTAATTCTGGAGAAAATAACAATCTTGCATGCAAACTAATACTGGGCTTCTGTGGGAAGGGAGCACCACAGTCTAAAATAATATCACTGACCTATCAGCAAAGTCTTTTTCTCCCAGGCTTGAGGCAAACCCTCATCCCTTCTATGTTTGCTTCTGATCAATTTTCCCTCTTTCTCTGACTTTCGACCTCAACAGACATGTAAACTTTTCTTCTGATTTCTGACCATATAGCAAGCATGGTGGATTTTAGTCTCCCAATATGGTTGAGACTGCAATTTCTTTCTTTATCCTTTTGATTCTTCTGATTATAACTGAAGTTCCACCACTGTATCTAAAGATATTTCCCTTTTTCTACTTAAGCTACTTACAGGGCTAGTCATTGTGGGAACAAAAGGGAAGCTGAGACTTCTAACTATTCTTCACATTTCCCCAGTGCAGCAGCTGGCTTTTGTACATCATGCTCTGTTAACTAGAAGGAATTAATCCAAAATTCCTCCAACAATATCTTCATTTGATTTATGCCTTTTCTTTCCAAAGCTTAAAGCATATGTGAACTTTTTTTACAGGAAGTGGAGCAAGTGGGAGGAAAGACAAATGTTGTATGTAGAAATGTAATACAACAGTGAGTCCCTGCCTGTAATACCCAATCTGCCATGAGTTTCAAATGCCAAAGCAGGAAGGGAGAGGCTATTCAAAACAAACAAGTCCGCAACCCCACTGGGCATGCAGAACGGTTGTGTAATTCTCTGGGTTCTAGCCAAACTCAATCCTACCAAAAATTTGCACGCAAGAATAACAACCGTATCTTATTAACAGATCACTGATAAATTTAGAAATTCTAAACATTTGCAATATAAATTGACACTACTAGGATTACTTCCGGTTACTTTATACTTAAGATTAGAAAATAACCAAGCTGTTAGAACATTATTTCTGTTGTGAGGATCTGCTTCTTCTGGTTTGGTGAAAACACATTTAAGGACTTAAACCTGTCACGGAAGAAGCACCAACTGTTTTCTCAGTGGCACTTCTTTCACTTCTCTGTAATCACCTATTGGATGGTATCCATGATATCATCAAGCCTAGGCCGGACATAGGCCTACCATGTACAATCTTTACTAAATAACATATTATGAAAGGTTTTATGTTACTGCCCCAAATGCCCTTGACGTTTCCAGTTTCTATTTTGTATGCATTTATATAACGGCTCCTGTCTAAGTTTACACTGCATTCTAATAATTGTCCATCTTTCCTTTAGGAACCCAGAAAATCATATAAAGGCACTGGCCCAGGAACCTGAGTCCTAGTATTTAGCCTACAAACTGGTGGCAGAAACAAAAACTGAAGCCTAGCAGTTAAAAAGCAAAGTTAAGTCCTTTGACTTTCCCAGTGAAAGAGACAATCTCAAACATCTGAGGAAAAGCCTAGAATCCTATTGCTTTAACTTGTACCATGTAAGTGGTAAAATCATGGCAGCTACAGCAACTTCCCCAGTCTCATGGGCCAAAATGGTTTCTCCACAACATATAAGATCCCATGGGAGCCTTGGAACATTGGCGGGAGGGAGCATAGGAAAATTCAGTTTTACAAAAAATTTGTTAACTGATGACATCATCAGCATTATGCAATGAAAGTTAAAGCGATAGGATTACAGCTAATATGCACGCTGAGGGGGGTTACAGAAGTTTTTCTAAGCCATATCTTGACTCCAGTCTTCCTAGAAAACATCCCTTCCCTCTCATGTCCTACAGCTCAGTGATTCTCAACCAGTGATACATATACTACTAGTGGCATAAGATAATACAGTGGTGCCTCGCTTAACGATTACCTCGTTAAATGACAAATCCGCTTGACGGTGAAGCGATCGCAAAATGATGTTTCCATGGGAAAATTTTGTTTTACGATGATCGGTTCCCTGCTTCGGGAACTGATTCTTTGCATTACGATGATCTGAAAAGAGCTGATGAGCTGCTCTCAAAATGGCCACCCGCTGTGCAAAATGGCTCCCTCCTGTTTTCAGGAAGGCTTTTTCACAAGACAGGCACCGGAAAATGGCTGCCCTATGGAGGATCTTCGCTGGACGATTAGGTATTTAGCCCACTGGAACGCATTGAGCAGTTTCAATGCGTTTCAAAGGGTTTTGTCCCCACTTGAAGACAATTTCACTCTACAGTGATTTCGCTGGAACGGATTAACGTCATCAAGCGAGGCACCACTGTAGTCTTGGTGGGATGTGAGGTCTTCACAGCATGAACTTACAAAATTATTCTTGTCTGCTTGCATTTTGGTTGCAGGTATGCAATTTATTACCAATAATAGTTCTACTGTTTATTTATTTGTTTATTTATTTATTTATTTTGCAGTTAGTATAACAATAACAGTTCTACTCCACAATGTGCCTATAATTTTCACCAGTTCTTGCTCCAAAATAACAAATGAGATTTATTACTTTTGTTTACTCTGTTTATTCCCAAACGTACTACTGCCTTTTAATATTTAACCATTAGTGATAATTAGAAGACCTGTAAATATATGAACGTCCTCTTAACAAAGTGAGCCTCTTGTTTCCCTCAGAGGGAGACCCATGTTCTTTAACACAGTGATTTGTGAGGCTGTTACAAATGAAAGGCTGTGAGTCACTGCTGTAGATCAAAAGAGGCTATATATATGACTCTGACCAGATGAGCGGGATATAAATGAAATAAATGAAATAAATGAAATAAATGAAATAAATAAATAAATAAATAAATAAATAAATAAATAAATAAATAATAATAATAATAATAATAATAATAATAATAATAATAATAATAATAATAATAATAATAATAATAATAATAATAATAATATAGGGAGGAGGGAACATGATCAAGCTCATGCTTCATGTTATATTGGGATGACAATCAAGCTCTCACAATGAGCCTTACCCGACAAGCTGTAGAGCTGATGCAACTGAACGAGAGCTTTCCTCAGAAAATCCCCGTAAGAGAATTCATGAGCAAATGACATTTAACAGCTCACAATCGCATCTTAATATACAAATACTGAAGGAAAGTTTTTGGATGGATTTTTCCCCCTACTCTTGAGTTCCTACAGTAGTCTGCTTCTTAACAAAACAGCCAAGAGCTGTTGTAAACCAGACACTGTCTTGTCTCCCTGAAAGATATTGCCAAGAATAGAAAGATCATTTATCTCCACAAAAGCTAATTCAAGAAAACTAGACCTTTCTGTGAATATTTCTAAATGCTTCATCTTCTTGTTACTCAAAGTCGAGAAACAGGAGGAAATAAACTATATCCAGGATATTACTAAGAACATAGTTCTTACAACAGCTGGAAAACACAGGCCCTCCCCTGAAAGTCACAGTGGGAGCAGGGCTTTTTTTTAAAGCAAACTAATTTTTAGAACCCTGATATATTATATTCCATATAAAGATTTCTTTAACTCCAGATTTGAAGTCCCTGCAGCATGTTTTCTATTTTAACAGACAAAATCTCAGTTTTCATACAGTATTATCCACTAGGAACACGAATGAAGCTCACAGTACATCTATACAGACTTGCTATTCCTTGAAGTTGGAGCACACAGAGACCACTTGATCATCTGGGAGCAGTGGCAGGTCCAGCAGTGACATCATCAATGCACTTGACCTCTCAGACTCCATTTTCAGGGAGAGTGACCAGCTTTTGCAGCAGAACCAATAGGGAATCTTAAAGCACCTTGGAGACTAGGAAGTTTAACTGGGCACATGCTTTTGTGAATGGTAGCCCATCCAGTACATGAAAAACTCCATCTCCCGAAATGAGTTGGGCCTTTTATCACTAACATACCATCTTGTTTGATGAAAGCATCAATTTATTCACCCTCACTAAGTCCTGGACTAGACAAATAATCAGTTTGATCCACCATGGGTCTTTGCTTCCAGACACTTGTTCAGAGGTTCTGCTGATTTATTTAGTTCGGATGAAAAAAAAGAACTGGAACCAAGTATGATCAGCTTACTGATACTTCTGGTCAAATCTCGGATTAACGTCTCCAAGCAGCTTAACGTATTTAAGAAGTATTTGTCCACAGGGGCCATATGGACTCCTGGGGCGCCCTGGCACATTTGAAGGGGGGCCAAAGACTGGAAACAATTATTCACACATCACCTTGTGATGTCTGTTATGCGACTTTTATCATCTCGATCCAGCCTAGATTTCTTTCATATTGTGTTTATGTGGCCCAAAATAAGGCTGAGAATGACTGATATGCAACCATGCAGATACACACTTTCGTTTTACTCTCCTAGGATGCCTCTCCTCTTTTAGTGAATAGCATAGTCATCTTTCAGTCTCGAGAGACTATGGTAATGTGCTCTGTATCGAGGAGTGCCCTCTCCAGAGCATGAAGCCTGGGTAAAGTAATATGGAGGATAGTCTGTTACCCAAGCAGCAGATCCCCCCTCTCCACATTTCTGAAATGGTCCAATGGAAAGGCAAGAGTCAATACAACTGGTTCCAGCAACGTCGCAGGAGTTGGCAGAACGACATGAACAGCCTTCGGGACTCCAGCTCTGGACATGCATACATCAAAAATCACGTTGTGCAAAAGCATGCCAAGTTGAGTATCCCTTATCAAAAATGTATGCATATAATTAGTGAAACCATCCAAAGAAAAGAAGTCACACAACATCAGGGAGAAGAAACAACTCCACAAAACAAGCCTCTTGCAAATATGGGTTCAAAGCACCTGTTTATTCAAAAAAGCCGTGATGAGTCACACAAAGGATTTCTTACATCCTTCTCTTCATCATAACATAGCCCCCGGCAGTCACAATTATGCAATACATCAGTTTAAACCCCCAGTAAAAATATGCAGTGAACCATCAGTGTCAGTGTCAATATACATTCCCTGCACGCATAAACCAGCTTCTGCCAAAAAAAGAACAGTTTCCCCCTGGTGTGTAGAAATAATAAACTCTCAAGATTCTTCAGCTGGGGTGCCATCACCAAGAAGGCCCTCTTATAAAAATATTTTGTCTTTCCCATTGTGCACCCAAGAAGGCCTCTCCAGAGGATCTCAGCTCACAGGCAGGATGATATCGGGAGAGGCTCTCTTTTAGACAGCCAGGTCCTGAGTTGTTTAAGGCTTCACAAAAAAGGGGGCATCTTCACTTGGATGTCTTGTCAGACAGCCCGCAATGAAACTCTTTGCAGTCTTAAGAACTGCCAAAACAGTCAATATGCTCATGGCTGCATTTTGCACAAGCTGTAATCTCCAAACAATTTCCAAGGGCAACCATATTATGAGCCTAACTGGGAGGTTACCTGAGCATGGATTAATTGTCTAGGAATGGCCATAGCTGGTGAACAGTTAGGCCTGAAAATAAGCACTCTACGGCAGCGGTCTCCAACCTTTTTAGCCCCACAGACCGGCTGGGGAAGGCAAGGCACCCCCCCATGCTCGTGCGCACACGCTCTCTCTCTCTCTCTCTCTCAGTCACATGTGCAAAGGAGCGGGGTATGCTCATGCGGGCGTGCTTGTGCTCATGCACGAGCAAAGGGTGGTATGGTGCTCAGGGGGCACTCATGTGCATGCGCGAAGGGGTGGGGGAGCGCTCACATGGGCACAGGCATGAACAAGCTGTGTGGGGTGGAGTGCGTGCGGCGGAAGGGAGGGGAGGTCTGTCTCCGTGGCTCGGTCCGGCTCAGGCCATGGACCGGCAACGGGCCGTGGACCAGGGTTTGGGGACCTCTGCTCTACGGCATATAAACCACTTGGGCCTCTAGTAAGAAGTAAGCAGAATACCAAAGTGTAACAGTAAATGAGGCATCTGATGTTTCACAAATAGTGCAACCCCATCTAGAACAGGCCACACCTCCTAAACAGTGGATTCGTGAACCGTCAATACATGGCACTTATTTATTATTTTGGATTCCCGGTGTGGTGCACTGGAATGACAGACTAAGACTCTGGAGAAAAGAATTTGAATCCCCACTTGGACATGGAAACTCACTGGAGGAGTGGAATTGGTAAAATCACTCCTTAAATACCTTACTCACCTTGAAAGCCCTGTTAGGGTTGCTTTAAGTTGGCTCTGACTTGATGGCATAGAACACATAGACACATTTATTATTTGTTTATATGGCACTTATCTCCCAGAACTGGATCTTACAGAACACTTTAAAAAACAAAAATTAACATCTAATAAAATTGTGAACATTAAAACAGAATTAGATTCATTACAACTGAAGTTACAACTAAAACAAAATTAAAACACTGTAAAAATCACTTGCTTAAAATAGTAATAGTTTGCCTTTAAACAGAAAATCAGTACATCAGCTAAAAGTTTATGATTTGAAGCTCTTACTTGCCAAAGGCCTGTCTGAATAAAAAGGACTTTGGTTGCAGCAAGAAGGACAGCTAGAAAGGATGGGGGAAAACCTAGCCTCTCTTGGTAAAAAGTTCCAGAGCCTGGTAATTTCTGAAAGCAGACTCTGAGTAGCTGAGATCCAAGTTCATTTTACTAGCCTTCATCAAACCATTTACTGTCCCCAACAAACTATTGTTCTCCAACTGACTGCAAAGAAAAAGAGGAGAGGCCTTATAAGACAGTGCAGAAGTAGTATATAGCTAGAATTTCCCCCGTTCCTCATGATAAACCTAATGCCATTGAATACTGTAGTGAGAATTTCAGAAACAGCCAAAGAAAGAAATTCTTCACTCACTTTAAAAATTGCTGTCACGTGGTGATGGCTACCATCTTTGACAGTGCTGTGGGGGGGGGGATTAGAGAACATCCATGGGAGATAAGACTATCAATCAGAATGGCTTCGGACTACCCCCTATTCCTAATGAGGAACACCAGCAGAAGTAAGAGAGGGCTACTGGCGTTGCTTGTGGACATCCCAGAACATCTAGCTGGCCCACTACAGAAGCAGGACGCTAGAGGAGATGGCATTTTGCTCTAACCCAAGAGGGCCATGTTTAAGTTCCTGTACTGTCACAATGTGAAAGAGATAATTAAGAAGTTCTGTTTCTGAAAAAATAAATCTGCTTTTACCTAAAGCCCATGACCTGCTATTATATCTGCTGCTTTAGCTATGCCATCTCCTGGGTGCATGCCACCTTGGCTGACATCAGCCAGGGGGCAGGTCAGTCAAACGCTCCAGCAAGGGACAGATCCAGATGGTTGCTCAAAGAAGGGATGTCACACCGGCTGGGAATGTGGTGCAAATGCATTTGAGGCAATCCCAAAACAGATGAGAAAGAGCAGGGTAAGTGTTCAAGCCTTCATGGCTGCAGCACAAAAGCCCTCTGCCCAGTATATTATTTGAAACAATATCTTGAATCAAACTCTACTCTTCTGGATCCTTTCTTTCTCCGCGCCAGCTGAACCCCACTGACAAGTTTCCAGTTCAATGGGGTCCTCAGGGCTGCGCTGGCAGACATTAACTTACCACCCAGCAAGTACTGGGCTCAGTTAGTTCAAATTTGTGTTGTGACACTGGCATCTCAGCTCGGCATTTAAAACATACATCTGGCAGGGAGCGCCATCTCATAATGTTTTTTTGTTTTGTTTAACTGCAGCGCCTGTTCAGATAAGGTGGGTATGTGGGCACAGTATTATGAACTGGGCCAAAAAGTCCCTTGTGGCAACAGGACTGGGACTGCAAGAAGCTGCATGCATTACATGCCTGGGTCAGTGTGGCGGGAGTCTTTGTTGCTCACACTGTGCAAAAACATGGAGGACAACGTGTGATCTTCATCACCCACCTGGGGAAAAACAACTCGGCTCAGAGGAAAGGGCTGAGCACTCGTTGTGTGGCTAAGAGAGACTTGACATTTAGGGCAATGCTACAAGACTGATGCAGGTGAATAACGGAGGGGTCCATCCGGTGTGTCATCCTCCCTGGCACACTTTTAGGGGGTGGGGTGGAGAGCTCATGCACAGACCCAGCTGGGAGGCAGCTGTGCCCTCTTCTTCCTGTCTCCTTGGTTAAAATCATCGTCCATTACCTAAAGCTTGATTCTGCCACCTCCACAAAAGGATCCACAGGATCCAATCTCATACAGATCCAGCATCACACCATTATTTATAAGTCATCTGGTGATGACTGAGCACATAGTTCCCTAGAAGTGTGTTTTCTACTTTCTTTTTTTAATTTCCGAAACAAATACAAGAATACAAAATACTTACTAATACAATCTAAAACACAGTGCACCTCCATACCTATGGGACCCTTTGGAGTAATACTTTTATTACAAACTTCCTTTCCAACATTGTACTGATTTTGCGAAGGCTTTCAAGGCCGGGATCTAATGGTTGTTATGGGTTTTTTTGGCTCTTTGGCTGTGTTCTGAAGTTTGTTCTTCCTAACATTTTGTCAGTCTCTGTGGCCGGCATCCTCAGAGGACAGGAGTAGCACTCTGTGCTCTGGTGCAGTTTGTTTGGGAGCTGAGTATTTATAGCTGTGGGATCAGCTTTTGTCCTTTTCAGGAGCTGGATGATTATGGTGATCAGTGTGTTTTTGTTGTGGGTGTTTGTTGTGATAAGGAGGAGAGATTATCTGTCACTGTGATTTATGGATGTCATTAGCTGGTCTTTTGTATGTAGCGATCACCGGTCCTTGTGGCTGGGTAGAGTTCATTGACGTTTTGCACGATGTATTTTTCAGTGCTGGGAGCCAAGCTTTGTTGAGTTTTAAACTTTCTTCTTTTTTGTTGAAGTTCTGCTGGTGTTTGTGGATTTCAATGGCTTCCCTGTGTAGTAATGATTGCTGGTGTTATCCAGTATTTCAGTATTTTGAAATAGAATTTCATGTCCAGCTTGTTTTAGGGCATGTTCAGCTACTGCCGATTTTTCTGGTTGTTTTAGTCTGCAGTGTCTCTCATGTTCTTTGATTTTGGTGTGGATACTTCATTTTGTGGATCCAGTACAAACCTGGCCACAACTGCAAGGTGGTGAGGGGCTCCATTTTGTCCTTTGCTGGCCATAACATTTGTTGTATTTTTGTGGTGAGCTTGAATACTGTTTGTAGGTTGTGTTTTTTTCAAAGGTGTCTCCATGTGGTCCATGACCCCTTTGATGTATGGCAGAAATACTTTATTTGTGGGTGACTGATTTTCTTCTTCTTTTAAATAAATTTAAACAAGAACTAATACAGATACTTGGCTGAACATCTGCATTGGAAGAGCTATTTCACAGCCAGGAGAGTAGTAAGAAATAGGTACAATGGAGTCTCGACTTACGTTCGGCTCCACTTAGGAACTTTTCGACCTACAGACTTCTCCGGCCGCAAAGTTTCACTTCGACTTGCGGCCAGAGAATCGACCTACGGACCGGAAGGGAGAGACGGGGAAAGCGCCAAATTCAAATTTGGCACTTTCCCCGCTTCCCCCTTCCAGTCCATAGGCTGCAGGTCTAAGCCCCGAAAGCCCAAAGCTGACAGCGGGCGGAGGGAGGCTTTCGGCTTTCCGATTCCAAAGGTGCGAGCAGGGGGGCACCCTCTGGGCACCCTCTGGGCACCGGGGACAGGAGGCAAGAGGCCAGTGGGTCCAGGTTTCTAAGCCCTGAAAGCCCAAAGCTGACAGCCAGCGCAGAGTGGCTTTCGGCTTTCCCCACTCGCAGCTTTGGAAGCCGACAGCTGCCCTGCGCCCGCTGTCAGCCTTCGAGCCTTAGAAAGCTGGACCCACTGGCCTCTTGCCTCCTGTTCCAAGTGCCCTCTGCCTGGCAGAGGGCACCGGGGACAGGAGACGCCAGTGGGTGCACCTTTCTAAGCCCTGGAAGTCGAAAGCCGATCCGCCCGAAAGCCGCTCCGCGCCCACTGCTGGTTTTCCGGGCTTAGAAAGCTGGACCCACTGGCCTCTTGCCTCCTGTCCCCAGTGCCCTCTGCCTCCCGTCCCCGGAGGGATGGGAGGTAGAGGAAAGTGGGGACAGAAGGCAAAGGCAGCGGGTGCAGCTTTGGAAGCCCCGGATTTTTTTCTTCAGCCAGTTACGGATTAATGGGTTTTCAATGTATTCCTATGGGAAATGGACCCTCGACCTACAGAATTTTCAACCTGCGCCACAGTTCCAATACGGATTAATTCCGTAAGTCGAGGGTCCACTGTATTCACTCGGTTTGCACTGCAAGTAAACACACCTCTCCCAAGCCAACTACACCAGAGCACAGAGTGCTGTCCTCTGAAGATGCCAGCCACAGAGACTGGCGAAACGTTAGGAAGAATAAACTTCGGAACACGGCCAAAGAGCCCGAAAAACCCACAACAACTATTAAACACACTTTTTATTTGAACGATGCTTCTGGGCTCATAGCCAGTTTGATATTTAATTAAAGTCTACTCACTCTTGATTCTCTCTCAGTAATGTGGTTACCATTTCTAACAGCCATTGAACAAATTTCATTAAGCACACTAAGCATCTTCTGCATTTCCAGATGTTCTATGGTGTGATACTAAATGAACCAACAGTCTGAATACTGACTTATTCAACAGAAACAAACAAAGCAACTCTTTAAACCAGTGAAATCTCAGGGCTATCTCTCTGCTGATAAATAGTCTGAAGGGGAGGTGTACCCTCCCGTGCATGAAAGCCTGACAAGTCCTTAGGAATGCTGCATCTTCTCACCAGCTCCATCCTGCCAAAGGACAGATACATCCTATGCAGAGGCATTCCTCCAATAATTTCCGATATGGAAGAAAGAGTGTTAGAAGAAATCTTATTTTCTAGAGAAAATAATAGAAAAATACTACTTACACCATACTTTAAAGATACGCCCCAAAAAACCAACCTTCATTTTACCTGCATAGAGTATGCCTAAAGATAAATCATAAGGGTCTCATTACTTTAAATAAAAAGGAGAATACGAAATGTCTCCACAACCTTTATGGGTTAAGGAAACGTAGAAAATTAAATTGCCTGTTTTCTTTAAAAGTTAAAAAAAATCAGAGGTGAAAACAAAATAGAAGTTAAAAAAATGTGGTAGCACCTTAAAGACCTAATTGAAACTGATTATATTTCTAAGGCAAAACAGATTCTACTCTGCTCTTGTGGTCATCCATTGTCTGGGGTAATTCACACCCAACTGCAACTGATTACAGTGGGGTCTCTACTTAAGAACGTCCCTACTTAAGAACAATCCAACTTAAGAACAGCTCCATTTGCTAAATTTTGCTTCTACTTGAGAACAGAAATCCAAGATAAGAACAGGAAAAAAAAACCTTTCCTGCTCTTTTTTTTAACCTTAGGTCATCTTAGGTTAAAAAAAAAAATCTTCCCCTAGTGGTAGAGTACGTATTAACCAGCTTTGCATTAGTTCCTATGGGAACTAATGCTTCAATGTACGAACGCACCTCTACATAACAAAAAAACAGCCAGAACGGATTAATTGGTTTTCAGTCCATTCCTATGGGAAATTCTGCTTCAACTTAAGAACGTTTCAACTTAAGAACACCATTCCAAAACGGATTAAGTTCTTAAGTAGAGGTTCCACTGTTAGTTTCTATGGACGGAAAAGAGCAGATGGATTAAATGGTTTTCAATGCATTCCTATGGGAAATGCAGATTCAACATAAGAACTTTTCAACTTGAGAACCACCTTCCAATACGGATTAAGTTCTTAAGTAGAGACCCCACTGTATAAAGAAAAGCTTGTAGAAAAGTTCATCAATGACTGTAAATAGCCCATCTAATTAACATTCATGTTACCCTACCATTGCTATTTTATGACAGAGGTTCTCACATTCTTTACAGCACAAAGCTTCTACTAATGACCTGCATATCAAAGACAGTGCTCAACACCCACTGACTTTCTTACCAACCAACCGCCATTACTGTCTTTTAGTATATATACCTTGATGGATTATGGAGAAAGCCAGAGAGTTCCAGAAAAATATCTACTTCTGCTTCATTGACTATGCAAAAGCCTTTGACTGTGTGGACCACAGCAAACTATGGCAAGTCCTTAAAGAAATGGGAGTGCCTGACCACCTTGTCTATCTCCTGAGAAACCTATATGTAGGACAGGAAGCAACAGTTAGAAGTGGATATGGAACAAATGACTGGTTCAAAATTGGGAAAGGAGTACGACAAGGCTGTATATTGTCCCCCGGCTTATTTAACTTATATGCAGAATACATCATGCGGAAGGCTGGACTGGAGGAATCCCAAACCGGAATTAAGATTGCCGGAAGAAATATCAACAACCTCAGATATGCAGATGATACCACTCTGCTGGCAGAAAGTGAGGAGGAATTAAAGAACCTTATAATGAGGGTGAAAGAGGAGAGTGCAAAAAACGGCCTGAAACTCAACATTAAAAAAACTAAGATAATGGCCACTGGTCCCATCACCTCCTGGCAAATAGAAGGGGAAGATATGGAGGCAGTGACAGATTTTACTTTCTTGGGCTCCATGATCACCAGAATTTTATCTTGGCCTCTGGTTCTGCAGCCTGAGAGTACAGCTACACAAGTACAGTGGGGTCTTGACTTGAAAACTTAATCCGTATTGGAAGGCGGTTCTCAAGTCAAAAAGTTCTCAGGTGAAATCTGCATTTCCCATAGGAATGCATTGAAAACCATTTGATCCGTATCTGCTCTTTTCCGTCCATAGAAACTAATGGGAAGCTGCTATTCCGCCTTCGACCACTAGAGGGGGATATTTTGTTTCTTTTTTTCTTAGGTCAAGAAAGATTCAGGGAAGGCAGGAAAAATACAGTCCAGGCAGTCCAGTACCAGGCAGTCTGAAGACTGTCTCCCAATCCACTCTCTAAACGCTGGGAGGAGTGAGGAAGCAGACAGGCACCCTTTTCACTGGCCAACAGTTAACTGAAAGTTCACATTTTGCACTTTCCCTGCCTCCCGTGTGGTTTTTTTTCAGTTCTTAACTCAAATCTAAGTATGTGAGTCAAGTCAATATTTTCCTATGAGAGTGGTTCTTAAGTCAAAATGTTCTTAACTCAAGCCGTTCTTAAGTCAAGACCCCACTGTAGAAAGGAGTGAGCCTGTGTGGGCCACTTGGGAACGATTAGGCTCCTGCCAATATTGTAATGTGGCTTAATAAGTGACTTAATAAGCCGCCCAGAGACCTTTGGGTAGTGTGGGCGGCATATAAATTAAATAAATAAATAAATAAATAAATAAATAAATAAATAAATAAATAAATAAATAAATAAATAAATAAATAAATAAATAAATAAATAAATAAATAGTGACTTCCCTTGGTCAGCTGAAGGCAACGGAAGTGAAAAAAAATATTATTTCGCTCTATGTACACTATTTTCAAAGAACTATAGTATGAAACCAGAGATATTATCAGGGAAGAAGGCAAAAAGCCAATTCCTGTAGTGAAATATATACTATAATCTGTCATTAGTTCAATGAAGCTGTCCTGGGCTGTTCTAATAGAAAGTCACATAAAATGGGATTTAACTTCGATGTGGAATATTTAGACATTTCTTACTTGGTCAGCAGCCCCATTCTTAATTGTCAACAGTACAACCATGTGACTGCGGACATGGAGGTAAGCCCCTATGAATTTAACAGGGAAGCATCCCAGGAGCCACACTCAACAGGGGCCATATGGCCCCCTGGGAGGGTTGGCATATTTGAAAGGGGCCACATACTCAAAACAGTTCTTCACACATCACCTTTTAAGGTTATGTAACTTACACAACAACAACAACAACAACAACAACAACAACAACAACAACAACAACAACAACAACAACAACAACAACAACAACAACAACAACAACAAAGATTGAGAATGGCTGGAGCATTTGCAGCCTTAGCCCCACCGGATCTGAACTACACTGTGAAAATTGTACAACCAAAATGGAACAAAAATGGAACAAAAATGGCCGGTTATGGGATTAATCAGTTTTCAATGCATTGTAGGTCAATGGAAACTCGACCTACAGACTTTTTGACCTGCAGCCACCATTCCAATACGTATTAATTCCATAAGTAGAAGGTCTACTGTACTCTGGAATTATTTGCAAACTGCTTCCAGTCCTATTAATAGAAACAAAGACAAGCATTCACCCTGCAGGTCTGATAGGAAGATCTGATCCTTAACTGTGTGATATCAATATGATAATGATAGTCATAGCACCACAGACATCTGTACGGCTGGACCAGCCCTCTGCCACTGCTCCTACTGAAACTCTTCTTTGCTGGGAGCAAATATTCGTCAGATTAGCGGCCTGCCTTCTTACTACTTGGCAGCAAGCAGGGATTACTTTCCTGAACCGTCTTGGCCAATTTATATTTCCGTTCCCTCCCTAAGTAAGCCTAGAGCTGGCTGATAGAAGGTCTTTTATCTGCTTGAAACTAAACAAGTCCGCTACTGTGCACTTATATACTGAATAATCATTTACAGCAGACTTAACTTAAACATTCCTTCTGTTTTCTTTAGCTGTCAACACTTTCTGGGTTTCTGCATGCTGAAAGCATTACTTCTAGCACCGCAATCAGGAAAGCAGATTTTTGAGAAGTTTGCTACGTCTCTCAGAGACTTCTAAGAAAAATAACACCGTTCAGCCCTTCATGCTCAATTGCTCTCAGCTGCTCATCCACCATATCCGAGGGGCTCACTAAAGCAAGAACTTCCTTTAAACAGTCAATGAAGAAAAGAAAAGAAAAGAAAAGAAAAGAAAACCTATATACACTAAGATTATATGAGGACAACCAGGATTGTCAAACAGGGTCCCAACCGCAAGAGTACTTTCTTTTGTCTACAGCAAGGCCTTTACTTCAATTCATGTTCTAGCGTTCTAGTTTCCGTCATCATTCTCTATTGTTCAAAACGTGATAGCTGTTCTCTTCCTACATGATGGGGGAATGGTGGGTATACTTCTACAGACATATTTGCAATGAAAAATACAGTTTTGTTTGTTTGCTGATTGATTGATTGATTGATTGATTGATTGATTGATTGATTGATTGATTGATTGATTGATTGATTGATTGATTGATTGAATTTGTATCCCACACCATCTGACAACCAGTCCACTCTGGGCAGCTAACAACAGTATAAACAACAATATTAAAACACGATAAAAATACATTAATTAATATATAGTCAAATACAGTAAATTGAAATGGAAGGCAATGAAGGTGGTAAAAAGGGTGATGGAGAGGATGAAAAAAAAAGGATGGTAAAAGGAAGGCCGAGATCTTAATGCTCCGGGAAAGCCTGGTGTAAGAGCCAAGTCTTCAATGCTTGTTTAAACCCATCCATGGAGGGTGGCAGGCAGATTTCAATGGGCAGGTTGTTCCATAGGTGGGAAGGCCCAGTTTCTTGTTCTTTCCCTCCAGGCTTCCTTCGGGGTCAAGGTCCTCAACTGCCTTGCCTGTGAGGAACGGATTACGGACAGATCTGGCTGGAAGCAGACGTTCTGATAGGTACCAAGGTCCTAAATCATTTAGGGCTTTGAGTGCTATAATCATAACCTTGAAGTCGATGTGGAACCGAACCAGTAGCCAATGAAGGGCGGCCAGAGTGGGGGAGATGTGCTGGAATTTCATCACCCCTGTTATTATTTTGGCCTCCGAATTTTAGATCAGTTGAAGTCTCTGCATCAGCCTCAAGGGTAGCCCCACATAGAGAGCACTGCAGTAGTCTATTCTTGAGATTAACAAGGGCATGAATCAGCGTCGTGACCTTTCTCTAGACAAAAGGGATGCAGCTGGGCAATCCTCCGAAGATGGAAATGGGCTGCTGGACCACAGATGCCACCTGGGTTTCCATGGTGAGATCTGGATCCAGGAAGATGCTCAAGCTACGAACCTCACCTCACAGAATACATTCTCGTATTCTGTGTCTTTTATTTGTAGCATGTAGATGGCAAAACAATGCCATTCCTTGTTTGTTTTGTATCAAAATATATATGGCACAGTACCAGAGAGGTTGCATACATCTATATATTTCATCTCTACCACTTGTTTTTTAGAAGAGCAGAGGAACATTGCCTAATAAATGAGATGGTAAGAAGCTAACTTGTTCAAGGTTTGGATTTTTGCTCAAACCAAAGGCACCAATATTTATTTTTCATGGTTTAAAATCTTTATGTCACTCTGAATTTTCTTTCTGAGCTACCCTTTTGCTATTAAAACTAATACAGTAACTCTTCAACTAGCTTCACTAAAAATAAAAAAGAAACCTGAACAACAATTATTTGATAACAAACTAAGCAAAAAGAGAGAGAAAAAACAAAAATAAAATTGCATAACCATAAGCCAGCAGACATTAGACATCAATCCCTTATCTAGACCAAAGAAATCAACTGCAGATATGTCACAGATGGACAGAAACAGAAAGTATGCAAAACAACAACAACAACAACAACAACAACAACAACAACAACAACAACAACAACAACAACAACAACAACAACAACAACAACAACAACAACGTGCGCTGCTTATAAATCACCCCATAGTGCTTAAAGCTCTCTCTGGGTGGTTCACAATTTAATTATGCAAGCTACATATTGCCTCTCCCCCCAGCATGATGAGTACTGTACTTAGTTTACTGACTTTGGAAGGCTGGAAGGCTGAGTCAACCTCTACTTGAGCCTGGGATCAAACTCTAATTGTGAGAAGAGTCTTCACTGCAGTACTGCAGTTTAGCCACAGCACCAGAAGCCTCTTTAGTTAGTGTCTGAATTCCATCCATAAAGAATTAATGATAATAAACTACGGATGCTTACTTAAATACGAATAGCTCAGCTGCAGTAAGTTAACCCAAAACACTTAACATCAGTCTATCAGTATAGGAATGCTAGAAATACTGCCAGTTTATAAGAAACTGACATGTTATATTCTTAGTTATGCATAATTTGTTTCAAAGGGCAAAGTATCCTGCAATCAGGAGTACAGGTTGCTGTCCTCTGAAGATGCCAGCCACAGAGACTGGCGAAACGTCAGGAAGAACCTTCAGAACATGGCCAAAGAGCCCAAAAAACCCACAACAACCATTATCCTGCAATCGTCATCCAATTCCTTTATAATAAAAATCATACAGATCACATTATTTCTGTTTTAAAGCGAGAGACTGGATCGATGCACAGGGACAATGCATTTCTCAGGGCCATCCCATAATTTCAATATGAAAGGGAGATGCACCCTGACGTTTCAAAAGTCCAAACCCTATCCACACCACCACCTCAGCTGAAGAAAAAGTGTTCTGGAATGACATAGGATGTGCAACATGCTGAAAGTTAGGACTGTACAGCCCTGTCCGTGTGGGCCAAAGATTCATCTTCCCCAACTACTGTGTACAAGCAGCAGTAAGCCCCTATGTTTGTCACAAGACCAGTGCTGGATTTACTTCTCATATCTGGTAGTTCCTTTTCAAGACTGCAGTCTTCTTCAGGCAGCTTCCAACAGAAACAGTAAAAGCACTAATATCAAATAATTTTAAGTACACCACTGATGTGACCAATGTTGTTCTTAAAAGCCAGCTAAAATAAAATATATTCGCGAAGGCGAAATAAAATACAATTTCAAATATTTAGCAGCAGCAAACACCATAAAACATTTTTTCTTCAATTAAAAGCCAAAGAAAAAGCCTTTGCCTCAAAGAATGGTGAGCTTTACTTTACTGGACCATTTTAAACAGATGTTAAAGATTCCCTTCAAACGTTCTAACACCCTTGGAAAGAAAGCGACAGATCTAGCCATAGATCTCTTCAGAGAAAATTACACAGGGCAAGGGGGCAAGCGGATGCACAGTGGACAGAGTGACAGACTAAGACTCGGGAGGCCTGAGTTCAAATCCCCATTCAGCCATGGAAGCCCTCCAGGGGGTGCGAAACTGGCAAAACCACTCCTTAAATGTCTCAGTTACCTTGAAAGCCCTATTAGGGCACACAACAACTACAAAGGTAACTACTGAGAATGCATTTTCTGGTGCCTGCAATCCTTACTGATCCTGGTGATAGGCTAATTAGTAGGGCTTCAAAAAAAAAAAAAACACTTTAAACCACAGAGAGGTTCAGACAGGTGTGGCAGCTCTATCAATATGTGATGAACCTCCGTATCAGAAATGTTTCTTCACCCAAAGTACTCTCGGACTAAGCTTCAGTTTATTTGCTCTCATCCATCTGGAAACCACCTCCAAGCATCTATGCCGTCGTTCCCTTGTTTCCCTAAGATGAACAGGTTAAAAACAAACTCAGAGCTGTGTGTCAACAGCATACTGAGGCTGACAGGACAACCCAGAACTTTGGATGACTTCTCCCTGCAGTTTCACACTTTAAAAAAATCATGAGTGGCAAGATGGGACATGCAAGGATACTGAAGACTATCCAAGATAGACCAACCAGGTACGTTCACAGCCACTGTAAAAAAAATGACTTTATGCAGCCACATGATCTAGAAGTATATCGCGATCAATCGGATCAAAGGCCACCGAGAAGGGGAACACAGGGTCACATTTTCTACAACCATTTCTCAGTGCAAGTCACCCCGTTTTGGTCAGAAACTAAGGATATATCTGTGGTCAAGCTGGGCTTGGAGTGGCAGCTCTTCTTCTGTACTATGTGGCCCTAGAGTTCAGTTGTGGAGGGAGGAAGGGGAAGATTTTACAGAAAACAATGATGTGCCTGTTGCCGTTCCTTATCATTTTTCTTGGTGGCTTACCTGCGCGTATTCTCTCTCAATGGCAGCTTTCTTCTGACTGAATGTCCTACAAGAAACAGGAAGAAATTTCATGAATGCATAAATACCACAGCTCAAGTGCAAGAAATATACGTCTTCGGTAGAATCATAGAAACACTGAGTTGGAAGGGGCCTACAAGGCCATTGAGTCCAACTCCCTTCTCAGGGCAGGAATCCAAAATCAGATGGTTCTGCAATTTTCCTTTGAATGCCTCCAGCGTTGAGCGCTCACCACCTCCTGAGGCCTTAGGTTCTCTTTTCATACTGCCTTGTTAAGATGTTTCCCCTGAATCTGGCCTCCTGAAGCTGGATCCCATTATTATGTGCCCAGCACACTGTGGAATGATCAAGAACAGATCCTGCCCCTCCTCTGTATGACTATCTTTCAAGAATCTGAAAAGTGCTATCACATCTCCCCTCAGCTTTCTTTTTTTTCGAAGCTAAACATGCCCAGTTATTTCAGTCTTTCCTCATAAGAACTGGTTTCCAATCCCCTGGTTATCCTTGTCGCCCTCCTCTCAACTTGTGCCAATTTTTCAGCATCACTCTTAAAGGACTATGTCTCAAACTGGACACAGTACTCAAGATGAGGCCTAACCAGTGCCAAATAGAGAAGAACTAGTATTTCATAGGATTCAGAGACTATTCTTTTAATCCAGTCTGTATTTAGCTTGTGATCTAAAACAATTCCATGATCTTTCTTGCTCATAGTATTACTAAGCGAAGTGCCCTCCATCTTGTAATAGTGCATTCCCCCCCACCCACCCCCAGGTGCAGAACTTTGCATTTATCACTGTTAAATTTCATCCTATTGGTTTCAGCCCAGTATTCAAGCTTATCAAGATTGCTTTGAATTTTGTTCCCGTCT
Organism: Pogona vitticeps; assembly: GCF_051106095.1. Lineage (NCBI taxonomy): Eukaryota > Metazoa > Chordata > Lepidosauria > Squamata > Agamidae > Pogona > Pogona vitticeps. The sequence goes on from NC_135785.1 coordinate 262,222,748, forward strand.
TCCAAGGCATTAGCTATTCCACCCAATTTTGTGTCATCTGTAAATCTTGACATGTATTTCCTGTACTCCCTCATCCGAGTCATTACTAAAAATAGCTCTAAATTCACTTATTTGAAGCACTTTGTAAGTCAGTTCGGACTGATGAAAAGGAAAACATCAAGAGCAAAACTGCCCTGTGATTAAACCATACCGCCTTAGCAAACAGAACGCACACAGCTTTATAGGTTTTAAAACATTTTAGAAAAGGAGTTCTCAAAGATCCACAGTAATACCTGCTAGTTGCAACACATCTGGTTTTGTTCTGGTTACTCAGATCTAGAGCTAATTTTAACCAGCAGCCATCCAAAAAACATTGCTCCGATTCCTCCTCTGTATACTTCACCACCTGTTCGCAAAGCAAGACTCCAAACTTCTCCCCAGAACTACTCTAAGTGAGATATACGTAAACTTCCAAACATCATCTCAGGCTGGAGAAAGCCTTGTCAGGCACTGAGGTATCAACCGGCAGTAAAGCTAAAGATATGACCAGGGACAGCCAGACCTTGGGGAAGACAAACGCTTTGGATAAGAGTTCCTAATATTCTCCACTGGCTGCCCTGGCTGGGGAAGTATGAAAGTTGTAGTGCAAAACTTTTCCAAGCTCTGCAAATAGTCTTTAACATGAAAAACATCACTTTTATTTTTAGCTGTAGTGCTGATCAGTGCAAATAAAGAGAGAAGCACTCAGATTTTAATTCAATGTTTCAGGGATCACTGGTAAGAATTGTTATCTGACTACTGATCAAAAATGACTTCAGAGGTAACCGCTGCAGCAGAGCCACTGATTATACAACAGGAACTGATACGTTTTACAGGTGCAGAACCTAAGTGACACTTAAAAATTCTGCAAGGAACTTAACTTCAACAGGAAAACCCTCAAGCCAACCCCTTGACCCCATGCCCTGAAAATCAGTTCTACTCTTGTTCTTACTAAGTTTTGGAAAAAGCCTAATGAGTTGCTGCTGCTGTTCTTAAGTGGTTGCATTTTATAAATGTCATGACGACTCTTGTTCTCAGCCTCTAAGGTGATGGATTGGAACATCCTTCTTTTACAAAGAACACACAGCAGGATGGGCAGAAACTGGATACAGCCCTTGTACCCACTTGGCAAGTCTTCCTCTGGCTCTTTTTAATCAGCCAGGAAGGTCAAGTATCCAACACACATGTGGTGGCTTTAATCTCTCCAAGGATCCTGTCCACACCCTCAGGCTGCAGAGACTGAAAAACCTCCACTATAACAGGACAAGCAGAAGCCAAAGTTGGATTGACAAGGTCTGCGTACACTATAGTGTCCAAGTCAAGGGCAAATTGGAGTGACCTGGTCTTCAAAATGCCATGCAAATTCTTCACAGTGGCTACTGAGTGGTCAGCTTCTTGCTCACATGTAACAGGTCCACAACCACCCAAAACAGCTTTGCTGGCCAGTTGTGTGGAGAACCAATGGCTTCAGAGGAAAATCATTTCATTGCTGCAGACTCAGCCACAATGCAGGGCCTCAAATGTGGTCTAAGCTGTGTACAGTCAGATTTAATCAGTTTTCTGCTATCACTGCTCTAGCCCCTGTTCCATGCATGTCATCACAACTAGCTCCCCAGTTCACGGGGGCATGGGCTAGTGTGGCTCCACTGCGTGATGGGAACACTTAGGAGCAATCGCCTGCACAGCCCTGGCCATATTCCTCTTCCAGACGTTAGCCAGATTCGACAGAACTGATGCCAAGACAAAAGGAAACTCTGCAGCAATCATCATGAAACCACTTGAATCCTTCAGTCTGTGGTGGTGGATCACCTTAACTGGTCCCCCACCCCTGCAGGGACCTTGATTTCCGGTAAGTCTCAACCTTGTCAGATGATATTTGTTCCTGACAATGGAATTACAGAGGTCCTTCACACCCAAATTATTATCGACAGGCCCAGCACAGAAAACCAGGTCCAGAGTATGCCCTGCAAGATATCTCTTGGAACAGTCCCATCAGGGTGGAAAGGCTGGCCTTGGCACAGATGTTGAAATCCTACAGGAGAAGAAGCCAAGGAGACTCACTTCCAAGACCAATTCAGCCAGCTCAGGTTGCTGAGCAGCAGAGTGTGCAACACACCAAACAGAATCACTGTTCTGTCCTGGACACCGTTTTCAGGTAAACACACTCAAACCCAGAAAACTAAGGAATGGGACAATTGGTAACCTACCTCCCCTCTCCGCATAGGACAGAACTGGGAGGAGCGAACTCCCCTAGCCTCATACAAGCAGGTTTCCATAATGCAAGCCAGATCAATGTGCTCATCCAGAATCAAATACTGTACTGGATAGCTGATGCTTTCCCATTTATTGACCTGGCATTCAGCAGCAGTATTTTCAACCCATAGGGACTGTCACCAATGCTTATGCAGGCTATGTAATTTAGGAGACAATTTGGGGGTAGCAAACATCCTACTTCTTCCTCTCTCCTGATAATATGGTTCTAATGAAATATCTGAATGATGAGCCTCCATGGTTCTGATGAAATACCCGAATAATGTTTCCTAGATTATTTTAAGAAAGAAATAGAGTTAATAAGTGCAGGTAGTCAGGGTTGGAGGTACAGAATGTGGTGACCGAGTACCCTGGCTTTTCTCCTTTCTTCTTCATAGGAAATCCTTCAGTTTCTTTTGGCATAGAACTTTAATTTATTGAACACTTCACACACAACCATGCCCATAAGTTAACAAGAGTTTGCAGATCCTCCTTCTCAGGAAGCAGACTTGAAGGATGAATTAAATTTGTGCATGCTTCCTCTCACATAAGCTTTACCTTCTATAAACCTTCCCTTCAAGTTTCTTGAACCTCTTCTAAAGGCTAGCAGACCAAAAATGCAAATTGTGTAGATGCTCCATGGACGTCAAGATGGAAAGCATCAATAGAACGTCTTTGAAGTACCAAGAAAGGTAGCATTCTGACTTACTTTCCTAAATATAAACTCTAAATTTTAGAACAAAGTAAAAATAACCTTGGTCACATTGCATAAATAGGCTATAAATATGCTGTATTTGAAATTAGGTGTTTTTGAATATTATTAATCTCTCGGTGGAGAGAAATACTGCACAATGCTTAGGCCTTTTAAACCCAGTCATGCACAGGGATTGTCTCTCTCTCTCTCTTTCTCTTGTACAACCAGGATTAGCTTTGCCTCATGCCAGGAACAGCTGCTCCTTCTGCTGGAGGAGTGACATTTACCTTGCCGCACAATTCAAATAAGATACTGCCTCCCTCTGTGGCAGCCGAATATACTGAGTAGCTGCACAGAGTCCATCTGAACAATGATTGGTAACACGGTTTTCTCATCTCCTGTCATCAACTCTTGGTTTGCTCTGATGTTACTTTATTATATAAAGAAAAAAGCATAAAGTATTCAATATTTAAAGTCAACATGGATCAGCAATTACATTTTAATCTTTTTTTATTTGCAAAGAACTGGCTTGGGGAAGAAGCAATGCAAGAGACTGACAGCACCAGGCTTTTATCTTCTTTCAAGGTTTATGTTTTTGTTCCAGCTGTGTTACTGACGTCCCGAGAACAGACATACAAAGCTTTTTTAACCTCAGGACAGTTTATACAGGGATTCTCTTATGACATCTAGACATTTATTACAAAAACATCAAGAGAGAAGAGATTTAAAGAGGCAGAATTCCCAAGAGTAAAGAACCTGTGCTAGAAGCAAAAAACCCAGTTGCTGATCTAAAACATTACCATCTTATCTTGAGTGATCTGACACACTGCATTTGTACAATGTCAAGAATTTCAGATTTAACGATTTAATTTGGGGGGGGGGGCTTTTCCTTTCACCAGCATTCTACTTGAGAATGTTTGGCATTATATATTAACAAAAGCCTTCTGTAACACTCATTAAAATCCTGGAAAGGGCCTATTTGCTTGCATACAAAAAAAACCCATCTGTTATGCATTACACATATGTATTCATAACTGCTGTTTTATATGCATGCCTTTGACTTTAATAATTGCTACAAAGGAAGACAGAAGATAGTAAAATGCATTTTCCCCTGACATTTTCATTTTGTTGCTTAGGCAGAAGCCAGAGTTTTCAAGCAGACTTGAGGAGAAAAAGACAATTTCCTATCTGAGGTATTTCTACAGCAGGTTTCTAATGCTTAAGTTCAGTCGTTTCAATAAAAGTGCAGAGAGAAAGTAAAGTGTTTTATACAATCAAGGGCAGGAATGAATACTGTACAGTGGTGCCTCGCAAGACAATTGCCTCACAAGACGATGGGTTTTTGCGACTGCTGTGGCACTTCTCAAGACGATGTTTTCTATGGAGGGTTTTCACAAGACAATGTTTTTGCAAGACGGTTTTTTTAGACCGATGCTTCGCAAGACGGTTCCCCCCCCCCCCACTGGAACATTAATTACATAAGACCTACTTTTTTATCCCAAAAAAAGTGGGGGAGAAAGTGTATGCTGCTGGCTTTCTAGAATCTGCCTCCTGGAAAGCCAGCAGCATACACTTTCTCCACCACTTTTTTGGGATAAAAAAGTACTGTAGGTCTTATGTAATTAATGTGTTCCAATGGGGGGGGGAGAACCACCTTGCGAAGCATCGGTCTAAAAAAACTGTCTTGCGAAAACATTGTACGATTTATCTCCCCCACTTTTTGGGGATAAAAAGTAGGTCCTATGTAATTAATGTGTTCCAATGGGGGGAGGGAAGGGAAACCATCTTGCAAAGCGTTGCCAATAGGGCTATGGCTGTAAATTTAAATGGTAGAAGATGGTGAAAACAGCCAGGAACCAAAGGGTAAAGAGATTCTAAAAACACCAGAAAAAGCAGAATTCAAATCCCCCATTAACACAAATTATGAAGTTGAGTTCCCCACATTTGGGGAAATCATAGGGGGCAGCACACCTTACGTGCAATGGATGAGCCTTCCCCCTGGGAAAACCACTTTCATGACCATGCTGTTTCCCCTGCAAGGTATGAGTTGGCCCTTGCACCTCATACCCCCTTCTGTGCCCTGCTCCCCCAAGGCATGGTGACCCCCTGGCTGCACCTCCCGTTCAGTACAGGGCTCCACAGCCCCAGTCCTGCCAGAGTCCAAGAGAGCTCCTCAGTGTTTTGGACTGGCCCGTGGGACCCCCATCAGGGGCTAGGTGTTCCTCCCACAATCCTCTAGTGCATAGGTATTATATGCTAAAAAACTTTATGTTACAGCTTGGCCACCCATCAGCAAACTCCCCAATCATATCATATGGTACCTGAGAGTACAGTAGTATAATGCAGTTGTACTGGGGAAAAAAACAACCTCAAGGTGCAACAGAAGTTAAAATGGATTCTTTTTAAACAGTTTTAAGCACAACACAAACCATCTTTGCAACAACTATGGATTAAGACAGAAAATAAAATTCAATGTAAAAGCATACTATATTACATGAATTCCACCTCACTTTAAAACTAGGTCCACATGCATTTAGATGTCTAACGGTTGCATTCATTATTTCACATATGATGATGCACGGAGTCAAGTGAGCTCTCCTTTACAATTGATCTTGAATTCACAACAGATGAATTTTAAATTGTTCTTAGAAGCTGGTACTCAGATATGGCACACCTGCCAGCACATCCTGTTTTCATCATCCTCAGAGGTTTCAAATGCAGGAACCAGGTTGGGGTTTGTTAGGCTTTAAAACATTAGACCAAGGAGTGAGCAAAAATCAATAAAGTCTAGATGTCACAGAAACTAGTGTGTTCTCAGAAGAAAGAAATATGGAGCAAGCTTCAAAAACAATGTTCTTTGAACATCAATATTTGGCTTCAGTGAGCTTATTTAAGCCACCAGTAACATTTAACCACTGCAGCTCCACATTTAGCAACAAGGTTGAGAGTATGGGGTACAGCAGACAATAAAAAAATCAAATTTAATGGTTCCTAAATGGCCTATTGCCTGAGTAATGAACAAAAGAAAATTACTTGCTGCTAACAAAACTGAATTAGCAGCAGGCACCCCACCTTTTCAGTTCCGGCACTACTATGTTGCTCTAGCACAACAGTTCCCAATCTTGAGCAATCCAGGTTTTTTTTCTGACTACAAACCCCAGAAGCCTTTACTACTCGTTGTGCTGGCTGGGCTTTTTGGGAGTTGTAGTCCAAGAACACCTGGGTTGCATCACGCTGAGAACCACTGCTCTAGCACAACCTCATACACAATCAGTCTAAATGGTCCAAATTACTGTTTTGCTTCTTATCTAGTGTCTAAATATGAGAGATAGAAACTACAGTATACTGCAACTCATTGCCACACTGCTTATTCCTCCTTCCCTTCTAGCTTTCCCAAGGGATGGAAGAGGGAGATTATTCCTGAACTCTCCAACATATGTCTGAGTCACAAAGTTCAAGGAGAATGAGTAGCATAACATATTTCTGGTAGATATCAGAGGAATTTATACTTTTATGAGTTGTGGGTTTTTTCCCCACAGCTTTGCTAGAACCTCAAGTGAAAGTGACTTGTGGAAAAACAGTTCTCCCTCATTTATGGTATTCAAACAGTAAGATGTTTGACAATGCATGTTTTACAATAGAAGTTAGGCTTGACTAGTCCCTTTGGTCATTTGGGCCAAAGTATCTTTATTTTCCAAGCAGTAAAGCTTTTCCACTGATAGTCTTTCAATCTAACATCTTCCAACATATTTGTCATCCAAACCAGATAAAATGTTTCAAAAGGTACTTATCTAGCTTTTTCCATAGAAACAAAGGATACAAACTTCATAGCTACTTTTGGGGGATAAATCTGGAAATAAACCATCCAAGAGATAACCAATACTATACAGCTATATTTAACAAGAAGTACCTTGTCGCTCTAGCTGGCTGGATAGCTCAGAAGTTTAGGTATTTGGCTGTGGAGCCAGAGGCTGGGAGTTCGATTCCCCACAGTGCATCCTGTGAGAAAAGCCAGCCTGTGTGGCCTTGGTCCAGCAGCAGAAATCCCAATATGCCCCCTGAAGAAGCCACTTCTAAGTACTACTTGGAAAATCCTGAAAATGTCAGCATTGACTTGATGGCACATGTTTTTTTATTTATCCTGTTGTTATGCACCAGCAAGAATTTTCCCACCTGCAAAGATCCTATTAGGATGCTCAAGGTCTGTGAGACATTCAAAGAGTGGTATGCTATTGTTTGGGATCTCTTTTTTGCAGTCATGCTGAAGCACGCTTTTGGAACTGCAACAGAAGGTGTCTATCTCCAGACTAGATCAGATAGAAAGGTCTTTAATCTCTCTAGATTGAGAGCAAAGACCAAAGTCCATCTGAAACGAATGCGGGACTTCCTCTTCGCCGATGATGCAGCCATTGTTGCCCACTCTGCTGAAGACCTCCAACAACTCATGAATCGTTTCAGCAAGGCCTGCCAAGACTTTGGACTAACAATCAGCCTGAAGAAAACACAAGTCATGGGCCAGGGCGTGGACTCACCTCCTTCTATTACCATCTCCACACAAGAATTGGAGGTTGTTCATGACTTTGTGTATCTTGGCTCAACCATCTCTGACACCCTCTCTCTGGATGTCGAGCTGGATAAACGCATTGGGAAAGCAGCTACCATGTTCTCTAGACCCACAAAGAGAGTATGACTTAATAAGAAGCTGATAACATATACCAAGATCCAGGTCTATAGATTAGATCCTGTGTCCTGAGTACACTCCTGTACTGCAGTGAGTCTTGGAAACTGGGACCGTAGGCAATTTATATGATACCGCAAATTTGACGAAAGAGTTCCACTTATATGAATACAGTAATTGAGTAGAGGGTTTCCTGCTCTGTTTAAGGTTTTGGCCACGTTAGGAGAAGCCTCCATGCAGTGAGGTGAAGACAGCTGAGGTTGGGATGGCAAATCCGACCTCCGTCCTGAGTGAGAAGGGACGGTTGAAGGGGTAGTTTCAGGAAGTCCGAAGCCACGGCTCTGAGAGTAGTGCACTACGGTTGACGAGGCCACCACAGTGCTATCAGAACGGCATCCCAATCCAGCTGACGGATCCTGCCTACCATCCTCTGGATGATTGGAATGGGTGGAAAAAGATAGAGTAGGCTGTCGCCCCAATCCACCATGAAGGCATCACCTAGAGAGTTGTCTCCTCTCCCTGCCTGCGAGCAGTATCTGCTGCATTTGGAGTTGGTCTGAGTGGTGAAGACGTTGAGACCTGGCGTCCCCCACTGACTGCAGAGAAGGGAGAAGACGGTGTTGTTGAGAGCCCACTCGTGGGTCTGGATAGTAAGACGGCTAGATGATTGGCAACCTCATTGTCCTCTGTAGCCACATGAAGAGCCACCGGAAAAACGTGGTGATCGTAACACCATTCCCACAGCTGAATCGCTAGATATAGAAGATGTAAAGAATGGGTGCCACCCTTTTTGTTGATATAATACAGGGTGGTCATATTGACCCCGCAACCAGCTATGAGGAATTGGAAAGCTCGGAAAGATTTGATGACTGCTAAGCAGCTCTAGTCAAGTGATGTGCATCAGCCTCTGTGAGCTTGACCACAACACATGGATCTTTTGATGACCACGGTGTGCTCCCCATCCTGTCGTACTGACATCTGTAGTGACTTGTACCGTAAGCTGAAGAGGTCTGAATGGGCAGCCTATCAGGAGGTGAGGGACGAAGGTCCACCAGGTAAGTTGGCAACCCAACTCTGGAGTCACCAGTAGACACTTGGAAGGATGGTCTATCAAAGGGTCAAACTGGGATAGGTACCATGCCTGTAAGGACCTCATCTTCAGTCTTGCATGTTTAAGTACAGATGTAGTTGATGCCATCAGGCCTAGCAGATGCTGTGTATGGTGAGCAGTGATTGTGGTACAAAGCTGAAAGGGGCGGATGGCTCGCCTTCACTTGAGTATCCTCTCTGGAGGGGTAAACACACTGGCCACGATGGAATCAAGATGGGCCTCAATATAATCTGTGGTCTGAGATGGCTCCAGATGAGATTTTTTTTGTAATTGACTTGAAGGCCAAGATCTGCCAGAGTCTGTAGAACAAAAGTAGTGTCCCTTCGGGCTGCGCTGTGTGATCTTGCTATTATCAACCAGTCATCTATATATGGGAACCCTGTGATATTTTGTAGACAAAGATAGGCAGTGACTGGAGCCATACACTTTGTGAAGTTCCTCGGAGTGGTAGACAGGCCGAAGGGAAGGGCACAGAATTGGTAAACTTGGTTTACCAATCGAAATTGGTAAGTCCGATTTCAGCAGCGGCTAAAAGGAACTGAGGTATTACGGGTGGGCGGAGCATGTGCCCCACAGGGCAACGTCCTACTAATCACGTATTTTTAAGCTCTAGAATATTCCGAGATCTGTGTGCCTTCGCGAATACAGATTTGTGTGCATTCACAGAGGCCACGAAGAAGAACAGTGAGTTAGGTATCTAGCTGTGGAGTCAGAGACTTGAGAGTTTAACCACTCTCCCAACTGCACCTCCCAGAAGAAAAGCCAGCCTATGTAGCCTTGGGCAACCTGCACAGTCCCATGGTGCCCCCTGAAGACAAAAATTGTAAACTACTTCTGGGTATTCTATACCTTAGGGGGAAAAAAGACTGCCACACCAAAAGCCAGAACTGACTACACAATACATTATTATGATGATTATTGATCATTTCAGCTTTGTTATTGAACTGTATTGAAGTAATATTGGCAGACTCAGAGGAACCCTGAATTTTGCTAAAACACACACAAAAAATCTTTAGGAGAAAGGGAAATGAGTTCTACAATTATATACCTCCATGATAGGGAAAACTAAGCAAATAAGTAGGGCAAAAAGTGACAAAATTAACAGAAGGAAGAAAAAAAGTATGGCATTCTAGAAAGAGAGGAAAATACACAAAGATACACAAAAAGGCCTGGACATATGAGGTTTGGTTAACAATAAAAAGCTATGTGAAGTGTCCCGGTAGGTAGGTAGGTAGGTAGGTAGGTAGGGAGGGAGGGAGGGAGGGAGGAAGGAAGGAAGGAAGGAAGGAAGGAAGGAAGGAAGGAAGGAAGGAAGGAAGGAAGGAAGGAAGGAAGGAAGTGAGGGGGAGGTAATAGATATGGATAGGAATGGTGGTCAGTACACTGAACTGTAAAGTATGTCTGCTTTGCGACTGCTAACGTACTGTATTCTCAAACACAAAGTTTGAAAGATTCAAAACCACTCTAGTGCCAAACTGATAAAGGATGCCACCCAAGGGTCTCAAGTTAGCAGATAAGATTTGCAATCCAAAATGTCTTCACTCTCCATAGACTATCCAAGCCAAATCACACTAACAACTAGCTTTGTACACATGAAATACGGTTTTAGTAGGGGTGGATAAAAAACAATTTGATTTAAATCATGATTTCAATAAAAACTGATTTTTATTTGAATTGTCCAAAAATATCTGATTTTTAAAAATTTTTAATCGTGATTTAAATCAAATCCACCCTAGTTTTAACCAGTTCTCTTTATCTGAAAAAAAAATTACAAATGGTCATAACCAACTGAGGCTTCCCAGTTTTAGTAACATATAAACATTTTGAGGCACTAATATGGCTATCTGTTTTTATCATTTTAATAAGTTTGTAAGCCACCTTCAGTACTAGCTTTTAGAGGAAGAGTGGAGTACCAATGTAATAAACAAACATACAGGCAAACAAACAAACAAAAGTAGTGCAACGATTTAAAAAAATGATTTCCAAGCAAATTTTTAAAGCTGCAGTTGATATATGATACAAATCCACATTCTTCTCAGCCAGTTTAATCATTTCTTTACCCTGATGAAGTGACAGCAGCAACTCCGGTCTTTCTCTTTACCTTGGGAGTAAGAAGATTATCTTTCTCATAGTTATCCTGATCATCATGTCCTGGGAAATAACCAGCTCCCTTCTCTAAGGCCTAAACTCCTTATTTTGGTTACAGCTGGCAGAGGAACATCAAGTACTGTACTTATTTATTTACTTTATTAATTTAAAATATTTTTACTCCGCCTTTCTCCCTAAAAGGACCCACAGCTTTACTTTGGGAAAGAGGGTGCTAAATCAATTACAGCTCTAAAACAGAGGTTCCCAAATTTGTGGGGCCAGACGCTCTTGGTTTACAACTGCCAGAGGTCCTAGCCCAGAAAGTCAATGGATAGGGCTTCTGGGAATTATAGTCCAAGAACCTGTGGGACCCTGTGTTCAGGAAACCACCACTCTCAAAATTTTGTAGCTGGCCAGAAGAGAGCCGATTTCTCCACCTCCCCTATTACTGGCAGGAAAACAGGGACTGAAGCTACACATGTGACAGTAGTTAGAGTTGGCCCATTCGTGATGCACAGAACTACATTGAAGGAAGGGGCAAAGTGCTCCTGAACACAGATTTAAGACTACCTACCAGTATCTGTCTGAATTAATGGAGGTCTAGATGCAAGACACAAGAAGTTTAGAATGAAAAAGGTGGTCCAAATGTATGAAATGGTTTTAAATCTCAAGTGTAGTTTTACCAATACATCTTTGCTATATCCCTCAAAGAAGGTACATACAATGCACTGCACATGACCATCTTCAAAGCCTTTGAAGTGAAACCATCTGCGAACCCTACCAAGCTTCACTAATTATCAACTCCGAATATTTCTGTCTAAAAGATGAATATGGCAGTATTTGGCAAGGATCTTCCTCCTGTACTGAATCCTCATTTTAAAGAATGAAGATACCAAATAAGAATTTTAGCTGATGTTTATTGAAGGTTAAGGTTGTAAAAAAAAAAAAAAAAGCACATAGACGTGGGGATCTGTTGTTGCTACATAAGATTTTGGCAAGTACAGTATTTTTTTCCTAAATGTTTGGAACTAAAATGGGGTAGAAGCTCACCTACAGCAAAAGGTCATTCTTCTTGCCTGCTGCTTTACTGCTAAGAGCAGTTTCATTTCTGGATTTCTGTTCTTAATCAAGTGTTTGCTCATCAATACTGAAAGTTACCTCAAAGATTTTTGAGATATGACAGTTTCAAATTTCATACAAGGTGCACCAGACAATTGCTTTCCATTTCCTCCCTTGTTTCAAAGGTCATGTTGACTCTTCATATGCAAAGTTTTCCAAGGTGGTTTTGTGATTCTAAATGCAAACAAAACAGTCTACAGTGAGATGTCATCTATTTTTCATTTTGATTCATAATCTGTTATGCAAGGAGTATTACATAAATTAGATGGCCCCAGGCTTGAAAGCATAGCCACCACTTTAAAAGTGAAAAAGACTTCTCTTTCTGTCCTCCTTGATTACTTTCAGATTCACCTGCAAAGTCAAAATAGCAGTCCTGCAGTCAGTAGGAGAGGAACAACAACAGACTATAGACGGATATTGGTTACATGATCAACTAGTCTAGATTTGGTCTACTCAGTCAATCACAATCTGTACAGTTTATCTTAACTCCACTCAACAAGACACCAGTTCTTCTTTCCGACTGTCATTTATTACAGATAAAAGGTTATTAAAAAACCACAAAGGAAACGTGGTACTATTAGCAACACTTTGAAGCTGTAACTTACAACCTTATCACACTGCTCCCATTGCAGTGTACAAAAATGTTCCATATAAGATTTTGCAAGCAGAACATATGACTCTACCGCTTAGAATGAAGAGAAATGGTGTAGTCACAATGGCTAATTATTCTAACAAAAGAGTCCTTATTTTGGCTTCTTCGTTGTGAACCATGCCTTTCTATGGTATCTGAAAGGTAAAGAGTATAAAGTTTTCAATAACAATATGATAAGAAAATCTTTTTATGTACTTGGAACAAGAAACAAAAACAAATATATAATAAACTATCATATATAATAAAATGGGTGTCATCATTAGAAGCATTTACACAACCTATTTTAATAAACTCAATAAGACTGATAAGATGTAGAGATTTGCTTAAGAAAGAAGGGACGTTAAAGACTAGAGAGGAGTAAGAGAAGCAAAAACATTTTTTAGATTGGTGGATGAGATTACAATTAGACTTCAGGTATGCAAAAGACAAAATAATGGGTTTCTATGAAAAACGAACGACATTTGATAAACTATTGTTAGAAACAAATGATAAAATAATTAAAAGAATGTACGAATATTTCTTAAATATGAAAATGGAAGATGAAGTGGTGAAATACTGTGTGGGCACAAAATATTGGTCATAGTATTGCTTTAGAACAGTGGGCATACATTTGGAAGAATAATATTAAACTTACAAAATCAGTAAACTTTAAAGAAAATATATAGAAGATGTTTTATAGATGGCATATGAATCCAACTGAATTGTCTAAAATGTATAAGAATACTCCAAAAATGTGGGAAATGTAAAATGCAGGAGGGTACTTTTTATCACATGTGGTGGACATGTAGGGAAGCAAAATGTTATTGTAGATCAATACATGAAAGGTTACCAAAAATTATCTTATGTGATACCATTTAAACTGGAATTTTTTAAACTGACTGTTATGACTGAAATAGTGGATGAAAAAACAATATATTTGATAACACATGTTAACATTGTTTTGACCGAATATTATGACTGAAAATGTAGATAAAGATGTGAGATATTTGATAATACATGTAATTATAGCAGCGAGGATAATATATGGAAAATATCTGAAGAAATAAGAGGTACCATATCTGGAGGAATTGAGAGAAAAGATACTGGAAGTGGCAGAGATGGATTTTCTAACAGAAGCATTAAATAAAAGATCATCTCGAAAAGGACTCAAAAATGGGAACGGTTTTATAACTGGATCCGAAATATGGACTGAAAAGTATAGATAAAGGAAGTAAGTATGAGAAGGTCCAAAGGAATGCAGAGAGTAGTAACGATAGATAGTCTGGAAAAACTGTTACGATTGTTTACTTATGTGATTTCCCTTTGTTACATAATTAAGTAAGTGCAAGTAGAAGTGGCAAGAAATACACTTCCAGTTCTGTAAAACTCATTTTTTGTGTGGGTGGGTGAGCAAATCAAGGACTTTCTAGCCCACAAAAGCTCCAGTGCCTTCTTTGCTCCTTATAATGCTACAGTGTGATATAAGTGGACTCACCCCTGGTTATTTCCAACCAGCGACTGGCAAAAACAGTGGGGATTCCCTTGAATGCCACTCTCTCACCTTCTGCCAAACCCATCTGTCATCTGCAGGCATTTCCATGCCATTCACCTGTGCAGGGAAGAGGCAGAGAGAGGGAAGCTGGCCAGCAATCAGCTAGGCTTTGCTGGTGTCAGCTGAGAGCATGCTCCCATGTGAAATCACATGGGAGATGAGAAATCAAGCTCGCCACAGATGACTGGGACCTGTAAGGACCAGCAAAGGGCTTTGCTGGGCCTCTGTCTTTCCGGGATGTGGAGAGTGAGCGTATGAAGCCAGGTTTTGGCCAAAGGACTTAAGAGGGTACGAAGGCCCCAGCTATTTACTCGGGATATAAAACAGAAACCATATTCTCTGCTTTGCTGTAAGGCCATTTCTACAGCTGGTTGTCAGCCTGCCAGCCCAACCTTTGAACACTGCAAGCTTTTTTTTTTTTTTGCCTACGCTCTCAGCAGAAGGTATAATTCTCTTACTTTACCCATCTAATTCAAAAAGAAAACCTAACACCACACTCAATTTTTGCCACACATACTGTATACAGTACATAGTTTCTTCACAGATATGTAAACACAATGAATAAAAGAAATGCATTCTAGACTGCAGTATTCCGTCAAAGTCGGTAAGCCATATACCATATACAGGAAGGGATTAGGCTGAGTTGCCATTAGCAACAGAGCTTTTTAAAAAATCAGTTTGGGGCATCTAGAATTCCCACAGCAACAGAAGTAGTAAATTCAAGGCAGCAATTCTGCTTTCATCAGAGAGGCACTGGGGTGCACCAAAAGCTTAGAAGAACGCTGCCTCCCAGACATAATAGCGCACAGAGACGGATGGCTTTTCCCGGGGCGGGGGTGGTGGCAGGGGGGGACACTGAAGTGCGTGAAGGGAAATGAAAGCTGTTAGCATCAGCTGCACTCCATTTTATGTACGAGGAATAATGAATACACTAGAAAATGATCCACAAATGCATCGCCCAGCTTTAGTAAGCATTTCACCCTAAACAGAATTAAGCTTCCTCTTTATTTTTTTTTCACCAAACAAAGCAGAAAAATAGCTGAAGCAATTTCTACCCAATTAATCCTGTTCCCTCCTATGCTCTAAGAGTAAGCAGATAATAACTGCACCATTAAAGGGCTTGTTCATTCACATACCATTTGTATATTAATGTTTGGGTCTCAAAATGCGTTTCCTGCAGCTACTTTCACCTTGCAAAACCGAGGAGGCCACTGCCTCAACCACCAACGTTTATCATGCCACAATATGAGCAACGGTTTGGCGGCTCGCTATCCAATATAATCAACAAAGCTGTAAATATATACAGTGGTGCCTCGCTAGACGATTGCCTCGTGGGACGAGAAAGTATACAGTATATTCTTCTCCTACGCACTCACCCAAACTCTGGGGTTGCAACAGAACTTTCCAGAATCTGCCTATAAAATGTATTTGGCTACATATTCATTCATTCCTTTATTTTATTTAAATTATTTTTACCCTGCCTTTCTCCTTGAAAGGCGGCTTACATAACGGAAAGACAATACTGAAAGCTGAAAACAATGGGTGTACAAGGGTGGTTTACATCATTAAAAGACAATGGTTAAAGCTAAGAACAATTGAGTATAAAGAGGCAGCTTACGTCATTAAAAGGCAGTATTAAAGCGAAAAACAAGAAGTATACCAATATTAAAAAGTATACCAATATTAAAAGCAGTTGGAAAAAAAATACAGTGAAATGGTTGGAAAGAAACATGGACTCTTCAGGGAGTCCCAAAAAAGGCAACAGTTGCTTTGTCATCCACGGAAGATGATCACCTGGATCATCTTTCTTCTCCCTGATGAACATGATATGCAAACTGAGAAAATCCATTAGAAACTCATAGGGGATTGCTCACAGGACGATTTTTTTTCCTTTCTCGGTCAGCTGTGAGTATGACCCATTCTTTCTCCCAGGAGCAACTATCATAACTTTTCATGGGTTCTGGAGCCTCCAAGCAAAGTGTAACATGACAAAAAACTGGCCTGTAACTCAGTGATAGAGAATGAAGTCTTGTGTGCAAAAGATCCTAGGCTTGTTGTTGTTGTTTAGTCGTCAAGTTGTGTCCGACTCTTTGTGACCCCATGGACCAGAGCACGGCAGGCCCTCCTGTCTTCCACTGCCTCCCGGAGTTGGGTCAAATTCATGTTGGTCGCTTGGATGACCCTGTCCATCCATCTCGTCCTCTGTTGTCCCCTTTCTCCTCTTGCCTTCACACTTTCCCAACATCAGGGGCTTTCCCAGGGAGTCTTCTCGTGAGAGGGCCAAAGTATTGGAGCCTCAGCTTCAGGATCTGTCCTTCCAGTGAGCACTCAGGGTTGATTTCCTGCAGAATGGATAGGTTTGTTCTCCTTGCAGTCCAGGGGACTCTCAAGAGTCTCCTCCAGTACCATAACTCAAAAGCATCAATTCTTCGGCGGTCAGCTTTCTTTAGAGTCCAGCTCTCACTTCCATACATTGCTACTGGAAAACCATAGCTTTCACTATGGGGACCTTTGTCGGCAAGGTGATGTCTCTGCTTTTTAAGATGCTGTCTAGGTTTGTCATTGCTTTCCTCCCAAGAAGCAGGCATCTTTTAATTCCGTGGCTGCTGTCACCACCTGCAGTGATCATGGAGCCCAAGAAGGTAAAATCTGTCACTGCCTCTGCCTCCTAGGCTTACTCTCTAATATCTCCAGACAGAGCCGGGAAAGTATCTGGTCTGATGACCTAGAGAGCAGCTGCCAGCCTGTGTAGACAGGATTATGCTCCAGGAACCAAATCATTGGCTAAATATATAGCGACCTTTCATATTCCCATGCTCGGTTTGTCTCCTTCAATAGACTCAAAAGCCTCCTGGCTCCATAATAAGAAACATTATCAGAATTACAATTACCTCCAATTATAATAGTTGCTGCAAAAAATGTATTGCAGCGCTTCTAGGAAATACTTAAGCTCTTGGCAAGTCTCCCAAGAAAAGGAGTGCCAGAAGAGTCTAATGCTGTACAAGCTTTGTGCGAAACTGGCAGTCAAGAGCAATCAAGATCACAATGAATAAATGAGAAGGTAGTCTTTAACATACACCCTGAGCCGTTGATAGTTGTGCAAATCAAAATCAACACCACTTTTGTCATACCTGGAAAAGACGGGGCCATTAAAGCATCCTACCTGTTGTGATTTGGGACTTTATTATGCATGTTGAACATACGCACCGTCACTGAGCTATGGGGAGAGTCTCTGATTTTTCCAGTTACAGGAGCCAAAAAACACAGGTGGCATACGCCCGGGAGGGATCTGAGTTAAATCAAGTTGATTTAAATAAATATTTAAATTTTAAATTTTGTTTTTATTGAAATCAATCTGATTTTAAAGCATCATTGATTCCCCCTCCCCACTAAAATTATCCACAAAATTCTAGGCAGCCATAACCATTTAAGAAAGTGAGAGTAATCTTCCTCGGTCAAATTAAAGGCTTATCTAATCCACTCCTATTTTTCCACATCTGTCCACTACATTCTGCAGGTCACAATAGAAGTGTCCTCTCACACGTGATCGGATAATCAGTGTCACACTGGTGTTCAAATAAGATTTCCACAACCTGTAAGCAGCTAATTGCAGCTAACTGATGTGGTGCTGAAGCAAGTCTCAGCGGCATGCCCAATCATGCACCCAACTGAGATGCAGTCCGACAACACATCTATTAGCTGCAATTACCCACGGCAAGTTCGGCATAATAGTCTTTTCAAATCCTCCAAAGCAGCGTGTTCACCATAACCTGTAGTAGCAAAATGACATCATGATCAAGAAAATAGATACACTACTTCAGACTCTCAAAGAGATTTTTAAAACATACTTAGTGGATTACACTAGTAATCCAGTGTTTGCGTTACTCTATTGCAGTCCTATGATTTTCCAGAGACAACAATAGCATATCATCAAAGAACTGTTTTCTAATATTTGTAAATGGATTACAGCTCAGACACATGTCAAGGTCATGGTATTTACCAATGCCTGGATTTTCTGATGGAGTGATAGAAGGCATTGTTATATATAGTCAAGAATTCCTGGAATAACTTCTGAACTACACCTTATTT